>NC_080164.1:174608067-174973210 GCF_950295315.1 Erinaceus europaeus
TACCAAAAGGTTTAGCTCATATGAGTTCAAAATAAATAACCAGAGAATGACAAAATTAAATTTAGGAAAAAGTCAAAGAAGGAAAGTAAGGGACAAGAGAAGGAAAGGGAGGGAGCCAATGGAAATATAGTACCATGTAAAATGTTATTAATTTAAGTACAAAATCACTAGAAATATAAAGTTAAACAGGAAATAGAATGCAAAATGATTATGATTTAGGGTCTGGGAGGTGGTACACCCAGTTGAGCACATACTTTTCCATGCATGAGGACCTGGGTCGAAGCCCCTATATACAACTGTAGGACGGGGGGGACATTTCGCAATGAAGCAGGTCAGTAAGTGTCCTTCTTTTCCCTCATCCTCTTACCTCTCTTTTACCACTCTATTTATCTATGTCTTATCAAGGAAAAATAGGGAAAAAAAAGAAAAGGAAAAAAGATCCACTAGGAGAGGTGGATTCATTCAGTGTGGGCAACAAGCCCTAGAAACAACCATGGTGGCAATAAAAAATAAATAAATAATAAAAAGTGATTTATTACTGACAGTGCTGAACTAAAATGTTAATTTCAGCTGTATTTATAAAGAGAACTTGGTGTGAAGGATTCAGAAGGTACAAAAATCATTTGAAAGTATTCACATTACTCAGTAGACAGTCAGATGTTCTTTGGTTCTGTTTCATACACATATTCAAGATGGCAGACAACTTTTGCATTTGAAACCAAAGTGGGCTCCTTCTCCCTCATTTCTCTTGCCTTAAAACATTGCTGCCCCTTCTGAGAGCTCAATATTCTTATGAGCCTTATCTTCCATAAGAAAGTGTTTTTAGTTTCGCCTAATCTATAATCTATTATTAGCCATGGAAGATGGAACTTGATTCCCAATTCCTGTACCCGTTCTCAGTGTGCATGCCTTCACACAAGCTCTCATTTACACACTCTCAAACATAGTTGAAAAATGTTTATCTTTTTTTTTGTAACCATGGCAACACCAAGAGGCTAGATAGTTTGCCAAGGAATAGAACACTGAGTTCAACATTCATTTTTACCACTGGAAAACATGACGAGGAGAGGCAGGAGTAGGAGGATTCCTGTTAGAATGGTTTGCACATGCTGTTGAAACCACATGTAGCCTGCAGGATAATTTTGTCCATGTCATTTTCAATGCCTCTTCTCTTTTTTTTTTTTCTCTCTTTCCAAAGATTTACTTTGTTTATTGCATGAGATAGGAGTATGTTCTACATGAATGAGGGGGTGGGGGGAGGGCAGCATTCCAGTACAAGTGGCACTATTGAGCTCAGAGTCTCAGGTATGGAAGTGCTGTAATACACAGCTATGTCCCAGGCCACTCAGTACTTCTAAGTAAATGCTTTCTGCTGGGAATGAACAAATAACACAAGCCTCTTCATACTATGTCCATCTACTGTATGATGTGGCATAAAATCAATAATTATGTGGATTTTTGCCTGACTGACAGCTTAAGTATGCCAAGACAGCATAACTAGGTATCTGTGAGTCAGAAACCTGGTGACAGGATTGAGACCTCTCTCAGGACTGTGACAGGCTCAAAAATCCTAGGAGTTGATAGAATGCCTCAAAATAAAACAAACAACAACAACAAAGCCCTGATTCCACATCAGGTAGCAATCCACACTGATAGGAAGCTTTGATAAGGAAACCCTGGCTCCACACCAACTAATCAGTAAAGGTAAGATGGAAGCAAACCGACTCCTAGAAACTTCAAGAATACGACATCTGTGGTTCAGAAGGTGGTACAGTGGATAAAGCATGAGGTCCTGAGTTCAATTCCCAAAGTACATGTACCAAAGTGACGTCTTATTCTTTCTTTCCTCCTATCTTTCTCATTAATAAATAAATTAATAAATATAAAATTATAAAATATAAATTAATAAATATAAAAAAAGAATACGATATCCAAAACTATGGGCATTTCTACTAACTCAAAAGATCCATTTTAGATATATAAGCTATGATTCTCTAGTTAAATTCCAGCATTTGGTCCTGTGCCAGTTCACCATTACCTCCCTTGGTCACTATTTCTTGACTTGTCCCCTTTATGTGCCACTTAGCATAATTCCAATGAACTTGCTTCCCCCTTTGATTCTGTATGCTGACTTCTTCTTGGCCTGTGATCATATAATATATATGTATATATATGTATATATATATATATATATATATATATGTTGTATTTATAAAAAGGAAACATTGACAAAAACCATAGGATAAGAGGGGTTCAACTCCACACAACTCCCACCATCAGAACTTCGTATCCCATCCCCTCCCCTGATAGCTTCCCTATTCTTTATCCCTCTGGGAGCATGGACTAAGCAAGGGACATTATGGGGTACAGAGGGTGGAAGGCTTCTGTAATTGCTTCCCCACTGAACATGGGCATTGACAGGTTGTTCCATACTCCCAGCCTGTCTCTCTTCTTCCCTAGTGGGGCAGGGCTCTGGGGAAGTGGGGCTCCAAGACATATTGGTGGGGTTGTCTGTCCAGGGAAGTCTGGTTGGCATCATGGGAGCATCCGGAACCTGGTGGCTGAAAGAAGAGTTAAAATATAAAGCCAAAAAATTAGGCCCCACTGCTAGTCAAAATTACTTCACTGGATATGCCTCTATCTCAGTATCTCCCAGTATATCTCCTATGGGGTATTACTATTTCCAGGGTATCTCACAGGGTGATAGGTCATTTGCCATGGGCCAAGGGGTTGTATTTGGCCTCAATTCCATCCCAGTAAGTAATCAGTGTACTACTTCCCTATGGGCTAGTAAGGTTTCCTCCCCTCAGCATCACACTTAAATGGTGTTGCTGTGTTATCTAGCTACTATATTCATTCTGATAAACAGATACAACTCAAATAAAATTCCACTTAAAGAACACACCTTTTTTGTAAGTGAAAAACAAGTTTTAGTATGACATATAGAGATTTTAAAATGTAACTCAATAAAATAAATTGAAAAACTAAAATGGAACATCTGTCTTCATGAAGTTATAGACAGTAAAATCAGACATGAAACATTTTGGGGAAAGGAATTATCATTCAGAAATAATTTTGTGTTCTCCTAAGAAAGTACATAAAAGCAAATAAATATTAAATTACAAGAGAGCAACAATGTAAAAAATGTCAAAATAATATATTCAGGTCAATTCAGCAAATATATATCAACTTTTGATTATGTGTCAGACTCCATTCTTGCTCTAATAAGCATTGCAGTGAATAAAATAAATAAATTCTTCTCTCGTGAACTTTTTTTCTCTCTTTAGGAAAATATCACTAATAACAGTAATGATAATTAAGACAAGTTAAATGTATATAGATATTTCATACTTATTGGGTTATTAGAAAAATGATGGCTTGGGACCAAGTGGTGGCACATCAGGTTGTGTGTACATGTTACAATGCACAAGTACCCAGATTCTAATCCCTGGTTCCCACCTGTAGGGGGAGAGCTTCATGAATGGTGAAGCCAGGCTGCAGGTGTCTCTCTGTTTCTCTCCCTCTTTACCTCCCCCATCCCTCTCGATTTCTAGCTGTCTCTAACCAATAAATAAATAAAGGTAATAGGAAAAAAAAACTTTAAGAAAAATTATCGGGAGGCAGGTGGTAGCACAGTAGGTTTAGCGCACATGTCGCAAAGCCCAAGGACTGGCTCAGGGATCCTGGTTTGAGCCCCTGGCTCCCCCACCTGCAAGGAAGTCACCTCACAAGCGGTGTCTATCTCTCTCTCCCCCCTCTTTCTTCTCCTCCCCCCTTGTTCTCTCTCTGTCCTATTCAATAACATCAACAAAGGCAACAGCAACAAAAATGAGAAAAATGGTCTCCAGGAGCAGTGGATTCATAGTGCAGGCACCAAGCCCCAGCAATAACCCTGGAAGCAAAAAAATTTATGACTCTTTGCATAGAAAAATACATCACGGTCTTATGAACAACCCAATAACATCAGTCATCATCCATTAATTAAATCATGATATTTTGAGGAGTCCAGCAGTAGCGCAGCAGGTTAAGCGCAGGTGGTACAAAGCACAAGGATACAGCATAAGAAACCTGGTTCGAGCCCCTGGGGATCCCCACCGGCAGAGGAGTCGCTTCACAGGCGGTGAAGCAGGTCTGCAGTTGTCTTATCTTTCTTTCCCCCTCTCTGTCTTCCCCTCCTCTTTCCATTTCTCTCTGTCCTATCCAACAATGATGACATCAATAACAACAACTACAACATTAATACAACAAGGGCAACAAAAGGGAATAAATAAAATAAATATTTGAAAAACCATGATATTTTTGCATGAAAATTCTAACTTTAAGGAAATAACTATAATAATATAGTATGCATTAATGCCTCAAATATTCTGTAATAATAACTAAAACAATCAAATACCTAAATAACAATCAATGGTTACATTAGAATATGAAGTACTTAAAACACTGCTTTTGGTCACCAAGCAATTGTTGCTCCTTTTAATAAACAGCTTCTGTCTTTTATTTTTAAATTTTAGTAGTGACTCAATATTGATTTACAAAATCATAAGATAACAGGGGTATAATTCTGCGTCATTCCCACCACCAGAGTTCTATGTGTCTATTCCCTCCATTGGAAGCTACTATGACAGTTATCCTAAGGTTATGGGTTAAATATTATTTCTATAACTATCTGTCTATACTTAAATATTATATTTGCTAATTTTTTCCTATGGCCCTGCCTTCTATGTCCTCCTAAGTCATATCTACACCTATTACTACTTATGAATATCCTTACTTTTTTTTTTTTTTTTACCTCTTATCTCTCTTTGTCCTCATGGAGTTGGAGTTTAGAGCTCTCTGGTCATCTTCCTTTATCATTTACCCACTTCTGGGAGTATGGGCCAAAATTCACTCTAGGATATAAAAGGTGGCAGTATTCTGTAATTGCTTTTTAACTGGACACGGGCATTGGCAGGTCAATCCATATACCCACAGCCTGTTTCTCTTTCCCTAGTAGGGTAGGGCTTTGAAAAGGTGAGGTTATAGGACTCATTGGTGAGGTCATCTGCCCAAAAAAAGCAGGATGGAATCATGATAACATCTGCAACTTGGTGGCTGAAAGGTGGTAAGATATAAAGCAGGACAAAATGATGAATGAATAGGAATAAAAAAGAAGCAAGGAAGTCTATTTTATTTTTAGTTCCATGACTTTTGTAGTTTTGTTTGAGTTTGATAACTAACATGGAAGTGGAAAAAAATACTTTCTGAGAAGATGGCGTAAGATTGGGAATAGGGCTAGAAAGCTAAATTGGGCAGAGAGTATTTCCCAAAGTTGAAGGAAATCCACCAGACTCAGGGCCCGTTTATATAGGGCCACTATATAATCATAGTGAGCACATAGTTAGCCTGTGCAACCTTTGAGTTCCTGTCGGTCTGAGTTCACTGTCCATGGGCACAGCTGGGAGCATTCTGTGCTGTACTCACTTCAAGACCAGTCTTCCTCAAGGGGCCAGGTAGGATGATCCAGCCTCCTTTTGGACAATGGAGCAGTCCCTAACATTGCTACAACAAACAGCTTCTGAGTGTGAAGTACAGCTTCTTAGTTGACTGCCAGCTGTTTCTCTTTGAGATTTAGCATTCTACAAGTTGTGTTCAGAATATTAAAGCTATACTCTTTTTGTTTTGTTAAAAAATGATATAGACTTGTGGGAATATTTGGCTTTTGTTGTTTATTTGTTTGTTAGTTTGTTTTTATGCATTGACCAAAAAGATCTTCCATTGAAAAAGATCAATGAAGTCTGGGTAATAAAGCCTAGAGATACTCTACTAGGAAAATCAGTGGAGGAATGTTTCTGTGGAGTTTTTCAATTGTAAATTAAATTCTGTTAAGTGCCTTGGAAAACAAGGACAAGAAAGGCAGGCAGGTTAGAGGTGGAGAGAAAATAGGTGTTTGAGGGTTTGAATCAACTGGGTGGGATAGGACTCACTGAGAAGATGAAAGTTACTTCAGGCCTTGAGAGAGGTGAATGAGTATGCTAAATGGTATTTGGCAGATGGAAAATTTACATTTAGACAGAAAAAAAAATAGGATATCCAAAAGGCCCAGAGGTGGGAGTGTGGCTACAGTCTTTGAGCACAGAAGTAGAGAATGGCTAGACTAGCAGGAGCTATATAAAATATAAAATATAGCCAGTTCAAAATTATCCTTACTTCAAAGAAGCATATTTTGAGGTGGTATATTCTGTATGCTTCTTTGGCATGAAAATTAATTTGAACAAGTTTCACTTTAATAATTTTTTAAAGGAATAGCATACATAGGGGAAAATCTTAAAGCTGTGAATTGACCCCTTCATCAGATATGTTTACTTTTCAAAGGGAATTCTTCATTTGTAAGCATCTCTCTCTTTGTATCCAAAAATTGATGATGGGCAAATATCATCATGGAAGATAGGTTAGCAAGAAAATAAAAACCAAAGGCTTAATAGTGTATCTACTGCCTGTGCTCTTAAGATAAGGATAGGAAGATATGACTGACTCCTTGACATGGCCCAACTAAAAAAGAGAATTAAAAAAAAAAGAGAGAGAGAGAACATTTTATTAAAGTAATAACAACAACAGCATATATAAGAAATACAAAATCATTAAACTTTATTATTAAAAATATACATTGGCCAGTGGCAGAGTTAAAGTAAAAAATGATAGGAAGTAACTGGGAGGAAAACAGACACTGCTGAACACGCCAGAACACGTTCCCCAGGGAAAAGGAAATTGTTGCACAGGAAATGGGAGTAGTAGCAGGTGTGGGTGTGGCTTCAAAAGGAGGTGAAGGCAGGGATGTTTATAAACCTATGGGTGTGGCTTGCTCAACATGCAGGCATGTTCTCTCTCTGTATGTCTGTCTCTCTGTTCTGTTAGTAGACCACCTGGAAAAGATGAACCTGTTACACAGTTCTTGAGCAGCAAGGGAAAGAGCCCCTTAGTGAATCTATCTTGAAGTTTGACAGACTGTCCACTCTGGTGTCTTATTCCTTGTGAAAGGAGACCAGCCAGCTGAACAAACAACCCCATGAAAGTTGGACATACTAGCTTGTCACAGACCCCTTTATATCAGCCAAATGGTTCCATGATTGACCCCCTCAGTCCCCACTGACCCTTCGTAAACTCTTGAGTCCCAACCTTAGAGTAAGACGCTTCTCTGAGACATGAGTCTGCCATTTTGGTTCCACGACCAATCTGAAATAAACTCCATTTCTTTGCAGCAATGCTTGACTCTTGATTAACTGGCATTCTGAGTGCTAAACAATGAACTTTTCAGTAAGCAACACCCATACAACTGTCTATCAGAGTTAAGCAGTGTTCTGAGCTCTTTCTTATAAATAAAGTAAATCATTAAAATAATAAAGACAACTGGAAATGAAACTTGTGTAGAGTAATTCTACATAGTTATTGCTCAAATACAAAGCAAATGAGAAAACACTTTCTCAAGTTACTATAAATAAAAATAATTTATATAAGTAGTTACATAGCTGTCATAAAAATAACATTTAACTACACAACATGAAATACACAGATTTATAAATCTAGATTTATATACTTTGCCATTAGCCATGTCTAAAAAATTTGAGATTTGGGTTGTAAGTGGCAGAATAAAAAGCACAGTTAAGTTCTCTTCAGTATATTCAGGAACAAATGTGCCAGACCACCTCTTTTAATGGATGTGAATGATTTCAAAAACTGTGATATAAATTTCATTTTTCGAGAAGATTTACAAAGAAAGTGGTTACTTTACTTTATAAATATTTATAAGGAGCTGCATTATTTATTTATTTGTTTATTTATTTATTTATTTCTGCCTGGCTTATCATTGGGGTTATGATGAAGTTTGCATGGTGCCACTACTATTCCTGGCTGGGTTGTTGTTGTTGTTGTTGTTTTTAGTAGAAAAGGAGATAGAGAATGAAAGGAAGAGACAAAAGAGGACATGAGAGATACCTACAGTTGTGCTCTCTGGCTAGGGAGGCTTCCCCCTTCAGAGGCTTCTATGGTGTCCAGAGCTGGAACCTGGGTCTTTGCACGGGACAACATGGACACTCAATAGAACTGAGCTGCCTGCTGGCTGCCTGTAGTCATTCACATCTGTATTCAGATTCACCCTTGTACTCTGTTGACCCACATGTCTGCACTTCTCCCGCTAGCTTTTCAAACCCAGTTCCAATCCTTGCAGTGTTTCAGGAAGCATGAAGGTCAACCTTAACCATATGTGTCCCGTCACCAGTAGCCCCTACAACTCAAGAATCCCTTATCTTTCTAGAAAGTACTTTAAGTCTACCTGCATGTTAGCAATCAGGCTCAGGCAAAAATGACTAAAGTCATAAGCCCCTTGTAGCATACCTAAAACAGACTTCTGAGCTTCATTCCACAGGAAGACCCCTGAATTTCATCTGCTCTGTTCCTACCTTTGGGTTTGTCCTGCTTTATGTCTAACTGCCTTTCAGCCACCAAGTTGCTGATGCTATCACGATTCCATCCTGACTTCCCTGGGCAGAGGACTTTACCAATGTGTCCCCAAGTCTCACCTCTCCAGAGCCCTACCCCACTAGAGAAGGTGAGAAACAGGCTGGAGGTGGGGATCAACCTGCCAAAATCCATGGCCAGTGGAGAAGCAGTCACAGAAGCCAGACCTTCCACCTTCTGCACCCCATAAAGAATTGTAATCCATACTTCCAGAGGATCAAAGAGTATGTTTCCAATTGAAGAGATGGGACAGGGAACTCTGGCGATGGGAACTGTATGCAATTATACCCTTGTTACCCTACAATCTTATTGATCCATATCAAATAAATAATAAAAAAATAATAAAAGAATTTCTTCATCTTCCATGCCTGAGGTTTCTAAGTGGCCAGCCTCCAAGTGGGCCCCAGACTGTAGACCCCACCCATGCCACCCCACCCCACTGACACCCCCACCCCCCACACACACCTTAGGCTTATAGCTACCACCTGCTGCCTTCTGCCAGTCCCTGACCACCAATAGTTCCTTTGTCTCATGCTTACAAAATTCAGATGGTTTCCCACAGGCCATTTAGCCACTACTTTTCTTTTATGACATTTTGACTCCTTCAGACCTGAGATTACCCACATGGAGATTTCTAGCCTGGGCCCATGGTTTCCAGGTAGCATTCGGTAACAAATCTGGAAAATTTTCCTCTCCTTGAAGTTGTGTTTGGATTAGCTCATCCAGGGGAATCAAAGGATTGAGGTATCTTCCCATCCACTAGTTCTACTGAGTGGCTCAAAGGTTGATAACCTCTGCCAAAGTTTGTGTGTTTCTTTGTTACAATCGTCAATGCACCACTGCTACTGGCAGATAGAAAGAGATACAACACCAAAGGTTTCTCCCAGCATGGAGGGAACAGGGCTGGGATTCTGGGACTCCCAACCCCCTCTCCCTACTCATGGTTCTGATCACACTTCCATTTGCAGACAGGGGTGTGCGGGGTTCCAGGAATTCATAACACTCCAAGTCTCCCAACAAAGCCACCCTGTGAAGGACCAGCTCAGCAGGACCTGGAAATGTATCCTCAGTCCCCATCCTGCCTCCCGCTCAGAATTTTCACTCCTTGAATCACCACTCAGACAGAGAGCCCAGCTCTGAGGAACTGTTGAAAAGCCACAGTATTTGCTTTCCTCTGTTTGCTTTTCACACCTTTCCTGCTTGGGGGTGGGGGGTAGGGGTAAGGAGGAGAGCTGGCTTTCAGATTGAAAAGAGCCCTCTACTGCTCAGCACCCGGGTCCATTGAGGAGAGAAAGTAAACAGGAAGAGAGAAGGCTCCCAGAAGTCTTTATAACCTTCTGTTAAATTATGTCAACAGGATGTAGGAGAACCAGCTCTGTGGAGGAAATTCCACAACTAATAATGGTACCTGAGCAGGGGGAGGGGAGGGAAGGCCAGGGTGGGGCTGGTTTTGATCTAAGGACCTGTTTACTGGGGAGTCTGAAAGAAGAGAGTTGGAAAGCAAAGAAAGAAAAATAACATTGATTAATCAAAGTAAATAAATAAATAAATAAGGCTAATGTTTAAAGAGGTACAGCTGTAGTTCTGCCTCTGAGGGAGAAATCAAGTCAGGGTTTCAAAGGAACAAATGTCCTTTTCATTCAGACTTAGAGAGGTGAGCTTTTGGGAGAAGTGAAATGTGTGAATTCTGTTTTGTTTGTTTATTTTTGGTTTTTTTTTTTTTTTTAATTTTCTGTCACGGAACTAACTTCAGCCTCCAAAGAACACCACCAAGCAAGTGAAGAGTGAAGAAATGCAGAGAGAAATACTACTTCCTGCCCTCAGTCCTGTCCTCTTACCTACTCTTGACATTCCCATGTGGGAATACTTACTCTGACAACCCCCCCCCCCTTTCTCAGGGACATCAAAGGAAGCTGAATTAGGTTTAATAGTTTACAATTGGAATTTGTCTTTATGAAAATGTCAGGCTGTGTAATTTATGGAAATTAGACATGCATGCATCACCATTGTGTTAGAAGACATCATGATACTGTAGGGTTAGGCAGAAAGAAACCTCATGACCACTGAAAATACTTTGTGTCTAAACACAGCACAGAGGGTGAGGATATATATATATATATGTGTGTGTGTGTGTGTGTGTGTATACACAAACACCTATTGTCTATTGTGAATGGGGTGTTTAAAGAATAAACCAGATTTGCTGTTGTTGGTGTTTCTTAGATAATTTTACTCTAAAAACTATGGGAAACATCATTTTGCTTCCTATCAAGAGGGATCTTTTCTGTGTGTCCTGTTGCCTTGCAAATAGGAAAAACGTTTTAGCTACCTCTAGCTAGAATAAGGCAATTTCTCTTATATAGTAGGAAGGGGTAAACTTGGAATTTCCAGGGAAGTTTGGAATGTTTCCTTTTTCTCTTCAACAAAGTGTCAATTTTATGAACTCTGCAAGTGGGGGAAAACAACAACAAAAACAAACAAACAAAAACCTTCTAACACTTGGCCTGCATTCTCAGATTTGGAAGAGCTTTGTCTCTCTGTCTTGACTTCTAACTTTCTTGGAAACATAGCCCTGAAAGTTTCAGAAACAATAAAAAGTCAGCCTTCATAATAATCATAATAACCGGCAGTGATAAAAATAGCCTTGCCTGCACACATACCATTTGATACTCAAAGATTAGTCACACACATACACCGAGTTGATCAAAGAACTTTCACTGGCCTGGAAATTCATTTCAGTTTATCTCTGTGATATTTGGCCTCGGTCAGTCACAACTGAGCAGGGTTGGAATGGATTTTTAAATAGCCATGAGCATCCTGTCAAGGATCTAACTAAATGTAGCAGGTGTTGCTTTGACTTTGTGGAACTCTGAAGAAATTCCAGAGATGTGCCCAGTTTATACTTGAGGAAATATATCTGTGAAACTGCATTCAACTCACAGGCTACTTAATGAATGGCTCCATCTCTCTCTTCTCACCTCTCCTCTTTTCTACTTCTCCTCCTCCTCCTCCTCCTCCTTCTCTCTCTCTCTCTCTCTCTCTCTCTCTCTTTTTCTCTCTTTCCCTCTCTCTCCCTCTCTCTCTTGCTTTCTAGCTAATGATAATGCTGTGGACATGCAATGTCTGATTGAAAAAAGAGAAAAGGGATTAACTTTGATTATTTGGAAAGAATGTGGCTGCATATCAAATAACTTCCTCAATCTGGCTTAAGAAAAAAAAAAAAAAACTGGCTACAAATCACTGAAAAACATGGAGCCCAGTGGAAAACTGGCTCAGATGTGCCATATTTATAGCAGTGCAAATAAACACACTTCAAATTCTGTTTGTTGGCGGCTGTTTCTTTTGGAACAGAAGTAGCATCTACTTTGAAATGGGAACCCTGCCATCTAGTGGTTATTTAGGATATCACATCATGTCTCAAATATCCTTTTTTTTTTTTAAATGAAAATCATGAGGTATTTTTCTATGTATTCCTGTGCAAAAAAAAACTGCATCATGCTATCTCTGACAAGTCAATAAAACATATATAGTTAAATCTTTAATTATCTAGATTATGGCCATTTGGTACTATTTAGTAGATGGAGAAAATATGAAGCAAAGGAATAAAAGAATGTCTCCTTATAGTGAGCTAAAGAGAGCGTGTTTAATTAATAACACCGCAATTACAGGGCTTTATATTACATTTTATTACTCAATAGACTTAATATTAACTCTATTTAATTTTATCCTACAAGATTCTTGTAATTTGCACTGCTCTCTATCCAATGAGTTTTTCATTATTCACAATTAATGTTTGACACAAATTCTTTTTTTATTAGAGATTTAATAATGATTAGCAAGATTGTGGGATAAAAATGGTCCGATTCTATATAATTTACACCACCAGAGTTCAGTGTCTCCTTCCCTCCATGGGAAGTTTCTATATTTTTTATCCCTCTGGGAGTATGGGCCAGAGAGCTTTATGGGGTGTCTATATTAATTTCTAACTATTTATTCCTTGGCTTTGGAAGTCAAATTTCAACAATTTATGCAAAAATGCTTTTTCTGTTTTATTTTCGGTTTTTGTTTCCCACATGAAAACAATAAATCTAGGAATAGGGAGAAATATTCTAACACATTTTCAAACTTAAGTCTTTCACTTCTGAGTTGAAAAAATTACAGTTGGGATTTTAAAAATCAAAACATTATTATTGTGTTAAAATTTAGTTGCATAAGTCTACTTAAAAAAAAAAACTGGTTCAGGGGACTGGCGTAGTGCACCAGGTTAAGTGCACATGGTGCGAAGCGCAAGTACCAGTGCAAGGATCATGGTTCAATCCCCAGGCTCCCCACCTGCAGGGGAGCTGCTTCACAAGCAGTGAAGCAGGTCTGCAGGTGTCTGTCTTTCTCTCCTCCTCTCTGTCTTCCTCTCCTCTCTTAATTTCTCTCTGGCCTATGCAACAACAATAGCAGCAACAACCACAACAGGAGCAGTGGATTTGTAGTGCCCGCACCGAGCCCTAGTGATAACCCTGGAGGCAATAAATAAACAAATAAATAAATAAAATTACAGGTTCAAGCCCCAGCACCACCATAACTCAGAGTTAGGCAGTTTTCTGGTAAAACAAACAAATTAATTAATTAACTAACTTTAGTGAAGGAATATTATTTTCACTAGGGAGAAGCACAAAACTGATTTAAATTGTGCCATCACACTAAAACGTTAACTTCAGTAAGTAATAAGGACTCATTCGCTTACCCACTCAACAAATCTATTCTGGTTCCTAATAGGTGGACATTACATTAAATGGCATGTCTTCATTTTTTTTTTTTTTTGCCTCCAGGGTTATCACTAGGGTTCAGTGCCTACAGTACCAATCCACTGTTCCTGGAGGCCATTTTTTCAATCTTCTTGTCCTTACTGTGTTGTTGTTGTTACTGTTGCTGTTGTTCAATATGACAGAGAGAAATCGAGAAAGGAGGGGAAGACAAAGAGGGGGAGAGAAAGATAGACACCTGCAAACCTGCTTCACAGCTTGTGAAGCGAGACCCTGCAGATGGGGCTGGGACCAGAACCCTTAGGCAGGTCCTTGTGCTTTATGCCATGTGCACTTAACCTGGTGCATTATAACCTGGCCTCCCACTTCTTCAATCTCCAAGAGAATTCAGGTGCTTGCTTGGGGCCCCAAGTCAGATTCCCCCAAACATAGCATATGGAGTAGTCTCTCTGTCTCTTTCTCATAAAACAAATACTAACTCTTAGCACATAAAATAAAATAAATAAAATAAAGTTCTAGCCAAGCAGACACACGCATGAATAAATACATAAACCCTTATGAAAGTTCATACACTACTATAATACACTGGTAAGCCCTGTAAGTGATGTAGTTTGGTGAAGGTTTTACACAGGAAAAGAAAAGCACTGATCTACACAGAGAGGCTCAGTAAAAATTTCCCAAGTTAGGGATTAGGCAAAAATCACTGGGTTTGTTGTTATGTGGAAAACTGAGAAATGTTATGCATTTACAAACCATTGTATTTACTGTCAAATGTAAAACATTAATCCCCCAATAAAGAAATTTAAAAAAGAAAAGAAAAAGCACATATCTATAAACAAAAAGAAAGAAAGAAGGAAAGAAAGACAGAAAGGAAGAAAGGAAGAAAGAAAGAAAGAAAGAAAGAAAGAAAGAAAGAAAGAAAGAAAGGAAGAAAGAAAGAAATCACTGGGTGAGTAGGTAGCACAAATGAAGGGTTGGGATGGGATAGTGAACTATCTTGAAATGATCATGAAGAACAGTGTAATCAGAGTTTCTATTTAGAAGTGGTGTCAAGGGCAGGGGAGTTGGCATAGTGGTAATGCAAACAGATTCTCATGCCTGAGTCTCCTAAGTCCCTGGTTCAATCCCCTGTACCACCATAAACCAGAGCTGAGCTGTGCTCTGGTGTTCCTCTCTGTCTGTCTCTCTCTATATATCTCTATAAAAAAATAAAATAAGGGAGTCGGGCTGTAGCGCAGCGGGTTAAGAGCAGGTGGCGCAAAGCACAAGGATCGGCATAAGGATCCTGGTTCGAACCCCGGCTCCCCACCTGCAGGGGAGTCGCTTCACAGGCAGTGAGGCAGGTCTGCAGGTGTCTATCTTGCTCTCCTCCTCTCTGTCTTCCCCTCCTCTCTCCATTTCTCTCTGTCCTATCCAACAACGACAACAACAATAATAACTACAACAATAAAACAACTAGGGCAACAAAAAGGAATAAATAAATAAAATAAATATTTAAAAAAAAACATTTAAAAAAATAAAATAAAATAAATAAACTATTTTTTAAAAAGTGGTGTAAAATTAATTTTAAAAGGACATGATTGTAATGCCAGGGTGTCTATTTAAAGCAAATTTTAAGTCTAGAAAATTCTTCAAAGTTACAAGGTCAATTCCCCCTTATGACCATCAGTCACAAACAGGATACTAGAATTGGAGCCGTAGTCATTCAGTGATATCCTGAATGCTTCTGCCCTTTTTTATCCAGAAAAGTCTTTTCTGGAATTCTTTTTTTTTTTTCTCCAGGGTTATTGCTGGGGCTCGGTGCCTGCACTACGAATCCGCTGCTACTGAAGCAATTTTATCCAATTTGTTGTCTATCATTGTTGTTAATATTATTGTTGCTGTTGTTGTTGGATAGGACAGAGAGCAATTGAAAGAGGAGGGGAAGACAGAGAGGGAGAGAAAGATAGACACCTGCAGACCTGCTTCACCGCTGGCGAAGCGACTCCTCTGCAGGTGGGAAGCCAGGGGCTCAAATCGGAATCCTTAGGCCAGTCCTTGCGCTTTACTACCGCCCGACTCCCTTTCCTGGAGTTTTTATCTTAGCACTTCTCCTAACCAGTTGCTGTCTTTTTTTTAAATTAATTTTTTTATTAATGAGTGAGATAGGAGGAGAAAGAACCAACCATGCACTGCTGGGGATCGAACTGGGGACCTCATGCTTGAGAGTCCAACACTTCATCCACTCTGCCACCTCCCAGACCACACCATTTTCAGTCTTTGACTAGCCAATTCAAATAGATTTTGCCCAGATCATGACTGAAGATTCACATTCTATCTCGGTTTATGTTTCAACTTGATGCAAAGAGGAAAGAAAAAGGACTTCTGAAGTCTATAAGGATCTTTCTTTCTACTGTGAAGGTTTATAGATAAAGGTGAATTTAAATCTCATTCTGGTCACCAATCTCTCCAAGGGTGTTGAATTTTCCTGGACCAGGCAAGGTGGACTATATGGTGAAATGGAGAGAGCTTTGGACTATCAGGAGAGAGAGAGAGAGAGATTGACTGAATATTTGTTTTGGCAAATCAACAGAGTGACATGGTGCAGAAAGATTAAACCCTGTTAATGTTTCCTACCCAGTCCTCTTTCCACAAGAGACAAACTAACTACAAAATATTTCTTTTATAAACAGGTTTCAAAAAAAAAGTGCTGTTTGGATAAAAGGGTTTTATAAAACTTACAGTGCAAGACAGTTTACATTGAGAAAAATTGTTCCTAAGGGAAGGTACGTTCTGTGCATTTTCTCAAAGGAACATGCTCATTTAGCCAGCACCCAAGTCAAGACAAAGCAATAGTTGTTCACCCGTCACCTCCACCCCCAGAGGTGGCATTCCAGGAACTCCCTCCCAAAGGACTCTGCTCTTTTTCCAATACCATGGGTCTATTTTGTTTACTTTACAATTCTTTTCATTTTCCTAGTTCTGAATATTATATAAATGCGATCTTCATGGTACCCCCCAACTATTGTGCTGAGGTGCTTTGTTCAGTGCTGGACTTCATAAAATTCTACGTGTTTCTGACCAGCATGGCTTACCATCTGAGAGGGTCAGTATATAGGTCATCCCAGGTGAGGTCATTTGGCCCAAAAAAACCAAAATAACTTTCCCAGGAATGAACAAGACAGAGAGAGGTACCTATAAATAATGGAAAAAAAAAAAAAAGAAAGAAAAAAAAGAAAAAAAAAATCCCAAAACACATTTCTTCTTCTAGGTCTGCAGTTGACAAGCTTTTATTATAAAGATACAGGTTATAAATATGTCAAGTTTTACATAATCTGTTTACATAATCTGTTTCTTTTTTTAAAAAATAATATATTGGTTTTTGTTAGGACAGAGAGAAATTGTGAGAAAGGGAGACGAAGAAGGAGAAAGAGGGAGGGGGAGACAGAAGGAGAGGAAGAGGTTTGCAGTACTGGTTCACCACTTATAAAGCTCCCTCCACCCCAACCCCTACAAGTGGGAACCTGGGATTTGAACCCTAGTCCTTCTGCATGGTAACATGTGCACTTAACCAGGTGCACCACCACCCAGGCCCCAATAATTTGTTGTCTTCCTATTCTCCTCTTTCTCCTTCTTCTCCTCCCACTTTGTTACCCCCTCTTTGCCTACCTTCTCCTCCCTTTTGTTCTCCTTCTCTATCATCTACTTCTTTTTATGTTTCTATCTCTTTTTATTCATGCCTTCAGCAATGGGAAAAACCTTTCTTGGATCAGTCATCATACCAAAACTGGCCCTGGGTAGAGTCTGGTCCTCAGTTTGCCAGCCCATATCTGAAACTGTTATGATTTTCAAATCATGACGAGCACTGAAAATCAAGTCACTGTTTCTTCCCTAACACAGGAGAGAAAGTGATCTGTGTTTCCCCACTCTCCAGAGTAGCCCATTCATCACTGCACTTGTAGTCCATCACCCTGGCTCTCCACAGCTCCAGAGTAGAGTTTGGACTCTATTTCATGGCCATCTCACTACAGTGGTTACTAAGATAGATGAGGTCTGGATGACAGTGTGAGGCCCTCTACTCGGAGGTTTTCAACAAGGGAGGCAAAGCTGAGTATTTCCTCATCCTTCCAAGAACCCTCATCTGTTCTGGCCAAGAGAATGTGCTTTCCTTTCTGGATAGAGCTGTGATCTTCCATGAGGGGATTATTTTCCCTTTCAATGAAGTGGTTGACAGTGCGGGGAATGAGTGCAAAATAACTGTTAGAGCCTCACTGCCAAGAACCACAAGGTGCAATGTGAAGAGGAACCTTCCTCCCACTCTTTTGAGTCCCAGTTCTGATCACATGTAAACACTGCAGTGCAGCAGGACTCCTGGCCATCAAGTGTAGAGAGGATTTCATTCTCACCTTGCAGAAAAAGCCAGGTCTGAGGACCTAGATCCTTAGAAGGCATCGATAATGAATTTTACTACCACTATTATTATATAGGACAGAGAGAAATTGAGAGGGAAGGGGAGATAGAGAGGGAGAGAGATAGAGAGACACCTGCAGTCTTGCTTCACAATTTGTGAAGCTTTCCCCCTGCAGGTAGGAACCAGGGGCTTGAACCTGGGTCCTTGAGCACTGTGTGTGTGCAGTTAAGCAGGTGCACTACCACCTGGCCCCCCTCTTTTATTCTAATAGAGAGAAACAGAGGGAGAGATACCAGAAGAGAATAGGGGAGAAAGAGGCACACCTACAGCTTGCTGCACTGTTCATGAAGCTCCCTCATCCCCTGCAAATGGGGGCCTGGGTTCAGGACTCTTGGTTCATCCACTTCTGTTTCACTTTAATTTCCTTCCAGCTCTGTACCTTTGCTGATCATCCTTTCCTTGGACATTGGAAGATTTTCTAAGTTCTCCCTTACTTATTCTTTGACACCTTTTCTCCTTCTTTTCTCTTCTACACTCCTTGTGACAGATAATATCCTATGGAACATACTGTCAGGACCCACATAAGTTGTGTCTCAAGTGAGAATAAAACTACCTTCGAAAAAGTCTTGCAGTGTAGAGCTAAATGATATCTGTTTGTGTAAGGTCCAAAGGCCATGAGCCCTGCATTATTCTACTGTCATTATGAGGCTTAAATAAGCAAGATGGAAAGTGAGGTAAAAAGTGACTCTGTGGGGGTCGGGCGGTGGCGCAGTGGGTTAAGCACATGTGGTGCAAAGCACAAGGACCGGAGGAAGGATCCCGGTTCGAGCGCCCGGCTCCCCACCTGCAGGGGAGTCGCTTCACAGGCAGTGAGGCAGGTCTGCAGGTGTCTATCTTTTTCTCCCCCTCTCTGTCTTCCCCTCCTCTCTCCATTTCTCTCTGCCCTATCCAACAACGAACAACATCAACAATGGCAATAATAATAACCACAACAAGGCTACAACAACAAGGGCAACAAAAGGGGGGGGGGAATGGCCTCCAGGAGCGGTGGATTCATGGTGCAGTCACCGAGCCCAGCAATAACACTGGAGGAAAAAAAAAAAGTGGCACCTGGAATCTCTACTCTTCTCTGCCTCGTACAGACTACAGACTCCGGTAATACCTGATGTCACTGCTTACCTCTGTACCCCACCATCAAGCATACAGCATCAGAATTCTCCAACCTCAGGCAAGAATATGCATAGCTTCATGACATAATGGAGCTCCAGTGATGCAAACTATTAGTGTGCGGTACTTATACAACTTCTGGACATAAACACTTGAAGCCTTGAAGGAAATGGCACAATATTACTGACTAAAAGGCAGCTTTCACCAGTCCTTCCTCAAATCTGGACCTGACAGGACTTCTGAAAGTCTAGGAGACAAAGGTCATTATTATTTTTTCTTTTTTTCCTGAACAGCCAACTGCATGTTTAATATGGTATTGGTCAACCTTTCCCTCTTATTTCCATTTGCAAAAAAAAAAAAAATCTATACTTTATTTAACTTGAGCCACTCAAGTACTTTGACCAAAGTTTCCTTGCCAGAGTCATAGTTAACTAAATAATCCCTTCAGATATATGGTACTCCACCCACCCACCCACTGGAGTCATTTCTACTCTGTCAAGTTCAGTGTCAGCTGCCTTGATCTGGAGACATCATGACACCTACTGATACAGTAATCTCTGTAGTCACATAGTACCTGTTCATGCTTCAGCTTTGGGTCTTCTCAGTCACTCAGAATTAAAATTTATGTTGAGTGGTTATTTTATGTTTGAACAAGTGCAAAGTTTTACGACACACTAATAGTTTACAAATCTTTCTACTTTTACATGAAGGAGTAAGAGCATATTGAACTATGATGCTATATTTTGGAGATAAAATTAAGAATGTTTCATGGAAAAAATAATGTTTATTCTGCCAAAAATAGGAGATGACTTTCAATAGTTAAGTGATCTAATAAATGATAATTCATTCATACAAAGAAATGGCACTCAAATTATAAAGAACAAACCTTTGATTCACACAACTTAGATAGTTCTCATGGGAATTATGTTGACTGGAAAAAAGTCAAGAGATTTTATACTGTCCATATAGAATCCCATTAATATAGCATTTTTGACAATGTTAAGGAGGAAGAGAACAGATCTGTAATTGAAATTACCCTAGAACTTTTTCTATTGAAACTAAAGTGGTTCAGAGAATTTTAAAAGGGATACTGATAAGGAAATAGAAGTAATATCCGGGAGTTCGGTGGTAGCAGCGGGTTAAGCGCACGTGGCGCAAAGTACAAGGACCGCTAAAGGATACTGGTTCAAGCCCCCAGCTCCCCACCTGCAGGGAAGTCACTTCACAGGCGGTGAAGCAGGTCTGCAGGCGTCTGTCTTTTTCTCCCCCTCTCTGTCTTCCCCTCCTCTCTCCATTTCTCTCTGTCCTATCTAACAACGACGACATCAACAACAACAATAATAATAACTACAACAACAATGAAAAACAACAAGGGCTACAAAAAGAGAAAATAAATAAATATTTTTAAAAAGTAATATGCATTACATACAACAGCCCAAATATGGGAGCAACCTTAATGCTCATTGTTTTATAGTCAGCGGAGTACAATTGGCAATAGAAGATGCTATTGTGTCCTAACAGACAAAATGGATGGAACTAGAGGTGATCTTACTTAGTGAAGTAAATAAGAAAGTAGAAAACAACTACCAGATGGCTTCACTAATATGTGGAATATAAAGAAATGAAACACTTGAACCTGGGCGGAAAAATAGTAGTCAACCCATCATTAAGACCCTGGGAGAACTATAGTGGTTATCCTGGAGGGTGGGGGTGAGGGTGGGGCACATAGCTTTGCTGGTGGGAGTGTTGTGTAACTACACCCCTGTTATCTTATAATCATGTAAATCATTATCAAATCATTAATAAAATATTTGAAAAAATAAATAGACATTATAAACTTTCTTAAGTGTCTGACTATATGCCAACTTTTTTCTTAGAGAAATTGGAAGTGAATTGGTCACAGGTATATAGAAATCCCATCAATTAAAAATACAATCCAACTTCATCTCTGGCAAAGTAAAAACATTCATAAGAAATTAGTTTTCACATACATAAAAGCATCGACTTACTTAAGAATAATATGTACAAAACTTAATAACATAAACATTGAATATTAATTTAACTAGTATTTGCTACTGGGTAAAAAAGAGGAAAGAGAAATGTTTGAGGAATGAAATGGTGAAGAGGAGAGTATTTAAAGAGAATAAAATTTTACTTTTCATATAAGAAGATAATAAATGATGTAACATTTTACAAAGTTAGGGCAAAACAATGTAAATATAAGTTGTAGTATACACTTAATGCCACAAGCATAACAAAACTTTTGAAAGTTACTTCCTCTAAGATGGGAAAAGTCACAATCTTTTTTGACTTAAATAGTTTTTCATACAATCATGTTATGTTAAACATAAAACGATTAGAATTATGAAAAGGTATTGCCATAAAATATAATTGGGTCCATACTCCCAGAAGGATAAAGAATAGGACAGCTATCAAGGGCGGGGATGGGATACAGAGTTCTGGTGGTGGGAATCATGTGGAGTTGTACCCCTCTTATCCTATGGTTTTGTTAATGTCTCCTTTTAAAAAATAAATTAAAAAAATGTTAAATATAAAACTAGTCACTTGAGATTATAATAATGAAACCAGAAAATATCAGCACTACAACTGAGAGAAAATAATCAGAGATAAAAATAACCATAGATGTCCTAAGAATATATGTTCCTCTAAGAGTTAACATTGATAAAGTCTGAAAATAATTTAAATGTTCATCAATAATAGAAGGGTTATATGTATGGTGTCATATGTTTAAATCTAAAAAAATGGGCCAGTAAAATGTTTTCAAAAGAATATTAACAATGCTTATCTTTGGGGCTGGGTGGTGGTACACCTGGTTAAGTGCACATGTTACATACTCAAGGACCCCATTTCAAACCCCCTTCCCTCACATGCAAGGAGGAAGCTTCACAAGTGGTAAAGCAGTGCCAAAGGTGTCTCTTTCTCTCTCTCAATCTCCCTTCCCCTGACAAGTTCTGACTCTATGCAAAACAAATAAGTCAAATAAAAATAAAACATTGAAAAACCATGTTGAAAGTCATACACTTTGTTAATGCTGGAGAGTGAAAACCAAAGCGCAAATCATATAGCTCTGGGTCAAATACAAATATGATGAAAGCAGACATGTAGATGTATGTGATTGTGTGCAGAGTGTAAAACAGATGAAAATAATAAGCGTGTTGACAGCTGCCAAGTCTATGTGGTTTGTTTGATATTCTTTTCTGATTTTTTCAATCTATTCTTTAAAAAAAATTTTTTTTGTTATCTTTATTTATTAGATAGACACAGCCAGAAGTCGAGACGGTAGGGGACAGAGAGAGACACCTGCAGTACTGCTTCACCAATTGCAAAGCTTCTCCACCTCCCCCCCAAAGGTGGGGGGCCAGGGGCTCAAACCTGGGTCCTTGAGCTCTATAACATATGCGCTCAACCAGGTGCACCACACTACCAGGGCCCTCTGTTTTTATTACTTTATTGGGGGAGTTAATGGTTTATAGTTTATCTGCAGCAGGGTGAGCCAACCATATGCTTGGTGAATGCCAAGCCTATTTCAGAAGACTTCTATGTACAAACCTCTTAACACCCATGTGGCTAAGGGTCATGACACCTGGAATTATTCTTTATGTAAACACGCCTCTGCCAAGCCCACCATGTCTTCACTATAAAGGGAACCTTATATTTTTACACTGTAGAACCGAAAGCGTTTTGAAATAATTTTTTTCAAATGAGACTTAAAACATTTGTGGTGAAGCTGAGAGCTGTTGCTGATCTGACTGCCTAATAACCACAGGAAATTGCTTGGGCAGAGTGTTAATTTGCGATCATGTAGAACATCAGTTGTGTGTGATAGAGCAAGACAAGTTTGGATACTAAAAAGCTCCAGAAAAAACACAATCAGGAAGAAGTGACAACACACTTGACCTACTCTAGAACAAAGCAATTAACGTCAAGTTTGTTGAAATGTACACATTGAGCCTGATGAGGGGAAGAGATATTATCTACTAGCACAACTTAAATCAGGCACTATGACATCACTCTCTGAAGGTGTCAGTCAAAATTACACAGTGTTGGATAAAATAATGCCCATAGACTCAGTCATTATGGTGGCTGTCAGAGAAAAGCAGGTAGGGGATCTGTTCAAGAACAAAGCCAATATCAGATCTCAGGATTTAGCATGGGTCTTTTAAAGCAATTGGTAAATCAGTAAAACTGGATAAACTTTCTGCCTCTTCACCTGAATCCTTTATATGGCCTTCTGTTTCATGTATAATCATTTTGAAATTTTCTTTATTTTTTTTGTCAATCAGAGTGAATCTGTATTTGTGACAAAATACATTCTGAAGATTATTATGGCTTCTTCAATTTCCATAGCAATGATAAATCCCACAGAACATCAATGTTCAACTCCAACTTTTATTTAAAATAACATATCATGGGCTAGACGGTGACTCAGAGGATAAAACACCTGCCTTACTATGTGATACCCTGGTGGACTCACTGTATGAGAGTACTGTAGACAGTGCCGAGGGAGTTCCATGAATGGTTGAGCAGTGTTTCGGTGTCTCTGTGTCTCTTCCTCACTCTCTGTCTGTCTGTCTGTCTCTCTCACACACACACTTGCTGTCTTTAAATTAATACAGAACAAAGAAAAAAAAAAGTCAAGAGGCAGTATAGCACTATTATGCATGTATGAGACCCAGAGTTCATTACCTATCAACTCCAAATATATAGTGAATGAGTGAAAGAATGAATAAATGAATTGACAAGCATCATGGTGAACTGTATATGTGATATAATATCTATTGGCTTATAAACTGCTTATGTGTAAATATGAAAAACACTCATAAGGTATGTAAAGTATACATAAATTATTGAGTGTTAAATGATTAAATACAGAATAACTTAGGTTGCAGTCAAGATTCCTTCCCCTCAAAGTAGCAGAACACTGAATTATATATGCAAGGATTGACTGTACATCTTGCCGTTTTTGCAATTAGGAGAAGGTTGTCCTGAAGAAAGCTATCTACTCGGGCTCCTTAAACATAGTTAAGATCCAAAAAGTTAATCTGAAGATAGGGAACAACACAAACAGTGGCTTAGTTCATTGTGTTTTGCAGAGGGATTAGATACTTGGAATAACTAGGCCCTCAGTCACAGTTCGGAATGATGATAAAGATATATTTATCACTTACTCTGTGCCTTTCAGCATGCTATGTCTGCATTATTTTATTGAATTCACTATAAAACTCTGTGAGGTAGACATTACTTTCCCTGTGTGAGTTATCTAGAGCAAGTAGATACTAAGGAGCCTTTATGTGTTCTATTTTTATTATGTTTACTATGTTTTACTTCATCTATTTCTCACAAAAACTACAGTATAGAGATTATTATCCCATTTATGAATAAAGAAAGAGTTAACTATATTTGTTATTGCTCATCTGAAGAACTGAGATTTGAGCATATAGTCTTGGACTCCTCCCTGAATTCTATCTCTACTCTAGCTTCAATATAGTCTCCTCTCACATGGCAAAACATTATGATTACTTATGTACATATAGTACCCTTTATTTTAAAATATCATCAAACAGTTTTGTTATTATATAAATGAGAACATCCCATTAACACTAGAAAAATACCAAGTCCTAAGAATTCAGAAGGCTCATGCTACTGCCCAAGTGATGGTTCACAGAAAACAGCAAGAGGTATTGTAGCTGCAATTGAAGATATTATTTCTCTGCATCTCAGCAGATGTTATAAGCGTGCAATCATAGAATGTATAAACTGGACAGTTGATTATAGATCACTTTATTCAATCCCTGAATTGGTCTGGGATCCTCCCTTAGTGTGTTAGGATAATTGTCAAGAGGTTTCACATTAATGATGCTTTTTATCTGGCCCAAATACTTTGGTGAGCCTTTTAAAATTCTTTACCCCATTTGATTTCCACAGTGCCTCTGGGAAAGAAGTATTAATTTTATTTAGGGAAACTCAGGTATAGTAAGACCCTGTAAGCATCAAGCTGGGGCATTAAAATCACAAATCACACTAATACAAAACCTAACCTCTCACCTCCTTGCTTTTTCCTGTGAGTTTTAGACCTGAGTTAGTCATAGGTCAGTCAGTAAGAACCTTCAAAACTCGGAAAAACTGTGAAAATATGGCAGTGACTGCTCTCAGAATTTTGCTGGTGGATAGTAGTGAACACATTTTCTATTAAATCAAGAAAGCATATGGGAAGTACTAACAACATAAAGGTCATAAAATAATTTAAAATCACTTTGCTACCAGTATATTAGAAGTAATTGTCAGCCAGGACTCTCTGACCAGATGCTTCATAGAAAATCCATTCCATCCATGACTTTGGGCAAAACCAGCCCACCACAGTTCAACATAGTAATGATTTAGGCAAAGACACTTTCAGGTCATTGCTGGTTTACCACCCTTATAGATTCGTATGTGGGAAGTAAACTGTCATTGGATAAACAATAAGTTTCTGGGAAAAGTTTGCTGCTATACCAGTTAAGTATGTCCTGAAAACGATCTATTTATACTACTACCATGTATCCTTATATATGCCTCACTCCATTACCTCAACACAGTCTTTTCTACATGGTATTCCCTGAGCAATGTCAAATAAAAAAACCACCCCCGACCTTGGAAAATTGCAGGTTGAAGCTAGTAAGCAGAAGCTGACAAAATAGCTCATTTAAACAGTGGAGTTGCTTTATCATGACTACGGCACAAGTTCAAGCCCCAAAGCTTCAGGGCTATGGGATGGTTATCTCTGTCTCCATGTCTGGCTTCCTATCTGGAAAAAAAAAAAGTCATCTAAAGAGATGATGTGCCAGTAATGAGCAAGCAATAAACAAAATGAGGCCCTCTCAGTGGGGCTATTCTCATCAAGTGAGTAAATATAAGAGCAAGAAGAGTTAAAAACACAACCCAACAATTATGATAATTGCTACCCACTTTTTCGAGAGCTCACTGTACTAAGACCTGCACATCTATACAACAACTTTGTGAACTAGTATTTTATGGTCTCCAGATTCATTCATGTCAGTCTTATGAGACAGGTGCCCAAGTTTACAATGAGCCAAGATCTAGTATAAGCATGTTTAGTTATGAAGCCACAAAATAAAGTAGGTTAAAATAAAGCAGAAGTGCAAACAAACCCACTTCTAGAAAGAAAAAAAAAAGTATGTACAAACTTAGAAGATTCTCAGACTATCACACATAACCAGTATTCTCCCTACTGTACTACTGGATTCCGAAGAAACTACACTTTCACAGGAACCCCAGGGTCTGCAGGCTCATTCCTGACAACTCCTCACACCCCAATTCTTCTCTATTTGTAGTTTTTCCTGCTGCAATTATCTCCTTTGATTTTTGTTCAAACTGTAAGCATTTATTTGTGGTGATCCTTTGACTCCGTCCCTACCCATCCCTCTACACACTTGCGATGTCAATTCAGCACACTTATTCAGGGCTTTCTAAGAGGAAACCAATGCTGTCAAGATCTGAGCTACTTTCTGATTCTTGTGTAGATTAGATTCTTCTTCTTCTAGCGTTTGCCCTTCTTCCGTAGCCAGTCAACAGCGTCAGGTTGAGCCTGATGTAAAGTTTCGAGACCTCCTTTGAATCTGGAGAGGCGGCAGACGTTGACTATGTGGGTCATAGTCTGTCTGTAGCGTTTGGCAAAGGACAGCCCCTCAACATTAAGTTGGAGGACTCGAAGAGCAGGACCAACAGCTTGAAAGCTGTCAGGAGCTGCTTGTTGCTGGCTTTGAAAGTGACTGGGATCCATGTGGATTCAGTTGGCTAGGAAGGATCGTCAGTTTCCCCAATGAATGGGTACTCACGAGATGCACCACGGGAAGGTCGATCCAATGCATCCCGCATTGTAAGTAAGAAATAACAAGTATCTACTGTGGAAATCACAAGCAAGGGATTTCCGCCTCATGTATGGTTGGTTATGTTTTTGCTTTGACTGTTGGAAAAAAACAAAACAAAACAAAAACCTTAAGTTTGTGTTTTCAATTGGATGTGTTCATTCACAGAGCTGACTTTATCTCCTTAGCTAGTCACTGAATCAAAGCGTATGATGACTGCATTTTTTGGTAAAGGCTGAATGATTTTACTGCCTTCAATGAAATCAGTAGCTGGGGGAAGCTGATGCCATGGTGAAAATAATTAAATTATGTGCTTCAGGGCACAAAACAGTCAAAGACAGATGAATAGAAATAATTTTTGCATTATTTTCTGGCTCTTCTCACCTCCTTCTACTAGTTCCACAGCCCTCTAGAACCTGATACTACGCCCTGGCCTAGAAGCAGCTTTGCCTTTCACTGAAGACCTAGTGAACTGTGAGCATCCCAGCCAAGCAATATCTGACCCAGACCTTCTGATAATGGGGTTCTGCCAGAGACAAGCTTTATTTTCTTGGCTCTCATCCTCCTTTAGTTGAGTATGAGGCTTCCTCGTAGTGTTATTTATTGTAATTAATTGTCTCACTTCACTGATCAAAACCTGCTTCCAAATCTGATCCAAGGACAAATACAATCTCTGAAATCCATGAATCCTGACATTACAAGCATCATAAACCTTCAATGAGAGGATGGACTTGAGCACAGAAATACCCTTGGTGCATTTCCGCAGACACCCTAGATTCTGAGGAGAGCAGTGGAAGTGGCTGGTGATGTCTAGAATGGAGACACATTTATAGATTTTTTTGCCGGCACAGATAAAGCAATACCCTTCAAACCAGAGCTGTGATGAGCTCTGTAAACAACCTTTCAGAGAAAAGATTCTCAGAATTGCAGTACCTGCCACCTTGCTCCTTTCTAGAAGATTAAAAAGAGCAAACTTATTTCCCTCATCACGTAGAATGGGTTATGGTGCAAGTGATTTCATTATGACGCCATGCCACAGGAAAGCTTTTAGAAGATCACTTTTATAATTCAGATTTTCTCTTTATAATTTAAAGATTCCAATTTCTTAGAGAAATGAGGAAGAAAAGCTTCTTCATTTGGGGAGGATGTGAGAAGTTTACTTGTACTGTGTCATTTTAGAGCCAACTATTGTTTTTTTAAAAATATTTATTTATTTATTCCTTTATGATGCCCTTGTTGTTTTATTATTGTAGTTATTATTGTTGTTGTTATTGATGTCATTGTTGTTGGATAGGACAGAGAGAAATGGAGAGAGGAGGGGAAGACAGAGAGGGGGAGAGAAAGAGAGACACCTGCAGACCTGCTTCACTGCCTGTGAAGTGACCTTCCTGCAGCTGCCGGTGGGGAGCCAGGGGAGGCCAACTATATTCTTGCTTGAGCTCAGCACATAGACTTGAAGGTGATTTCTCTATCTCATATTGGCACTGGGGGAATTACAGGCCAAGTCTGTTCCCATTTAAAGGTTCATCACACATAATTCCAACAAAGAGTTGAGGAGAAACCATGATTTTCAGGAATTTTAAACTTTATTGAGGAAAACTGAGAACATCCATATGTTGGAGAACATGTTGGCCATGAGAGGGAGAGAAGGAGAAAAAGGGAGAGATAGAGAGAGAGAGAGAGCAAGAAAGGGAGGGAGAGAGAGAGAGAGATGTGCATAGGTCTATAGCTTATAAACATCCAAGCCCCGCAGCCTTCACTTCCTTTCTAAGTCAGAACCACATGTTACCACTCCCCTTTCCTGTGCAGCAATTTCCTTCCCCCAAGCATACAGGTACCTGGGGAACATATGTTCTGGAGTGGTGCAGCAGTGCCTGTGTTCCTGTAGATACTTCCTGTCATTTCTGACCTCAGCAATATCTATTTTCTTTATTCTCATGAAGTCATAGCTCTATACAGATCTAATATTCATAAAATATTCCTTGGGTGATTCAAGCTCTCCAAGTACCCTGAATGTATGTTCTGTTAACTTGCTTTGGAGTAGTACTTCCAATCTCCTAGAGCTGAGCGTGTGTGTCCTATATGCCTTCTCTACAGGCCTAAATTGGAGAAGGATATAGATGGGAGACGAGATTTAATGAGAGTGAGATGTGTCTTGAGAAAGTGGGAGACTCAGTGTAAGTAGTCTAACAAGGGTCCTGGATCTCACTGGTCATGTTGACTTTGGCGAATCAGAGCGCCTGTAATTTCTCCTGGCTCTACTAAGTAAAATTGTGTTATAGCATCCCCTGTGACTAACTTGGATATTTCCTTGACATGCCCACAAACAGTTCTTCATTAAGAGACGATTCTTAGAGCAAAAGATGTAGAGCTGTAAGGAACTACCTAACTCGTCCATGAGTCACTAAATTATAGGAGGTATCTTCTTGATTATGATATGGATGTGATATAGATATACATATAAATGAATATACATCATTATGGATATATTTAATTTTGAAAGCATTCTTTCTAAATATACATATTTATACAATAAAGAAAATCTAAACACTTGCTATCTCTGGCATAGCATGGTGCCAGGAATTGAATCTAGGGCTCCTCGGAATTTAGACATACAAATTTTCTGTGTTGAGTTATCTCCCCTGCTTTTTTTTTTCCTCCTGGATTATCTCTGGTGTTCTGTGCCTACTCTATGAATCCACTGCTCCTGGGGGCCTCCCCCCCCCCCCCTGCATAGAACAGAGAGAAATTGATTGAGAGGGGAAGGGAAAATAGAGAGGGAGAAAGAAAGATACCGACAGACCTGCTTCAATGCTTGTGAAGCAACCTCCCCTGCAGACAGGGAGCCAGGATCCTTGTGTGGGCCTTGTCCTTTGTACTGTGTGCACTTAACACAAATGTCACTGCCCAGTCCCCTCACCCCTGTCTTTAAGTGGTTGTTTTATATTCAAGTAAATATGAGTGTTTTGAAATTTGTATTCCTGCAAAAGCATAAAATAGAACTTACTTAGATGTGTGAAAGAGAAAGATTTACTGTATATGATTCAGGGATAAAGGCTTTCATTTACTTCTAGAATATATTTTAGATTTTCCTCTATATAAAGCAAGTCTCAAGTTACCCTCAAAACACCTACTCTTCTCACTCCAGTGTATAATGGAAGTTTTATCTATAGGGAAAGACAAGCATAAATCTCAACTGATTATACAACTATTTATCAAGAGTCTAGCATGAGATGAGAAAGTTCACTTCATGTGTGGGAATATGTAATGTTAAAAAGAAGGTTTAAGTACCACTTCCTATCTGCAAAGAGAACCTGATGTCATGAGAATATTAGATATTAACGTATGTTTGTGAGTTCATTCACAAACACATGACTCTAGTATCCCTGTCTTCAGTGAATTGCAACAAATCTCACATAGCTTCCCCATGAGTAGCAGACTTCATCAATCTGGAGGTTTTCTCTTAATGTCTATAATGTAGACAACCCTATAACACCCACCTGCCTTATTTCTGGCACTCATTTAACTTTTGCATTAATTCTCAAAATAGTCTCTTAGGATAGCTAGTTTCTAGCCCATTTTTCCAGCCATGACATCATCTCCCCAGACAATATAACCTGGGTCCACGTGAATATCAGATGTCAGATTCAGGCAAAAACTAATAAAGTCATGGGGCCTTTGGAATATACCTAAAATAAACCTACCAGCTATTTACAAAACGGAGACCATAAATATTAATTTGCAATATGCCAGCCTTTAATTTCATGATTAGTCAACAATTTGTATGGCTTTATATATTAATTCTTTTTTCAGCCACCAGGTTCCAGATGCTACCACGATGCCGACCAAACTTCCCTGGACAGACGACCCCACCAGTGTGTCCTGGAGCTCCTATTCTTCAGAGTCCTACCCACTAGGGAAAGAGAGAGACAGGCTGGGAGTATGGGTTGATGTGCCAACGCCCATGTTCAGCGGGGAAACAATTACAGAAGCCAGACCTTCCACCTTCTGCATCCCACAATGACCCTGGGTCCATGCTAATAAATCACTCAGGGGAAGGGATGGAATATGGAGCTCTGGTAGTGGGAATTGTACTCGTCTTATCCTATGGTCTTGTCAGCGTTTCCATTTTATAAATCAATAAAGAATAACTAGTTTCTTATCAATTCTCATCACTCCCCCATTCCACCCTACACACTGTAATGAGATTAATATTTTTCTAAAGAGGTTTATTTGATTTTGTAGTTCTTTTATGTATGCAGGATAAGAGGTTAATAATTCAGCTTTATACATAAAGGCCTCCACAATTTGACCTCTGCTTGACTTTCTAATTCATTTTTTCCTATCCCCTAATAATTCACAGCCACTGAAAGAATAGGGCCACCATTTTTTTTTCCTGCACCTCTGTAGTCTTCAATGCCTCAGAGGATGTTGCTATATCTTCTAGGGATTACTTAACCTCATTAGTATTTGTGTTTTATGATATATATCTTAGCCTCAGTGAATAGAGAAAATACTTTGGGTGACTTTTCATTATGTTAAAAAATATTAACCAGGTTAATCACACATAGAACAATGTGCAAGGACCGGCATAAAGATCCTGGTTCGAGCCCCTGGATCCCCACCTACAGGGGAGTTGCTTCACAAGCGATGAAACAGGTCTGTCTTCCCCTCCTATCTCCATTTCTCCTATCTCCCTCCTATCTCCATTTCTCTCTGTCCTATCCAACAACAATGGCATCAATAACAATAATAACTACAACAACAATAATGACAAGGGCAACAAAAGGGAAAATAAATAAATATAAAAAATTTTTAAAATATTAACCAATGAATCATTATTCACTTGAGAAAACACCTGCTTTGTAATGCACACAAATATGGTTCAAATGCCAACCCTCATAGTACTGGAGATGTTGTACTCTCTGTCCTATTCAATAAAATGGAAAAAAAAATAAATAGCCACCAGGAACAGTGGATTCATAGCCCCAATGGTAACTTTGGAGAAAAAGAAAAAGTAGAAGCATATGCCATAAATATGGAGAAACAATAAGTAATACAATGTTTATGGAAGAACATCCACCCCCCACACACACACACACACAACATAGTTGATTATACTTGCCTCTCCCTCACCCTAGGTCTGTCCTTACAGAGATATATTTGTCATAGGGAGAGAGGAGGTATCAGAACTAGCTCCAGGACTGTATTATAGACATTATATCTCTGTGTGTGTGTGTCTCTGCACTGCTTCACCAAATAAAAATAAAACACAACAAAATAAAATAAAATAAAATAAAATAAAATAAAATAAAATATAAAGAAAAGTATGGGGACAAGGGACTTCAAAGAGAATTCCTTCCTCAAATCAGCTCCATGGGAGGCTGAGGTGGGGGAGACAAGAAACAAGCTCTCCATTGGTATTTGTTGAGTGCCAAATGTTTCCTCAACACTGTACAATACACAGGGAAAGACATGGTCCATGCCCCATGGGGTAACCATCTCAATAGGGCCAATGAGGTGAAGCATAATTGGCAGAATTCTTCCCCTGTGTCGATGACTTTTCTATGGGAACTCAAATCGCTCTTTGTGGAGATGGATGCTATTCACCAAACCTTAACAAGCACGTTATGTCCTCTGAGAGCTTGGCACAGGCAGTCCCATGGTGAGGGGTGGGGGTGGCTCTGTGAGTGTCAGGAGGCCCTGGCATTCAGTCTTCCTGCCTAGACACATTCTTCAGTGGCCTCTCAGCAGTGGGAAGGCAAAAGAAGGTTTTGTGAATGGTCCCAGAGAATCAGGAAGACCCTTATCCTGAAGAAACAAGCTAATCTTAATTTTTCCAGAACTGCTCTCCTGACTGCCATTTCTAAAATACATGGCTTTAATAGTTACAGCTCCCCAGTAGCTGTTCTGTCTCCTCTCCTATTCAGTGAGGACCACTAACTATTGCTACAGAAGACTGGATGATCTCCTTGCCATGTAGCCAACTTTAAAGACTTATTTCACATGCCCTAACCAAGGCTCCTGAGAGTCCCAGGAAAAACACTCTTCTCCCTCAAACACTGTCGTCCTGTGTTCCTGTCCTTAGAAACTGCAAACTCAATCCTGTCCATGTACTCTCTGGTCTACTGCCTCATAGTCTCCTGTTATGACAGTCTTAGTGAATTGCAACAATTCCTAAATCTTACTCTTTTTTTTCCATTGTACTTTCCTAATTGACCTCAAGAATCATTACTTAGATCCACACTGGAAGAATCGGTAACTATAATAAATTCTCATATAATGTCCTTGCATATGAGAAACTATATGACTGGCTGAACATTCAAAAGAAGTTCAGTACAATCCAGAATTGGTCAGGCTTTTTTTTTTTTAAGTTTTTATTCTTAACTAGTTTTTAACTGGAAGATACCAGAGCAATGCTTCCCTTTTATGAGGTTGTCAAGAAGTGAATCCAGGGGACAGGTGGTGGTGCACCTGATAAAATGCACAAGCCATAGTGTGTAAGGACCTGGGTTCATGCCCCTGGTCCTCACCTGCAGGGGGAAAGCTGCACAAGTGGTGAAGCAGGGCTGCACGTGTCTCTCTGTCTCTTTCCCTCTCTATCTCCCTTTCTCTTCTCTCTCTTTCTCTCTTTTTTCTTTTTGCCTCCAGGGTTATTGCTGGTGCTTGGTGCCTGCACTATGACTTCACTGCTTATGGAGGCCATTTTGTTGCCCTTGTTGATGTTATTGCTATTGTTTCCATTGATGCTGTTGTTGTTGGATAGGACAGAGAGAACTTGAGACAGGAGGGAAGACAGAGAGGGAGAGAGAAAGATAGATACATGCAGACCTGCTTTACCGCTTATGAAGCTACTCCCCTGCAGGTGGGGATCTGGGAGCTCAAACCGGGATCCTTATGCCAGTCCTTATGCCATGTGCACTTAAGCCGCTCCACTACTGCCCAACCCCATCCCTTTCCATTATTTATCTCCCCCTTTCTTTTTAATTTCTCTGTCTCTATCCAATGATTAATAAAATAAAACTAGTGAAAATAAGTAAATAATAATAGAAAGGATTGAGTCCAGAGGCTCACACTTGCAGGACATTCACTTTACCACAGTATCACCTTCTTGATCCCTCCAAGAGCTTAACTGTTTTAAGTTTCCAAATATGCCTTTGAAGCTGTATGTCATTATCCGATGGTTTTACTCTTCTCTAGGTCCAAACCAAGGTGAGGTAAGAACTATGTGTTAGTTAGTACAGGTCAGAGATGAGAGAAAGTATGGATTGACCCAACCCCATAAATCCTAGCTCCTCCAAAGTTGCCTGAACTTGGATCAGCTGGTTACTGCAGGAAATCTGTCTTGTGTCTTTTAGCCAATCGATAGTAATAAATTGGACAAAGCCATCCACAAAATGCCTGTATACTCAGTAATTTATATAAAGTTGGAAGAATCTCTTCAATCACTCAAAAGCTGCATTCTGACAATCAAATATTTCCCATGCACAATTCCAGGTACTAAGGATGCAATGGTGAGCAAAAAAGCAGACATACCTGTGCCTTCATCAACAACAGAGAAGAAATCATACTAACCACATCAATATGTCTATAGTAAAACTGCAGCTCTGCTAGGTTACATGTGTAAGAGTACCCAGCCATTAAGAGAATAGACTTTTGAATTTTCAGAAATGGATTGCTTACCCTTGGAAATACAGAGGTTTTCCCCTTGGGGGTGATGATGAGGAAAGTCAGAGATCACTATGGTAGAGGGAAGACAGTCATGCAAAAAGCAAGTGTCATGGGTAGAAGCTCTGAGTTCTCATTATAAGGGAAGTAGTGACAACTTTTACAATTTTTGTTTGTTTGTTCATCTCCAGGGTTAACACTGGGGTTTAGTGCTTGTGCTACGAATCCACTTCTCCTGGTAGCCATTTTTCCACTTTTATAACACAGGACAGAGAGAAATTGAAAGAGGAGGGGAAGATAGACAGGGACAGTGAAAGACAGACACCTGCAGAACTACTTCACCACCTGTGAAATGACCTCTCTGCAGGTTGAGAGGTGGGGCTTGAACTAGGATCCTTGATAGGGTCCTTGTCCTTTGCGCTAAGTGAACTTTACCCTTAACCTGGCGCACCACCACCCAGCCCCCTTATAATTCTTCATATCCCAATACTTAATAGGAGCTGAAAGGCAGTAAGATATAAAGCAGGACATATTGTTTAGTAAACAGGAATCCAAAGATAGGAATACAGCAGATGAAATTAGGGGTCTTAATGTGGAAAGAAGCTAGGATGTCTATTTTAAGTATGTTCCAAGGGGCCCATGACTGCAGCTTGACATCATAGTACAAAACAATTCTGCCTTACATCGTAGTACAAAACAATTCTTCTAATGCATTCCTTACGGACAAAATCTCCATGCTCTTTGCAGTCTGGAAAACTCTCAGAAGGCTAGACATGGACCTTCCATATGATCCAGTAATTCCTCTCCTGGGGTTATACCCCAAGGACTCCATAACACCCAACCAAAAAGAGGTGTGTACTCCTATGTTCATAGCAGCACAATTCATAATAGCTAAAACCTGGAAGCAACCCAGGTGCCCAACAACAGATGAGTGGCTGAGAAAGCTGTGGTATATATACACAATGGAATACTATGCAGCTATCAAGAACAATGAACCCACCTTCTCTGACCCATCTTGGACAGAGATAGAAAGAATTATGTTAAGTGAGCTAAGTCAGAAAGATAAAGATGAGTATGGGATGATCCCACACATCAACAGAAGTTGAGGAAGAAGATCTGAAAGGGAAACTAAAAGCAGGACCTGACCAAATTTTAAGTAGGGCACCAAAGTAAAAGCCCTGTGGTGAGGGGTAGACATGCAGCTTCCTGAGCCAGTGGGGGGTGGGAGTGGGTGGGAGGGATGGGTCACAGTCTTTTGGTGGTGGGAATGGTGTTTATGTACACTCCTAGTAAAATGTAGTCATATAAATCACTAGTTAATTAATATGAGAGGGGGAAATCAATTGTATGTCTCGAAGTATTTGATAGGCGGACTCTCTCAAAAGCCTAGACCAAGTAGATCACAAGCAACCAATAGCACAGATATATACAAGATACTGGGTACTGTACAGCAAACCCTAACAAAAGGACTTTTCAAAGTTAACCCAATTACCAAATAATGTGATGATAACATTAACTATCGATTGTGTTTTTGAACCCTAAGACAGTAGGAACCTCACATCTCCAGTATAGAGTCTCTACTTCCCCCAGTCCTGGAACCCTTGGATAGGGCCCACTTTCCCGTATGCCTCTCCCAATCCATATAAAATAATATTGCATCTGCCGATCACAACCTAATCAATGCAACGATGGCCACCTCAACATGCTTCACTTCAGACTGTGTCCAGAGACTTCACGTGTGGAATGATAACCCTTCAGCTTTATTACTCGGGTGAGACCTTTCCTTTCATAGTATACTCTAATTTCATCTCAGGTGGTTCACTTTCTAACAAAGTCCCAAAACCTAGAAATACATCAGTTTCTGTGAGAGAGAGCATATGTTCACACGTATCCATAAACTACTGCAAAATATATACCTGAAAGCAGAAGTACACTAGAGTTTGCAGTGAGTATCCCCCTAACACTTCCTCTCCACTATTCCAACCTTTGGGTCCATGATTGCTCAACAATTTGTTCGGCTTTGTATGTTAACTCTCTTTTCAGTCACCAGGTTCCAGATGTCATCAGGATGCCGGCCAGGCTTCCCTGGACTGAAGACCCCACCAATGTGTCCTGGAGCTCAGCTTTCCCAGAGACCCACCGTACTAGGGAAAGAGAGTGGCAGACTGGGAGTATGGACCGACCAGTCAACGCCCATGTTCAGCGGGGAAGCAAGTACAGAAGCCAGACCTTCCACCTTCTACAACCCACAAAGACCCTGGGTCCATGCTCCCAGAGGGATAGAGAGTGGGAAAGCTTTCAGGGGAGGGGGTGGGATATGGAGATTGGGTGGTGGGAATTGTGTGGAGTTGTACCCCTCCTACCCTATGGTTTTGTTTATTTATCCTTTCTTAAATAAAATAAATAAAATAAATAAAATAAAAAAATCTCCATGCTCTTTAAAGCCTATTCATTGATAGCACCTAGACTAGTGTCTGAATATGACATGAAGTAAAAGGAAGAAGCAAAAAAAAAAAAAAGCTAATATTCATTTTAAAAGTATGTATAAATTCAAATATTTAAATTAAATGAGCCTTTCTGAATGAAACTTCATGATAAAGTCATACTGAATTTAAGTTATGGAAATAATGAGAGTGAAAATGATAAGGAAATAAGTGAGAATGGGACAAGGGGAAGGTGATTACTAATTCCTGGATGACTGGTAACAGAACCTTAATCTAGTGGTTCAATACCATGTGTGAGAACTTTGGTCTGAGCAATGGACTGTAATGTGGATTCCCTTACAGTCCATAACTTCTGAGTCTCCTACTGACAACAGAAGATGACATGTTCACTTGTTTATATTAGATTTGAAGTGTAAATATTTATGGAGAATTTTTTTTAAAGGAACAAAATGTGGACACTGGAAAAAACTATAAATTCTCAAGAAAAAGTGATAGGCATCAGTGTATGATACTACCTGTATCTAAGAGAATATGGGACAGAATGATCTCAGAATTCATTTTATTTCATAAAAAGTGTAGGGTTAGCAATCATTTTAAACAAATACATGCAAATCTTTTTTTTACCAAATATCACAATTATATTAATGGCTCAATGTCAGGCTCGCTTCATGGGTGGGAGAGAGTCGACCAGGAACTCATGGCTTAGCGGGAACGAAATCCAGTGTTTATTGATTAGAAAAGAATCTGCCTTTATACCTTCTGAGATGGAAGTAGCAGGTCCGAAAAAAGGAAATGACTAGGAGAGGGGGCGAAGCACAAAAAGAGCTCGAAGGTACCAAAGCTTTCATCTAACCAATGGGATTAAACCAATGCCCTGCAGGCAGGGCGAGTCTCAGGCAAATCAGTGATTATGTGAATAGACCACAACATAGAGCAATGCAAGGGAACCTGGCATGATGACCAACAAGGATAGAAACAGAAGCAGAATTATCCAAAGGAGAAATGATGACCAACAGTTCAAATCTTTTTAGTCAGATTTCAACCTCCCAAATGAAGTTCCTCTTATTTTTGGTTCTCTTTTTATTTCCTATAATTGGCCTTTTTAAAAACATTTTCTTAAATTTGCATTCATTTTTTTAATGTATTGACTAAGATAAATACAAAAAGAATGGTAGAGGAAAGAGCAGAGCACTGCTCAGCTCTGGCTTATGACAGTGCTACAAATGTTTAGCCTTTTTTTTAGAATGTTCCATAATGGAATTGAATTATAGAGCAGCACCCTTGAGATTATGGCTTCTTTTGTTTACATTTTGCTTTCAATATTTGTTTGTATCATTACCTTATTAATAGTCTTTTCCTTCATACTACTAAGGCATGTTGGTATAAATGTTCCAGTTTGCTTCTGTGCTCACCAGTTGATAAGCATATAGCTTATTTTCACACTTTGGTGATTATGAATAAAACTGCTATAAATATTTACAAATAGATTTTCATTTGGGTATTATTATCTATATATAATGGCTAGATGAGTTTCCTATGTATGTATTTCTTCATCTCTCTGTATATGTAAAATCTTTTCTCCCTCACTACCAGAAGTTAATAGAAATTCTGGGAACCTGTTTACACAAATGTGTTTACATTTAAAAGACAGTGACAATAGAGAAGCAATAGGTATGAGTTTGTACCCTAAAAGGTCTCAAGTGAGGTTCCTTTGATTTGCACATTTAGATTAAATTAAAAATACTCCCAAATGTTGTACAGTAGAAGACAAAAAGGAAAAAAAAAGAGTAAAAAGGAAATAAAAGACAAAAGATTGGAAATAATAAACTAAAACTGTTTTCCCCCAAATAGAATAGTTGTCTACAAACAATAATTCAAAGACTATGTAACAGAAGGTAGAAGAATAAATGAGTTCAGTCACCCTTCAAATAACAAGGTCAAATACCAAATCATGTAAAAAACAGAATTGCATTTCTATGTACTAGCCTTGAAAAATTCAAAACTGAAATAAAAATTACCATTCGCAATAACACACCCAAACATGAAATTCTTAAAAATAAATATGAGACATATGTAATAAACTCATATACTGAAAATGCCAGACACTACTGCAAGATATATAAATATAAAATGATACAAAAATAGAAAATGAAATCAGGGATTCAGTCAACTAGAATGTTCACACACTGATAGTGCGCATGTAAAATTTTGCAGATACTTCAGAAAATAATCCATCAGTTTCTTTAATGTCGCATACACACACATACATTTGCCACCATATTCCTCATCTGCTCAAACAACATCATCCAGTTGCCTAAGTAAAAAATCTAAAAGCTATCCTTAAATTGTCATATATTAACATACACATATGCACATTCCCAGAAAATTCTACTGGTGCTACCTCTCCATCACTATTACCGCCTTCTTTCTTATACACTTGTTCCCTCTGCATTAGTCATATATATATATATATATATATATATATATATATTCCACTTGTTTCCTCTTCACAGCATGGTAGGACCATTAGGCTAAAGTCCACCAGTGCCAAACTCAAATTTGCACACATTCAATGACTCAAAATAGCATTCAACCCTGCTCCACATTTTTACTCCTTTAGAATAAGGCTGGGGAATCTTTTCTCTACCAAGGACCAGTTGGATATCTATCACATCATTTGTGGACCAGACAAAATTATCAACTTAAAAACTAGCATCTAATTTTGCTGTAGAAAAAAAAAAACAACAAACTCCCAGATCTATTCATGTTTAAGTCTTGCCTGTGATTGCTTTGGTTGGACCAGGCCAAATGATTTCATAGGCCACAGAAGGCCTGAGGGCCAGGTACAGGTATTTCCCCACCCCTGGCTGCTTCAGGGCCCTCTTCTTCTATATAACTGGAACTGCACCCAACATCTGCTAACCATAAAGAAGACTAACCATGTAACTATAACATGCTACAAATTGTTGCTGTTTGGGGGAGCAACATGGACCGAAATTCCCTATGTGGTGGGTGAGTTACACCACCTATTAAGCTCAGAGATTTTGTATCTGTTCATAGGTGGCAAATTATAAGGATTACACACTGATAACTTTCCAAACACGTCTCACAAAGTGGTTTTGTGCCATTTCTTCAAAGTTTTGTTTAGCAAATGAAGAATTGAATATCTATGCAAGTGTAGAAATGTAGTAAAAAGATAATTGGTTGAGTAGGAATAAATGTGTCCAAAGGTCACTTATTAAGAATTTTAAGAAGAAAACCTTTATTACGTAAACATTCATTTAATAGTTAAACAGGAAATAGAGCAGCGACAAAAAAAAAAAAAAAAGCAACTTGACACCACTATGATGAAATCTAGATTGAGTAGTAGTCTACTACTAAAAAGGGGTTTACTCAGTGAACCAATGACAGGAAAAAGAAAATTGAGTATGTGTGTATGTGTGGAGGGTTAAGTTAGTAGTCTACTATTTTAGAAGAATAGAAACAAGACTCAAAATAACCACATTCACTAAGTGAATCTTACTTTGATTCTGACTTGTTTGGTTTTCTTTTACTACTCTTTTGAGATTATTGAGAAAATTCTATTGAATAATTGCCAGTCCCTGTTCAGGGCACCATTATGCTGGGCTAGCTTCACAGGTGGGAGACAGAGGACCAGGGACTAATGGCTGAGTGGTACGTAGATCAGTCTTTATTCATGCGGAACACAGCACAATCTAAGCCAAGCTATCTAAACTAAATGATAATCACAATCCTGTCCATATATATATATACATATTTGCCAAGTAGGGTGGAAACAGGATGTGATGTAGAGAGGGTGGAGCGAAAAGTGACTGGTGCAAATCAGGGTGTACTACAAGAGGGGGTGGAGCAAAAAGACATCATGAACCAGTGGGGATTAAACCAATGCCCTGCAGGTAGGGTAGTGCTTAGTTAACAGTGGTTATGTAAATAGAATACAGTGTTAAGCAGGGGGGATTAAACCAATGAAACAGAAGAGGTCTTAGAAGCATAGCAACAAATAACGTGAATCACTTATTCTTTACTATGAATAATTTTGTAAGGTGTAAATATTGCCTGGCAGCTATGTAGAAGCAATGCCCTTATTCATTAGGAGTATATAGTGGAATTTTATGAACTGACAAAAGTACTAGATTTACTTTTATTTTTTTAAGTTTAGCATAAAGACACTGGATAAAAGTAATAAATGATACAAGTTTGGAAACATGTTAATAAGTATTTGATCTCAAAAAGGGACACAGGGCCGTTGCTATACATCTTTTCTAATTTTATGTTTGAAAATTTCCATAAGGAAAGCTTTAAATCACAAATAATATTGTAAGGGGGTGGGTGTCAGTGCCTAAAACTCAAGGACCCGAGCAAGGATTCCAGTTTGAGTCCCTGACTCCCCACCTGCGGGGGGAGTGGTCACTTCACAAGTGGTGAAGCAGGTCTGCAGGTGACTATCTTTCTCTCTCCCTCTCTACCTTTCCCTCCCCATCATTTCTCTCTGCCCTATCCAATAAAACAGGAACAAAAAAATGGCCACAGGAGCAGTGATTTGTAGTACAGGTACCAAACTCCAGCGATAACCCTAGAGGCAAAAACATACAAACAATAAAATTGTAGGAAGTAAGAACTCATAAAATATGCTCCCAAATATAGACATACCTGTGGGATGTATGTGACAGTGTGTGTGTACATGTGAACATGCATGCATATGGCTCAATGCCATCATTTAATTTCACATCCCTTTTTATTTTTCACCTGAAAAAGCTTTTCTTGGAAAACAATGAACATAACGACCTTTAACCAAAGAGAACATAAATTTGCTGTGGTTTTGTCATACACTTTGTCATCCAATTATGCTCAATTCTCAGAAATTAGATGCTACCTCAGTGGGGAGAGTCAATTTCCAGAGTGATCTAAAAGAATGAAAAGAAAGTCATTCTCTGGATAATAAGGTTCTAGTTAATAGAGGGTTGTCTCTGACTAAAAACTCTCTGTAGGAGTAATTGTGAAGAGTTCATCCAGAAGAACTTCTCACTGGCCCTCAAATGTTGATTTTCATTTTACAAGTTGGGAGTTGAGATTTCTAGTCTATGGTATGAAGAGTAAGGCTCAATGCGTTCTCATAGATGTCTGCCTAATAAAATCTTCTCGACTGAGATCCACTGGGGAGTAAATTCACCCTCAGTTTATAAGTTATATCTACCCCCCACCCCCACCAGTCTCTCTGATCAGAAGATCTCTTTAACTCTTCAGTCCAGACCTTCAATCCTCCCCCCGTCCTTCACATCTGATGATAAGCCTAGCCATTTTATGTTGATTTCACTTTTATAATTTTAGTTGTACATACCTCTGATATTACTGTATTTTTAATGAATTTCTCATTTAGATATGCAAACTGAGAGAAAAAAAAGCCAGAGATTATCAGGCCTATTAAATCTAAAATAGAAGACAACTGTAACTCTTAAGACTTTGGCGGATACATGCTACTAATTTCTGATCCTATGATCCATTTGAAGAATCATACAATGTGTAAGTATTATGTGGTCCATAATTGCCTTTCATTAAATCTCTCTCTAGACATATGCAGATCTGTAGCTACACGAGTGTTTTCTTTATGCATATTGTACTTCATGTATGTACATGGTATGTTAAGTACTTGTGTATATATATATATTTCACCAAAAATGATTCAGATCCTTCCCACCAAATATGTCATGTGGTAAGTGCCTGTTATTTTTTAAAATTTCGAATGCCAGTTAATAAGAATCAGTTACCTTAAACAATCCTAGTCATCTCTAGTGTGCGCGTGGCACAGGGACTTGAGTGTGTTGTTGCCCTGAGATGATCTGAGTAGCCACTCTGCTCTGCTTTTGCCCCAGAGCTTCCCCTCTAGCTCACCCTGCAGGGATGACTGGGGCCATCTGTTTTACATTTCACTCCACACACAGTGCAGGGTTCTATTTCAGTTCTCTGTGCACCGGATCCGGCTGATGACATTTGAGGTAGTTGCGACCCGTTGTGATGAGGATGGCAGAGATGATGGGCTCGTTAAGCACATCTCATTTCAGACAAACTGCAAGTGGCATTTTGTTTATATGGTTCATTTCGCCAACAAATTAGATTTCAAATTGATTGCTTTCCAAAATGGCTTTGTTCATCAATTCTGAGACCAGGCAATTACAATCAGAATCTGCGTAATTAATGGTGTCCTATATTAAAAATGTTTTTTAAACAGCAAAGCACTCATGAATTTCAGCAGAATGTAAGGGCTATACTTGACTTTTAATCTCCCTCAAGTCACTTTGTAAAATGTACACATTGTAAGGGAAAAAAAAAAACCTAAATACTTGCTTTTGCATAAGCATAATGTGAAAAAAAATAATACATGGCCACCCTGAAAAATAAAAAGAAATAATAGAAGAAGACCCAGCATAATATGAATAAAAAGTTTAATGTACTGAACAAATAGGGATCAACTGTATTGACTTCTGAAAATTATTATTTCAGTTACTCTACTCAAAAAACCAGTATCTTCCAAGTAGCATTTGGGGGCTTTATTTTTTAATTCTTTTGATTATTTCTTATTGGACCTCTAAAAACAAATCAGAAATTGAAGAAGGTTGACAGGAAGCCTCCACAGACTTTTCTTGAATTTTCCTTGGCCAATGACTGAGGGTTTAGTCACAAAGCTTACTATCAGAAATGACAGAGCATTTCTGAATTTGTATAGAATCATCACTGAGTTCAAATTCTTCCTATTATTAATATCAAGAGAAAGCCTGAAGATCTTTACAATCTTTCTATTGTTAAGGAAAACACTCAAATAGCTATATAAATGAAATGTAGAACATAATTGATTACTGCATATATGCCATTAAGAATAAGTTTTCTGTTCCCCTGATAAGAAATCCCTTTCATGGACTTCATATTCCCAATATTATTTTTTTTAATTTCTTTATTGGGGAATTAATGTTTTACATTCAACAGTAAATACAATAGTTTGTACATGCATAACGTTTCCCAGTTTGGCATATTCCCTATATTCTCTTGCCCTCCTTATCCTCTTTCTAACAACTAGAATCCTATGATAATCACTTCCCTATATCTAATACACACACACACACACACACACACACACACACACACACACACACACACACACACAACAAAAGGGACATCCCCCATGAATTCTGTCATTTATTTGAGAAGTAGATGTTACTCACATCTCCAAAATTCTAATGCTGGAATTTGTAAAATGCAGATCACTTAGGTCCCAAGGTATATGTGTGTGTGTGTGTGTGTGTGTGTGTGTGTCCTAGTTCTTCTAGTCTTCAGTTCTGACCTAGGAACTCATCAAAAGGAACTGTACATAAGACAGAAGCTTGGGTTAGAAATAAAGGGGAAAATTCCATGATAGTCTTATAGAAAAGAGTAACACAATGAATTCAACCCTGGTTGGTAGATGGTAAAGGAAAAAAGTTCCTCATCATTTTAGCTAGTTATAAAAATGTCAAGTCAAGGCTTAAGATCTTGAGTATATCCTTTAGACTCTCCAGACTCCTGAGATATTTTCTTATCTCTGGTTCCAATAAATGGTGTGACACCCATTGAATTAATTAAGATTTGGTCTTTCTTATCAGGAGAAAATAAATATTTAAACTCAAATCTCTCTCCATGTTTTGAAGATGGAGAAATCCAATTCAAACGAAGATTGATTTTTCTCAGGTCAAATCACAGAAACTCAGATTTCTTGATTCGGGTTCCAAGTTTCCCAATCAACAATAATAGATTTTCTTCAAGGACATTGCACTGATTCCATTATTTCCCCTGATACCAAAATCTCACTGTGGTTTTGCAAATTCAGTTATTTTTGCCCAGGATTCGTTTTCAATCAATGTCACTCCTCTTCTGCTAGGTGAGATCACACTTCCTTCCATGGGTTTGTTTTTCAGAGGAGATTCTAGAATCCTCCTCTCTGCTTAACTAGAGGATTTCCTCAGACAGCTTCATTCTTTGCTGAACTGATTGTTGAGTGTGAGTCTTTTATTTTATTTTATTTTTTTTTTTTGCCTCCGGAGTATTGCTGGGGCTTGGTGCCTGCACCATGAATCCACTGCTCCTGGAGGCCTTTTTTTTTTTCCCCTTTTGTTGCCCTTGTTGTTGTAGACTTGTTGTGGTTGTTATCGTTGTTGAATAGGACAGAGAGAAATAGAGAGAGAAAAGGAAGATAGAGAGGGGGAAAAAAAAGATAAGACACCTGTAGACCTGTTTCACCTACCACCTGTGAAGCGACTCCCCTGCAGGTGCGGAGCTGGGGGCTTGAATCAGGATCCTTAAGTTAGTCCTTGAGTTTTGCACCAAGTGCACTTAACCCGCTGTGCTGCAGCCCAACCCCCGAGTGTGAGTCTTCCAAAAGAATCATATCTGGACTTGGGGATGAAGTAGGATGCCAAGACCTACTAGAAAAAGGATGTTAGAATCTGCATTGCTGGAGAATGTGTGCAGGGTTAACTCGGGAAGGATGAAGATAAGGTAGCTAGAGTCAGAAAAGAAATCTTTGGAAAATGACAGAATAACTCAAAAGAGCATGATATTTGATTATATAAATCGTCAATAGTCTCCTTTAGCATCTTTCTATAGTATCTTCAGAAAACGTCTATTCTTTTTGATATACTGTTGAGTTAGAGAAACAATGCACCACACACTATATCATAGAACAATGTGTTGCTTCAAGACTGGCAAAAATAAAAAGTCTAGCCACAGGATCTGGACAGTTACTAGCTTTGCTTTATGACTTTTCACGTCACATTCTGTGTTCTTTAGAAATATGTTTCCTTCTGCTTCTGTATGTGTATATACATACCTGCATATGTACACATGTACATGTGGGCTATATTTTATTTAATAAGTGTTTACTGAGCAATTAGCATTGTCTGAACTTCACATATACCGTATCATTAAATTCTCAATTTTGATTATTTTTTTTTTGTTCTGTCATTACTGAGGCTTCCCCACTCTGGACCAACTTTTAAAGATTGAAACAGGGAGAAAGAAGCAGAAACAGACACACATATGGAGAGAGGGAAAGATATCACAGCAAAGAAACTTTCCCCAGTGTGGTGGGGTCCAGACTCAAGTCAGAGATGTATTGTATTCATGGGAATGCAGGTGAATGATAAGAACGAGTGATCTTAGAGGTCCAAGATACCTAACTTTACTATCTCCTCCACCCCACCCCAACTAATAGCTAAGGTTCACTGACACTGGGTAACTTATTCAAAACAGAAAATTGTGAGCTCTTAATCAGCTGACATTCATGCCTCCTTAATCTCCTTAATTTTTATTTTAATGTGCTAGACAGAGACAGAGAAATTGAGAAGTAAGGGAAAAATAGAGAAGGAGAGAGAGAAAGAGAGACACGTACAGCACTGTTTTGTCCCTTGTGAAGTTTTCCCTCAGCAGGTGGTGACCAGGTACTTGAACTTGAGTCCTTGTGCATTGTAACATATGTGTTCACCTAGGTACACCACCTCACACGTCCTCTGTCCTCTCTGTTTAAAATAGCTCCACGTACACACCAGTCAGTCTTCAACACAAATATGTTATTTTCCTCAACATAATAAAAGCCCCCTGGGAGTCAGTGGTGTAGCTTTATCTTTATTTATCTTCTAAAGATCTTTTCAAACAAGTTCCTATGGTGAGTGAAGAGCTTAATTGGATTAGTGCCTTCAATTTTTTCATTAAAGCAATTTTTAACAAATAAAGTATAACTATCTATCAATGCATGACATACATGAAAATTTACATAATATGCATCATTATGTCAATGGAATACATAATGGCTGTTGGGATGGAGTACATAAGAGGGGAGTTGGGTGGTAGCACAGCGGGTTAAGTGCAAGTGGTGCAAAGCACAAGGACTAGGATTGGCATAAGGACCCCGGTTTGAGCCCCAGGTTCCCCACCTGCAGGGGAGTCACTTCACAAGAAGTGAAGAAGGTCTGCAGGTTTCTCTCTTTCTCTCCCCCTGTCTGTCTTCCCCTCCTCTTTCCATTTCTCTCTGTCTTATCCGACCTCAACAACAACAATAACTACAACAAGGGCAGCAAAAGAGAATAAATCAATATTTTTTAAAAATACGCAAGAGATTCACTGAGTGAAGTTAAATATTTTGCTCAAGGACAAAGAACCAGTCTAAATGCTACAAGATTTTAATGTAAGATCCTCTATTACATAGCCAAATTCTTTTTTTAAGTCATTTGATTGGGGGGGGTAGTGACTTACTGTACAGTTATTATACATGGATAAAATTTCTCATCTTGATGTGCTGGCTGTCTGCAAAACACTCACTCTTTGCCTAGGTCCTTGTCCACCATCATGAACCAGGACCCCAGAGCAACTCCCTCTTCCCCAACCCTGTCCCTGTCCTTCCTCAGTATTGGTGCAATACATCAAAGCAGTACAAATTTTTCTTTGGGTCCCTTTCTGTCCTTGTTTCTTGAGTTCTGCCCATGAGTAAGATCACTCTTCTCTTTTTGCTTACCTATCGTGCAAATTTATGTAGTAAAACCTAAGCCCAATATTTTTAAAACACCAAATTAGAGTACTGCATGACTGATTAGGCAGAATGAAAAGTGTGAGGTTGTATTCAAGGAATTTACACACACACACACACACACACACACACACGTCTGTACTATATCTCATATAAGCACCTAGCAAAGAAGCAGATTTGATACCAAGAGAATTTTTTCATACATAGAAGTTTTGAGGAAGTAGAAATGGATCTGAAAAAAAAATAAAATAACTGTGGCTAACAACTGGAATTATCTGAAATTATCATGTAAAGTGTGGTATCGGTATTACGCTTGTTAATTTTTTGTTAGAAACCTCAAGTATAAGCATCCAGATAATAATTTCCTGGAAATCATAGCAGTGTGCACTATATGATTTAGGCAGAACCTTTCTATTCCATCACTAAACATTTATAATTTTATTATTCTAGTACAATCGAATGCACATAAAGGATATTTAACAAATGACATTGGTTCATGACAATTACACAGACACACAAACACACACACTCAATAGCACTATATACAGAATGATGTTGAGCCCAATATGCCTTATGAATGTCATTCATTTTAATAGCTAGAGAACTCCTTCCTATAATTTAAATTCAAATTGACAGTAGTTGAATTTCTTGTTAGAAACGATAATTTTCTAACAAATGAGTCTTCATTTGCTTGAATAGGATGAAGTCCAATATTCCCTTCATCGTCAAGCACTACTGGTGCATTCCTTCCAAATGAATGCTTCCATTTATATTCTAAAGGCATCCATGTTACATGAGGAAACTAAGTGGGAATAACTCTGGATTGGTTTAATGTCTATTACAGTTCCCTCTATTGGGTTTTTAAGGTTTCTAGAAAGGGAATGCAAATTAAATTGTGTGAAGAAAAGATAAATGTCCCCATCAGTCATAATAAATTGATCTAAAAAGCTTACTGATCACCCAAATGCTACGGCTGAATTTGTTGTTATCACATGGAAATTCATTACAGAAAATATACCGTGTAGATTAAGATGACTAACGCAGCGTGTAGATGATCATTTCTACCATGGTTTAGAATTAGCCTTTCTCATCCGAGTGAAGACTGCTCTGACAGGCATTTATTATCAGCTTAATGTTCTTGCATTTGACCCAAAGTATTTGGGATAAATATTTACACACTATACTCATCATGGCATCCTACCAGCACCAGTTCTCATTTATCTCTTCCTTTTGACTAACAACCACCTCTAGATAGCTGTCTATCTTTTCCACTAGGATGTATATTTTTATTTGCACTATGTATTACAGAAATTAAAATTCACTTTGCAATACTGTGTATCATATTCACCCACTTTGCCGTGACTTCTTTTTTCTAGTTTATTTTCTTCACATATTGGAGATTGTTCCTATTTTTCTAATAATACATGGTATCTTGCCTGAGTGTTATGTATTTGGCTTTTATATTATCTACATTAGAATGAGATCATCTTTTTCTTGGGAAAAACTATGGCAAAAATGACCTGAGGGTGAGAGTGAGCGCTATTTTATACAGTAGAGTATTTGCCTGAGACCTAGCATTGTAAGAGAACACCATGGAAAGTACCAGGGTGGCTCCATGGATGGTGGAGTAGTGCTGTGGTTTCCTTGCTATCCCTACCCTCTCTCTCCCTTCTTCATACAAGAAAGAAAGACATATATAGAGAGATAAATGGAGAGAGAAATGAGAAAAAAAAAGGTACAGAAAGGAAGAGAGGACAGGAAAGGAAAAGAAAGAGAGGAGGGGAGGGGAAGGAAAGGGATGAGAAGGGAAAGGAGGGGAGGGGAGAGAAAAGAAGGGGAGGGGAGGGGAGGGGAGTGGAGAGGAGAGGAGAGAAAATTTTACTTCATCCCACTTAAAAATTTTTTTAAAATATTTATTTATTTACTTTCCCTTTTGTTGCCCTTTTTTTTTTTTTATTGTTGTTGATGCCATCATTGATGGTTGATGGCTAGGACAGAGAGAAATGGAGAGAGGAGGGGAAGACAGAGAGGGAGAGAGAAAGATAGACACCTGCAGTGAAGCAACTGTGAAGCACCTGTGAAGCAACTCCCCTACAGGTGGGGAGCCGCCGGGGGCTCGAACCAGGATCCTGATACTGGTCCTTGTGAGCTTAACCAGCTGCACTACCCCGGACTCCCCCCACCCCTACTTCTTTTTCTCTTGTTTCTCTTCTTTCCCTTCTCTCACCCCCTATCCCCCCACCTGCCTTTATCTGAGCAGATGAGAGACATGATCCTCAGGCAAGGAAGTCTTTTTCATATGTATTGCTACCTCCCACACTCAGGGTCTTCACTAGAAAAAAAAAAAAAAAAACCTGCATAGAAGGAAAGTGACTAAGTCAAGGAATGTTAACTTTTTAAAAAAATTTTATAAGTCATTTAATGAAATTTTATCTTTGAGGTTTTTGTGTTCAAAGACTCTTGTTGCTATAGTATATATCTATTAACAAATGACCTCCATTTCTCTGAAAAACAGCTAGCAAACGCTTTTAGGCATATATGAATCAAAGAATTGCGACACATAGTCTTAAAAAAAATAAAGTGAGTCAACCTGGATCTAAGACTTTGTGAAACCAGAACAGTGGTGCTATGTGCACTGTTGAATTACACCCCTGTAGTGTTAGGGTTCTGCACGTCATTGTTAAATCCCTAATTAAAATAAACACATTGAAAAAAATATCTCGTGCAAAATATCTCATGTTCATGATAAGGTATGATTTGCCTAATTCCTGGAAAGTAAATTGCTTTACAAGCTGCTATTTTATCCATCTACCAAGTGAAACATGAGGCAGTAATCCAGGGTTTTGATACCCATTAAAAGACTGCCTGAGTCACGATTCTTTAAGGCAGCGTTTGGTCGACAGAAATAAAAGAGAGTCAGGAATATAGGGAAAATAAGGATTTTTTAACTTTTGTAGCTGCCTTAAGAAGAGTCATGACTCTTGGATGAAATGACTCATGGATGAAAGCAATTTGATTATATATTAGCTTGGCCCTAGATGTTCCAAATGTACTTATTTTAATATGTAAACATCATGAAATACTGATATATTTTACTTTCTTTTTTAACTTTACTTATTATTTCTAGCTTCATCCTGATTATATTATTATAGATGATTTATATATGTAATATATCATTTATATAATATATATTTTACAATATATATTATATACAATTTATATATATTATTTATGCATATATATTATATATGTATGTGTATATACATATATATATATATATTTTTTTTTACCAGAGCTCTACTAAATTCTAGCTTCTGGTGGTACTAGGGTTTGTACCTGGGGCCTTTGGTACCACAGGCATGAAGGCCTTTCTGCATAACCACTATATCTCCCCAGTCTCCCTTGTAATGTATTTTAAGGGAAGTAATATTGCCCTAGAGCACGGCATACATTTCAGCTGTGTATCACTAAAAAACAGAATGTGGTTTTATACTACCTGGAGTCCATCTCTGAAAGTCTAGTCCTTTTCTTTCTTTCTTTTAGTTAGACTCCTGAATAGGTTATCTATTCACACTAGCAGTACATCTCAGTTGGGACCCAAGGCATTCCAATGCCTTAACAGCTGCTGTGGCTGCTCTCAACCCCTGGCTCCATGAGGTAGAACTGCAAAGATGACAAATAGGTAGGTACTACTGGGCAGTCGCAAGTCTAAAACATAGATTTTTACATTTAATCAGAATCACCAGTTCCTGCCTCTCAAAGCTTTCTCCTGTTGCAAATAATGATAACAGCCAGCTATGTCTCAGCACTGGTAAACTGTAAGAAAGTGAGAAATAATTATAGCACCATCTCAAAATCCCCTACCCCAATAATTAATGGATATAAAAATAGTCTGGATCAGTGTCACCTAATTCTCATACTTTCTCAGAAGTGGAAAACTTTTTTTTTTTCCTGTCAAAAGCCATTTGGATGTTTATAGCATCATTCAAGCGTCATACAAAACTATCAATTGAATTGAATTTTGAGTCCCACCTGTGGTTGCCTCCTCAGGATCAGATCAAATGATTTCTTGGGCCAGATAGCCTTCCCTTCTGATTGATGCAAACTGAGCAAGAAAGACTTCTTGGTCTACTTTAACCTCGTGGTCTAAAGATGCCAATTAGTAAGACTGCCTGCTATCAAACCCATCTGTGGTAGAAGGCCATTTGCTTTTGTTTCTTCCTTCTTCCCCACTTACAGTACTAATGACTCCTAAAGGAGCCCATATTTCTGCTACAGGATGCCACCTGCAGCTGAGGAAGATTAAAATTCTTACCTTGTACATTCTTGCCCTGTACATTCTTAGTCCTCTGCCCTTAGAAGATTCAACTGGAAAGAGAATTCTGTTCAATCAGAGAACTTTGCTGTTCACAGTGGTGTAACAGTCCACTACCATTCTCTGAAATATCCACACAAATTCAGTCCCTAGCATTGCATATGCTGCAGGGTGTTCTGGGTACTCTCTCTCTCTCTCTCTCCATAAATAATTTTTTTTTGCCTCCAGGGTTATCACTGGGACCATTTTTTTTTTGCCTCCAGGGTTATTGCTGGGGCTCAGTGCCTGTACCATGAATCCACTGCTCCTGGAGGCCATTTTCCCCCCTTTTGTTGCCCTTGTTGTTGTGGCCTTATTGTGGTCATTATTGTTGTTGATGTCGTTCATTGTTGGATAGGACAGAGAAATCGAGAGAAGAGGGGAAGACAGAGATGGGGAGAGAAAGACACCTGCAGACTTGCTTCACCACCTGTGAAGCGACTGCCCTGCAGGTGGGTAGCCGGGGGCTCGAACAGGATCCTTATGCTGGTCCTTGCACTTTGTGCCAGCCACGTGCGTTTAACCCACTGTGCTACCGTCCGATCCCCACAGGGACCATTTTTTCCCAATTTTTTCAGATAGGACAGAGAGAAATTGAGAGAGGAGAAGACAGAGAGGGAGTTAGAGAAAGGTCAGCACCCATGTCCAGTGGAGAAGCAATTACAGAAGGGAGACCTCCCACCTTCTTTTGCACCCCATAATGATCCGGAGTCTTTACTCCCAGAGGGGATAAAGTATAGGAAAGCTTCCAGTAGAGGCGATGGGGTGTGGAACTCTGGTGGCAGGAATTGTGTGGAATTGTATCCCTCTTATCCTACAGTCTTGTTGATCATTATTAAATCAATAAAAATAAATAAATCTAAAAAAGAAATTAATTTAAAAAAATCATAGGAAACATTAAGAAACCAAATCTATAAGGACTGTGAAAGAAATGTGCAAGTTACGTGAAACGAATGCTTAACATGATGGCTGAACTAATTTGGGAGTAGAGGGAAGGTTTCCATTTGGAGTTGATGTTGGAAGGAATAAAACGAAAAAGGAGACGCTCCCTAAGTCAAAAGACTGGGCCAGGGAACCTTTGGCGGTAGATCCATTGACATATATAAGGAGGGAAACTCATTAGAGCCACTGCAAAGAAGAGGGACAGTGTGGAGGGGACAGAGTAGTAGAAAAAGGGATGGAATCAACTGAGGCAGAAGCTAGTCAGAGACGTGACTAGCAGTTCCTTCAGCTGGAAGCTTTTGTACTGGATGCGGCTTACCACATCTGCTCTGCTCTAAACCTTTCTCAACCACAATCTGTACCCCTAATAATGAAACTGAAAGAATTCCATTTTTGATATACGCCAATTGTTTTATTTTTGCCTCTGTTTTTCTTGTTGTTAGACTTTAGTCTCCAATGACACAGGTGAAACAAACAAGATAGAACATTCAGTCAATGTTTGTTTGGTTTTTTCCCTTTGATTTTATGGTGTCCAACTTAATATCCAAGATCCAAGGCTTTGACCCATTCAGAACTAATTTTTATGCATAGTGAGAAGCAGTAGTCCTGTTGCATTCTACTGCATGTTATAACCCATGTTGCATTACTGTTCAATTTCCAGGAATTAGAGTACCCTCTAGATCTCAAGTGTGTTTGATCAATAAGAGGCACCATCAGGAAGGTGGGTGACATGATGATGATGATGATGATAAGAGAGAGAGAGAGAGAGAGAGAATAATTCCTCTCCTATAGACACAATCATGACTGAAGCAAAAAATGAAAGCAACTGTACAGATTTACATCTTTAAATGCCTACTTTGATTGTAAAATATTAATTGGATTAGGAAAGGCAAGAATAGATGGAGGAGGTTTGCTGCTGTTCAGGCAAGTCATTGGCTTGGCTAGAAAAATCATGAGAGAAACAATAAAGAAATTGGTGAACTCTAGACAGGAAAAAAAAAACAACTTCCAGGATGGACTCTAAAATTTTATGTATGCACTTGATGGAAGGCAGTCATACCGATTCAGGAGAGCATCTAGAAACACATCTAGATCTTGCAGATTGCAACCTAAGAATCTGTCCTGCCAAGTGCTGAACCTGAGATGATTTTGCCATCTCTACATGGAGATAGGAAGCAGACAGTGGAGCACATAAATCTGAAACTAACAAAATCAGGAATTACAGATTTATACTTGGAGGATTTTTAACATATGGTGATGATTAAACCTGTGATTGTATGTGAAGTCTCCTACAGGGTGAGAATAAGGCATAGACAGCGTCCCAAGGAACTCTACCTGATCTTGTGCAGGGAAAAAGAACACAACCTTGGAAGGATAAGGAAAAGAAACAACAGCAACTCAACAGGAATATATGACACCAGGGAAGGAAAGGAAACAGCCTATAAAACAGTGCGAATCATAGGCATTTCTTGCTGACTAAAATCATGTGAAAAATGTTCTTGCTGTGCCACTATATAACTTTACTATTCTTAGAAAATAAATATTAAGTTGTTTTTTTATAATCATTTATTGAGTGAATGTTGATTGACATGTTTGTCACAGGAGTACAGTTCTTTTTTTTTCATTTTTATTTATTTTTTTCTTTTTGTTGCCCTTGTTTTTTTATCCTTGTAGTCATTATTGCTGTTATTGATGTAGTCATTGTTGGATAGGACAGAGAGACATGGAGAGAGGAGGGGAAGGCAGAGAGGGGGAGAGAAAGATAGATACCTGCAGACCTGCTTCACCACCTGTGAAGCAACGCCCTTGCAGGTGGGGAGCTGGGGGCTCGAACCGGATTCCTTATTCAGGTCCTTGCACTTTTTTGCCACCTGCGCTTAACTCACTGTGCTACTACCCAACTCCCATGGAGTACAGTTCTATATCTGTCCAAAATCAACGACACCATTCCTCCCTCTCCCTCCATTTGTCATCCACCTCTAAATGTTATATCTTAAAAGGAGGTATAAAGTCATGGGTCCTTTGGAATATACGTAAAATAGACCTACAAGCTTTTCCCAAAACAGAGACACCCAAATCTTCATCAGCAATATTCTTCCCTTTAGGTTCAACAATTTGTTCTGCTTTATATCTTAACTCTTTTTTCAGCAACCAGGTTCCAGATGCTACCTTGATGCCAGCTGAACTTACCAGGCAGCCAACCTTACCATGTGTCTTGGAGCTTCACTTCCCCAGAGCTCTACCCCACTAGGGAAAGAGAGAGGCAGGCTGGGAATATGGATTGAGCTGTCAATGCCCATGTTCATCAGGGAAGCAATTACAGAAGCCAGACCTTCCACCTTCTGCACCCCACAATGATCCTGGGTCCATACTCCCAGAGGGTTCAAGAATAGGGAAGCTATCAAGGGAAGGGATTAGATATGGAGTTCTGAGGGTGGACATTGTGTGGAAATGTACCTTTCTTATCCTATAGTCTTAGAAATATTTCCATTTTATAATTTTTTTAAGGAGGTAGTCTCTAGGCCAGAAAGCACTTTTAGTTCACTTGTTTCCTTTCATTTTTACCCTTCCTAGTGTCTATTTCTCTGCAGCAGAAAACTGCTTCCATAGTTTTCACCTATAATCAAGGTAGGAGCTGTACCCTGCTGTTTGTGAATATTGCTGCCATTCCAAGCAGACCTGATAAATTGGAAGCAATGACAGAAACTTGGATTCCAGTTAACCAAAAATATATTCTAGCAAATTCTGCTGGCACACTAAGAAAACAAATATGCAGGAGTCAGACATGGCACAGCAGGTTAAGCACAGGTGGCGCAAAGCACCAAGGACCAAGGACTGGCATAAGGATCCCAGTTGGAGCCCCTGGTTCCCCACCTGCAGGGGAGTTGCTTCACAGGCAGTGAAGCAGATCTGCAGGTGTCTCTCTTTCTCTCCCCCCTCCATCTCCCCTCTTTTCTCCATTTCTCTCTGTCCTATCCAACAATGACGACATCAATAACAATAACAATGACAATAATAAAACAACAAGGGCACCAAAAGGGAATAAATAAATAAATATTAAAAAAAGAAAAGAGAAGAAAAGGAAAGGAAAAGAAAAGAAAAGAAAAGAAAAGAAAAGAAAAGAAAAGAAAAGGAAAGGAAAGAAAAGAAAAGAAAAGAAAAGAAAAGAAAAGAAAAGAAAAGAAAAGAAATATGCCATGGTCAACATTTCCAAGGGCGCACACTTGGGAAACAGCAGCGTCAGATTCAAACTGGCTTTCTGATGTCCTCACTGGACTCACTGTACATGAAGGTAGCGCCATAACTCCTCACTGATGCCCTTTCCCCAAGTTCCATACTGAAGGAAAGATGTGATAACCGATATAAAAACTCATGAATTTGGAGAGAGCACAAGATGAATATTTGAAAACTCTAAAAGCAGAAGTTCAACAGAATCAGCAAAGATTCCTTAATTCCAGACACCTGAGGCTTTTATACACAAATACCACAGACAGACAATTTTATACCATAGACATATATTTTCTCACAGTCTAAAGACTGGAAAATCCAAAATGAAGGTGTTAGCAGATCTCATACCTGATATAAGGACCTGAGCGCCCTAAATTGCAAATGAAGGAGTTCTCTGTAGTTTCACCTACCTGTCAGCAGAGGGGAGCCGTCTTAGCGCTTCTTAGACATTTATAACCCCAATTTTCTAAAGGCCAATTTTTTTAAATTAATGATTTAATATTGTTTTACAAAATTAGAAACTAACAGAAGAACAATTCCACACTGTTCTCACTACCAGAATTCTGTGTCCTCATTCCCTCCACTGGAAAATGCAGTGGTTTTCCCAAGGTCACAGATTTGGGTTAACTATTGCTTCTATAACTAGATATAGGTATAGATACAGATATAGATATGTATATATGTAGAGATAGGGGGTTGCCTTTTTTGATCCATTTTTTCTATGTTCCTTCCTTTAATTCCTTTCTAAATCACATTTATATCTATTAATATTTCCAAATGTCTTTCCTTTTTTCCTCATCTCTCTGCGTCCTGGTGGAATTGAATTTCAGAGCCCTCTAGTCATCTTCCCCTAATATTTCTCCCCCTCTGGGAGTATGAACCAAAATTATTTTGGAATGTAGAAGTTGGGAGTTCTGGCTTCTGAAATCGCTTCTCTGCTGGACAGGGATGTTGGCAGGTCAATCTATAGCCCAGCCTGTTTCTATCTTTCCCTAGTGGGGCAGGGCTCTGGGGAGGTGAGATTCTAGGACACATTGATGAGGTCATCTGACCAGGAAGTCAGATTGACATCACAGTAGCATCTGTAACCTGGTGGCTAAAAAGATTGTCACTATCAAAATTAAACTGAAATGGAAAATTTATACCTGGCATAATATAACAAATTAACTGAAGGAGGGACTATCTGTTGGAAATTAGGTGAACCCAACAACCAAGAAAAATTCTACTTAAATTAGAAGTCTCTGAGCAGTTGGGAGAATTGTACTGAAAACAGGAACCCTGGGACCACATGGATGTCATTAGTGGAATAATGCTCTTGTCAAGTCAAGCTAACACTGGCCCACTTCTCTCGTTCTGTGTTGTCAGCTACAAGGATACAGTCATATCTCCTGGAATATACTGCTCATATGTTCTCAATCAGTGGAAAAACTGAGGAATTTTACACCATAAAGCTTGCTAGATGTCACATAGGAGACGGAAATTACTGTCATGTGTCTGTCCTGGGGGTATTTATCCATCATCTTGTCTAGACATTTGGTCTTGACGATCATGAGGAGGTCATGGTAAAGAATAGCTAGAATATCTTACTTCCAGGAATTAACTCCCATAAAATACCCAAAGAGGACAATGAGTGGTGAACCACAGAACCACATGGTATCTTTTAAGATACCATGAGAAAATGTTATGTTTTCTTTTTTGACATTGCAATATGAGAAAAGATATTTGTTACTCAGTGCTCCAGAAGTATAGAAGAAACTGAATGTCCACCCTGTCAACCTCATAAGGAAAAAAGACAATTCATCCTGGGCAAAAAATAAATAAATAAATAAATAAAATACAATAAAATAAGCAAACAAATGTAGACCAGATGTAGATGTAGACCAGACTATATCCAAGAAGTTCTAGGTCAATGTTCGTAAGTGGGGGAAGATGAAGGGAAGGTGTTTCCAGTTTTGCCTACATTTATCTTAATTCCTAAGGTTATCATAGCAAAGCTCCATGAACTAAATGCTTCAACACAGGTTAATTTCCCAGAACTCCAATCTAAATGATAATAGAATTTTATTTCTTTCTGAGGATTCTGAAACTGTCTTCTGGCTTCTGCAAAGATGGAGCAATCCTGGAATTCCTTGGCATGCAGACACATCAAAACTATCTCTTTCTTTCTCTCCCTCTCTCTTTTTTTTAAAACACATTAATATAATATAATATAATATATTATATTATATAATATATATTATATATTATATATATTATATTATATATATTATATATTATAATATATATAATATATTATATTATATAATATATATAATATATAATATATATTATATATTATATTATATATATTATATATTATATAATATATATTATATATTATATATATTATATATTATATTATATTATATTATATTATATTATATTATATTATATTATATTATATTATATTATATTATATTATATTATATATAATATATATAATATAATATATAATTATATTATATTATATATAATATAATATAATATAATATATAATATATAATATATAATATATATTATATAATATATATTATATAATATATAATATATATATAATATAATATATAATATATATTATATAATATAATATATTATATATATTATAATATATAATATAAAATATAAAATATAAAATATAAAATATAAAATATAAAATATATAATATATAATATATAATATATAATATATAATATATAATATATAATATATAATATATAATATATAATATATAATATATAATATATAATATATAATTATATATAATATAATTATAATTATATATAATTATAATTATATATAATTATATATTAATATTAATATTAATATTAATATATAATTATATAATGATATATAATTATATATTATATTAATTATATATATTAATTATATATATTAAATATATTATATATTATATTAAATATATATTATATTATATTATATTATATTATATTATATTATATTATATTATATTATATTATATTATATTATATTTTACCTCAAGGGTTATTGCTAGGGCTCAGTGCCTACACTACCAATCCACTGCTCCTGGAAGCCATTTTTTCCTTTTTGTTGCCCTTGGTGTTTATCGATGTTGTTATTACTATTGTTATTCTGTCGTTGTAGTTGGATAGGACAGAGAGAAATGGAGAGAGGAGGGGAAGACAAAGGGGGAAAGAAAGACAGACACCTGCAGACCTGCTTCACTGCTTGTGAAGTGACCCTCCTGCAGGTGGGGAGCCGGGGGCTGGAACCAGGGTCCTTGAGCTGGTCCTTGCACTTCGCACCATGTGCATTTAATCTGTTGCACTACCGCTCAGCCCTTCTTCCTCTCTCTTTACATGACATTTTTCTTATGCACTTCCCTTTCATCAATACAGTTCATGGGCTTGAGAGACAGACTTTACATATTTTTAGAGGACAAGAGTATAGGGAGGGAGAGAGGTGGGGTGCTAAGCAGGGGCACACCTGGTTAAGCACAAACATTACCAAGCACAAGGAGCTGGGTTCAGTCTCTGCTCCCCATCTGTAGTGGGGACACTTCACAAGTGGTGAAGCTGGTCTGCAGGTGTCTGTTTTTCTTTCCCTCTCTCTATCTCCTCCTACTGTGTCAATGTCTCTCTGTCCTAGCTAATAAAACTTAGAAAGAAAACATGAGCTCTGGGAGGGATGGATTCATAGTTGGCACTGAGCCCCAGCAATAACCCTGGTGGCAAGAAGTAGAATGAAGAGAGATGTGCTGTACTGGGTGAGCTATTTCCCGACCCCTTGACTTTTTATTTTCCACACAGAAGACAAATGAACTATATTAAAATAAATTGTTCTAATATCTGGCTTAGAGAGTTGAAGTGTTTACTCACTATATTATCCAAGACAACATTAAATTATTTGCAGCCTGGCAAGAAAGCGTGCCTTCCAATCTTGGATGAAAACCTTCCTTGAGATAAATAATTTATCCCACTGAATTCTCCAGTGACAGCCATCTTCCACAGTGGATTCAGGTGTTATGTTGAAGATCTGAATCATTCATTACCTCTCACATCTTCTTTGCTCAAGACTATGAGACTGCCAAAGGTGATCTTTGCTGACACGTGGATTTTTCGAGAACTAAGAGATAGCTAAATGTAAAGTCGCATGTAGCATTTGGCCTGGTATTTAACCAACCGCATTATTAGAATATTTGATTGAGTCCAGCAGAGAAATTAACAATCACAAGTCTTACATTACACCACAGAAATATTTGAAAGTCTGTCCTGCTCATAAAACAAATGTGTCTCAATAAAACAAACCTAAAAGTGATGCCTGTGTGTCTGCACCTGATATTAAATTACCAGCATACCCTGATGGGTCATTTCACCTTCCAGTACCTGATGCTTATGGAATCTTGGCACATATCTGATGGTTAACACCTTCTAGAAAGCTATTCCCTGTCAGTGGAGGGAAGTTCTGCTTTGCCAAGCTCAGTACCCAGTGCCCAGGCCTCCCTAATTACAACCTTGATTCTCTGTGAGTCAAAGTTGATGACTCCCCTGACAGTCTTCCTGACTCAGCCTCCAGTCCTCAAAAACCAAAGGTCAAAATGAGACCCATTAGCAGGTCTGGTGGCATGTAGGCAGTGCCAGAAGCAGGAACTGAGCCAAATGCTCTGGAAAGAGTGAAGGGAGAGCAGACGAGGCTCCCCACTAATCCCTACATGCTGCTCCTCAGAGACTGAATTTCATCCAGTCAGCGCAGTTGAAATAGTCACCTGTTCTGTTTCATGTGCATCCATTCTTACCTGATTCTTACCTGGGTTCCTTGTGCAGGAACCCCCCTGCTGTTCCTCACACCTTCCTGAATCTTGCTTCCTTTAGAAAATACCAACATGTCTGCCACAGCATGGGTAAGTGTGATGCCTTCAAAAAGTGGTCACTGCCATCCAAATCTGGGCCAGGTGCCCTCCTCTCTGCTCCAGGCAGTTTCCTGACCTTGGCTCGCACCACAAAGCAAACTGCAAGTGATTGCATATTTGACGGTCTCTTCCACTGGTTCTGAGATCCTTGAAAACAAAATCCCTACCCTTTCTCCACTTTATTTTTGTAGCTTCAGCAAGTAGAAGAGAAACTGTTCTATAATGGACATTTTGAATGTCTTGGTAATTATTTATCAAATACATTTCAGAAAGGATGTGGATTTGGGGAACCTAAATACCTATCTCTTTGCTCTAGCTTTGCCACTAGTAAGCTCTGCTGTTTCAGGAAACTGGGATCATAGTTCTCACATCTGTAACTTAACATCCACAGATGTGGATGCCTTCCCGTTCTGCAAATTTCACTCAGCACTAAAGAGAGATTCTGAGAACATGCATTTCACTTTTTGATTTATGAAAATATTGATAAATAGAAATTGGACTGGGGGAAAAATAATTCCAAAGCCTATGACAGAGAGATTCTGGTAGCATATAAACTCATATCAGCTCAATCAAGCAGGATGACACATGAAGGAAGCACAGTCCATGAGTCAAAATGATAACACACACATGCACACGGGCAAATTCACACACAGACACATGCACATACATGTATACATCTGAGTCATAAAATCAAAGAAATCCCACCAATACTTTCTTATTGCCTGACTGCAGCTGCCAATAAAAACTTCTCAATGTAATCTCTAAGGCCCAACACCCATGATGTTGTTAAAATTAAGGAGCAGCTGGAGAAGTTGAGAGATGGAGAAAAGTCAGGGTATGCAGTGGAAAGAGTCTGGAGCTAAGATTTAGGAGGGCAGGCACAGTTTCCAAGGAACAGTTTATGTATCAGACGTCGGACGGAATCAGGGTCAAAACTAGAAAGACTTGGAGGTGGTACATGGCCTTGTACTGACAGTCTAGTGCTTAAATTACCCCTACCTTTTTTTTTTAATTCAATGTGAAATCTGCAAAATTTGGTTGAAATGGCAGTAATTAAGTCCTATTGTTTTATGCCAGCACCCCGATCTGTACCATGAAATTATTTGAATTGGTGACTCCTGACTTCAGTCATCTGAATCGAAATGCTGTCATTTAGTTGTAAATACTGTGAGTGGGAACTTGGACAGTGCTTAAGTGACTAAATAAGCTCTAGCCTGTTTAGAAATATACACAAAGTATGACCATTCTGAGGAAAAGAATACTACAATATTACTTTATCTCTTAGTTTCTTTTTTAATTTTTTAATCTTTATTCATTGAATAGAGACTACAGGGAGCATTGGCATTTACTTCCTTATTTATTTATTTATTCATTTACTTATTTATTTATCTATTTAGCCTCCAAGGTCATTACTGAGGCTTTGTGCCTACACTAGGAGTTCACCACTCCTGAAGAGCTTTTTTTTTTTTTTTAATTGAGTAGGACAGAGAGAAATTGAGAGGGGCAGAGGAGATAGAGAGGGAGAGAGATAAGTAGACACCTGCAGACCTGCTTCACTGCTGGTGAAGCGACCCCCCCCCCCAGCAGGTGGGAAACCCTGGGCTCGAACCAAGAACTTTGCTCCTGTCCTTGTGCTTTGTACTATGTGCACTTAACCTGGTGTGCCACCACCCAGGCCCCTTAACATTTACTTACAAAGAGAAAGATAAATAAAAATTCAAGCACAGATCCACCAGGAATGAATTATGACCACTACATTGTTAGCAGTCAGGGAAATTACTTCCATTTCTGTCTCATCTCTATAAACTGAGGCATTTGATTTGATCATTAAATTCTAGACCTCACAATCTATAATCTGCAACCAGCACAGTTTCCTGTAGCCTGTGTCTCATTTATCCTGCATAGAATTGGTCTAAATGCAATCCATGTTTGCTTCCCCTTCACAAAGATCTCCACAGTCTATAGAGACTCTAATTGGAAAATTAGGATTGTCTCAAACACACCAGTGCTGTTTAGGTCTCCAAATAAGATGGCCTCAGTGTGACATGCATTTAACGTAAGAAAGAACAGTATTCTAAAAACACTCCTGACAGCTCTGATCACGGACTATTCAACAAATGTTTTCTGTCCATCTAGCCAAGAAAGCTGCTTAAGCAAAACAACTGGTGGAGGCACAAAACACATCATTCATGATTTACCAAGGGAATATAGAATGAATGAATAGCAGACACAGTCATGACATGGGGAAGAACTGAATGTGCATTGTTTATTATAAGATTGGGGGGAGTGTGGCATTCTATGCTGCTGGAGGGTGAATTTACAGTATATTGCAAAGATAGGTGTGGTTTGGAGGAATTTAAGTTAAATGGATTGAACTCCTACCTTCTGTAACTCCAGCATAAGTTTGATCCATACAAACCACCAGAAAGGAACAAATGTTAGAGGAAGATGACCAGAGGACTCTGAACTTCAACTGCGTCAGGGCTCAGAGGAACAAAGGAGGGGCAGTCCAAAGTAGTAACAGGTGCAGGTGTCACTTAGAAAGGAAAAGAAGGGGGCTCGGGCAGTAGCGCAGCAGGTTAAGCATAGGTGGTGCAAAGCTCAAGGACTGGCATAAGGATCCAAGTTGGAGCCCCTGGCTCCCCACCTGCAGGACAGTCACTTCACAAGCAGTGAAGCCAGTCTGCAGGTGTCTGCCTTTCTTTCCCCTCTCTCTTCATTTCTCTCTGCCCTATCCAACAACAAGAATAATAACTAAAATAATAAAACAAGGGCAACAAAAGGGAATAAATAATAAATATTTTTAAAAAGAAAGGAACAGAAGACAAGACCATAGGAAAAATAAAGGAAGGGATATATATATATATATGAATATAGACAGACAGTTATAGGAATAATAGTCAACCCACATCTACAACCTTGGGAGAACCACTGTAGCTTCCAATGGAAGGAACAGAGATACAGAACTCCAATGGTAAGAATGGTGCAGAATTATACTCCTGTTAAAATTTCGTAAATCAATATTAAGTCACTTTTTTTCTTTTTTAAATAAAATTAAAAGAAAAAAGAAAACAGCAATGAATTCACTAATAAAAAATCAAAGAAAATATTAAACTAAAAATAAAATTAAATGGATTTAGTATAGTCTACCATGTACACACAGTTTTTCTCTTCATACTTCTTAGGTCTTGATTCTGAGTTAAATTCTCAAAAAAATCAAAAGTGGTCTGATATAGTCATAGAATTTGCCTCCATTTAGAAAATATATCTTGGGGCTAAGTAGTAACACACGAGGCTGAAAGCACATTTTACCATGTGAACGGACCTCCCTTCTCCCCAGCATACAAGGAAAAAGAGATCAGTCTTCATCACAAAATCTCAAATACCTATGCTTTTATCTGCTAGAATATTCCTTTATCTTAGTCAAGCAAACTTATGAGTTCAGTTGATCGCCAACCTGAGGTCTGCCTGCTTTCTCTGTCAATGTCTCATTTTCTTGGTGTCTTCTTCTTTGTTTGGAGAGTTCATCTCAAACTCTTTGCTCTCACATTATCTCTCCATCTCTGATCAGACAAAAATCACTTAAACAGACTCTGGATACCATTCTATTGTCTTTGTGCACAACGGTGTAAAAGGAACGAGGCTGGGGGTGAGAGTGTTTTGCAGACACCTATCATGGCAAGAAAAGAAATTATGCCTATGTATCAAAAATGTACCGTAAACCAATAGCCCCTGATAACATGATTAAAAAAAAAGAAAAGAAATAGCTCTGCGGTACCTGAAAGCCATCACCCTCCCCTACACCCACTTCACTGTGAGTCACATAAACAAGTATATTTTCTTGTTCATTATGGTAGAGTTGGAGTCTGATACAGAGTCTACAATAAAGGTACCAAATAAATAATTTTAGTGTTTTTAATTAACTGAATGAAATTATAAATTAATGTGTGAGTTTGATCTTAACTGAATCCTAACTTGGACTATTCCTTTTCCTTTAAGATTTATTGGAGGAAAGGAAATACTTTCAGGCCAACTCAAAAAAGGATATTAATATCAAATATTTTAAAAACAGTCAAAGGCCTTATGAACTTAGCGGCATTTTCCAACCATATGCTTTTCATCTCCTGGTTCGGCTGATATAATATGGAAGTAATAGAGCGGCCACTCTTTTCTGGGATGTCAACATACATTTATCAAGGTTTCAAGGCAGTTAATTTCTTCTTTGAAATTTTAAAAGATGTGACTTTTGGCAACACTATAAAAACATTAGATTATTTCCCTGATTTTTGCTTAAGAATTATCATTTGATTCATCTGCCAAGATAACTTCACCATGTCCTTGGGGAAATTCAGTACAACAGAAATTTGTGTTTTTGTTTTTCAAAACTTCACCAAGCAAGAGCTCCAAATCCTGAAAGAAACCAGCCACAAATTTCCAGGTGGAGGAGGGTAGAAAGCAGGGGGTGAGGGGGAGAGAGGAAGAGGGGAGAGGGAGAGAGAGAGAGAGAGAGAGAGAGAGAGAGAGAGAGAGAGGATAGGGGGAGAGAGAGAAGGGGGAGAGATAGAGAAAAGGGGAGAGAGAGAGAAGAGAAGAGGGAGAGATAGAGAAAAGGGGAGAGAGAGAGAAGAGGGGGGAGAGAGAGAAGAGGGGGGAAAGAGAGCAAGAAGAGAGGGAGAAAGAAAAGAGGGTGAGAGAGAAGAGAAGAAAGGGGGTGAGAGAGAGAGAAGAGGGGAGAGAGACAGAAGAGGGGAGAGAGAGAAAGGGGGAGAGAGAGAGAAGAGAGGGAGAGAGAGAAAAGAGATGGGGAGAGAGAAGAGGGGGGAGAGAGAGACAAAATAGGGAGAGAGAGAGAGAGAAAGGAGAGGGAGAGAGAGAAGAGGGGGAGAGAGAGACAAAATCAGGGGAGAGAGAGAAAAGAGGGGGAGAGAGAGAGAGAAAAGGGGGAGAGGAAAAGAGGGGGAGAGAGAGAAAAGAGGGAGAGAGAGAAAATGGGGGAGAGAGAGAAAATATGCAGAGAGAGAAAAGAGAGGGAGAGAGTGAAAAGAGGGGGAGAGAGAAAAGAGAAGGGAGAGAGAGAGAGAAAAAAGGGAGAGAGAAGAAGAGGAGGAGTAGGAGGAAGAGGAGGAAAAGAAGAAGAAATAAGAATCTCCATAGTTCTGTCGTCATTTCAGAATCTGTAGAAGTTTCTGACTTTGGGGAGGGGAAATAACATAACATAAGGGCTCTGCAAAAGATATCCATGCCTGAGGCTCTCATATCCCATGTTCAATTCCCAGTACCACCATAAACTCTGGACTCTCTCTCTCTCTTTCTCTCTCTCTCCCTCTTTCCATATATTTATATATATGAAAAGAAAGAGATAGGGGCCAGGTGGTAATGCACTTTATTGAATGTACATGTTACTCTGCGGACCCAAGGACCCAGGTTCAAGCCCCCAGTCCCCACCTGCAAGGGGGAAGCTTCACAAGGAGTGAAGGAGTGTCCTCTCTCTCTCTCCTTATTTTATTTAAAAATAAAATATTTTTAAAAGAAGTTTTTTTACTTCGTATCTGTTCACTATTACATTGAGAGGGAATGAAATATTGGCTCCCAGAATCTCTCTCCAGAATGAACAATCTTCTTCCTTAATATGTCCCAGTAAGTCTCCACCTGAACTGAGTCAGGTACCTATTTCTCAGGTAACTCCTATGACTAGCAGTGCCATGAACTCTGACTCCCCTTCCTGAATAAATAACAGACAAGAAGTGGAATTAATAGTAAATCAATTGGAGTTTCTCTTAGAGTTAAGGCTGACATCAATTTCCTGGGAAATGTTGAGGATGTGCTGGAGAGAGCTAAGATATCAGAACTGAATTATTCCCTAGCTCAACAAATGTCAGTTGCCTTTGTTATTATTACTATTATTGTTTTCTTCACTCTCTGTCTTCTCTGTTAAGACCACTTGTGCTCTTTTGCTGCTCAGTTTTATCCTTGGTGTATGAGTTTCAACTCACCCTATTTTTTGCCAGCTCATTGAATTGGTTCTTAACACCAGGTATATGTGTTTGTACAAGCTCAAGAAGTGTACCAGCATCATCCTCTAGTGATAAAGACTAGTTGCCTCAAGGCCAACCTATTAGAGTGTCATGCTGCAAAAAATAATGAATGATGCACAGCTAAGCAAGACTCAGCTACCAACCCTGTGGAGTTCATAGTACTGATATCCACTTCACTTTGCAAATTTCATAGGGACTAGCTAGCACATGATAGTTTTCTTCCAGTAAACTTTGCTAAATTGATTAAATTGATATCTAACGAAAGTAACACATGGGCACATCATCATTGTAACATCAATTGTGATCAGTCTAACAACAGAGAGAAGTAAAGGCATTTTAGATGTTAGTAACAGTTGAAGTGCCAATATTAATTTAAATCAGGTGTGATTTGGAAACATTTCTTTGACAAGCTGAAATCCAAGCCAAAGGATGAAGAATTCTAGCTCAAGTTTAAGCCAATGACTGTATGAGTTTGATTTCCAGCCACTTGATGTTCTCATGCAGTCCATCTGTCCTACACATGAAACAAATTTAGACAATTAAACTTTATTGATCATTTATCTTGGAAGATTGTCTGATTTCAGTTTGATAAAAACTGAAGTTCAGGGAAGTTTTCACTAAGTATCACATATTCTGTCTATTAAGTTATAAGTTCTCAAACAGAATACCAGATGAAATGCATTTGATATACAGGGTCCAAAAGGACTTTCCGCTACATATATGTATAACTTCCTGGTTAGGCAAGGTGATATTTGACATAGTTTCCTGTGGTCTTTATAATTTGGTTTTCCAGCTCACACAATCCTGTGATTTATGAGTTCATGTTTAGCTTTCATTCCATAATGAAAAAGATTTAAAGATAATAAGATGACTACTTAGGAGCTAGAGAAAATCTGGCTTCACTGTTAAGTCATACATTACTTGTAGCACAAGCGAGAAACTCAAAATTAAAGAGTTAATGAAGGGGAAATCAAAATAGACTATGTAATATTAATTAAGTGACCATTGCTATAAAGACAATATTGCCATGAATTGATTATATAGATTTGATTTTCAGAATTTCAAACATAGGCAGCCTAGGAAAAGCTACAATTGGCAAATGTTTTTCAATAAATTATTCCTGAAAGCAGAAAACAAAAATGAAGTTTTATTCTTTAGCTATTCTATCTGCATAGTATGCTTTAACAGCAATATAAAGGAGCCTCTAGTGTCCAGATTTTCATATTTAAGGCTCTGATGTCCCAGGTTCAATCCTAGGTACCACTGTAAGCCAAGACTGAGTAGTGCTCTGGAAAAAAACTTCTAGTTACAAGTATACATAATTTTTTCTCTCCATGTGTAGTTCTCGATTTTTAATAAAGCAGGTACTTCAAAAAGAACTCTTGCAGAGACTGATTTCCATATTTTGACATTTTTCATCAGCATTGTTTCTAGCACATAAAATATTTAAAATATTATTCGATTTCTGTCATAGAAGTGAAATATCTTCTTGACTAAAAATAGGAAGTGTAGTTAAATTGGGGGATTTTTTTCCCAAGGGAGACACAACAATTTTATCAAATTTTACAGTTTCCCATGGATATCCAACCCAGTGTTGAGCTTATGATAAAGATCAAGTCAGCACGGACTATACACAATTGCATAAGTAAAATAACTGTGGCATGGGACTGGAGAAAAACATGGGGAAGTTAACCATCTGCGAGATGCTCCCCCCCCCCTTTGTTGGAAGATATAAATGGAGAACATAAAGCAGCAACATTCTGGAAGTTTTCAGTCGTTTTCATGGTTAGCATTCCACAGATACGTCAAGGAAAACTGAGGTTAAATAGGAAAGAAAGCAGGAGAGGTTGCCATGATTATTCAAGTTCCTGACCTGTCAGCAGAAGTTTGTACACGTTCTCCCCCTCCAGTCCTTTTTACATCTGTGACACACACTCACATACACTATCTGTGTGCTCACACACACACCTCTGGATGGGAAGTCAGCCACCTCAAGATCACAGGTAAAGTAGCAGTGGTATCCACTGTCAAAGGAGACTTCTTCATCAGATCTTGGGTACAGGGCTCTAACTATATCATCCCACACACTCCATCCACACAGTCTATACAATAAAACAAACAGAAACTTCAGTAGACCAAGACGAAGACCTCTCAGCTATGCAGCCTACAACTATTCATTTTGCTAAAGCAGGTAGGAAAAAAAAAAAAAAAGCGATTCCATTGACTGTTCTCCATTAGTGTTTGACAACAGTTGCCCTAAGCATTATTTCTATCACATGAGTATTTAAAATAGCATTCTCATTTTGTTACAGAAGTGAAAGCTTGTGTTTACCTTAAATACGGTTAAATTCAGGAATTTTTGCAGTTTCTTTTCCTGAAATCCAAACCAAGGGCTGCTTTGTTTGTTTTTGCCTCCAGGTTTATCTCTAGGGCTCTGTGCCTGCACTACGAATCCACTGCTCCTGGCGGCCATACCACCAACCCCCGGTTTTATTGGGTAGGGCAGAGAGAAATTGAGAGAAGAGGGGGAGAGAGGAGAAAGAGAGAGAGAGGGAGAGATAGACACCTGCAGCCCTACTGTACTGCTTGTGAAACGACCCCCCTGAAGGTGACGAACTGGGAGCTCCAACCAGGATCCTTGCACTGGCCTTTGCTTTACTTACTATGTGCTTAATCTAGTGTACCACTGCCACCCCCACCCTCCCACAATGCTGAGTTTTTGAGTAGTATACTGCCTATATTTTCTCTCAAAAAGTAGACTTTGCCCCACAACTCTATAAATAATTAGGGCTCAGACAGATCTTCAGACAGGTATGGTATTTCAGAACCTTGGTTAGAACACAGGAGGTAGGGGTTATACCCCAAGGACTCCATAACACCCAACCAAAAAGAGGTGTGTACTCCTATGTTCATAGCAGCACAATTCATAATAGCTAAAACCTGGAAGCAATCCAGGTGCCCAACAACAGATGAGTGGCTGAGAAAGCTGTGGTATATATACACAATGGAATACTATGCAGCTATCAAGAACAATGAACCCACCTTCTCTGACCCATCTTGGACAGAGCTAGAAGGAATTATGTTAAGTGAGCTAAGTCAGAAAGATAAAGATGAGTATGGGATGATCCCACTCATCAACAGAAGTTGACTAAGAAGATCTGAAAGGGAAACTAAAAGCAGGACCTGATCAAATTGTAAGTAGGGCACCAAAGTAAAAACCCTGTGGTGAGGGGGAGACATGTAGTTTCCTGGGCCAGTGGGGGGTGGGAGTGGGTGGGAGGGATTGGTCACTGTCTTTTGGTGGTGGGAATGGTGTTTATGTACACTCCTAGCAAAATGTAGACATATAAATCACTAGTTAATTAATATGAGAGGGGGAAAATTAATTGTATGTCTCAAAGTTTTTCAAAACACAAATCTTTTTAATATATAGGCTTTTTAATATATAGGCTTTTGAATCTTTTTAATATATAGGCTGTGTATTTGATATACAGACTCTCTCAAAAGCCTAGACCAAGTAGATTAGAAGCATCCAATAGCACAGCTATATACAAGATACTGGATACTGTACAGCAAACCCTAACAAAAGGACTTTTCAAAGTTAACCCAATTAACAAATAATGTGATGATAACATTAACTATCGATTGTCTTTTTGAATCCTAAGACAGCAGGAACCTCACATCTCCACTATAGAGGCCCTACTTCCCCCAGTCCTGGAACCCTTGGATAGGGCCCACTTTCCCATATGCTTCTCCCAATCCATACCAAATAATATTGCATCCGCTGATCACAACCTAACCAACGCAATGATTGCCACCTCAACATGCTTCACCTCAGACTGTGTCCAGAGACTTCACGTGTGGAATGACAACCCTTCAGCTTCATTACTCGGGTGAGACCTTTCCTTTTATAGTACACTCTAATTTCATCTCGGGTGGTTCACTTTCTAACAAAGTCCCAAAACCTAGATGTACACCAGTTTCTGTGAGAGAGAGCATATGTTCACACGTATCCATAAACTACTGCAAAATATATACCTGAAAGCAGAAGTACACTAGAGTTTGCAGTGAGTACCTCCCTAACACTTCCTCTCGACTATTCCAAGCTTTGGGTCCATGATTGCTCAACAATTTGTTTGGCTTCATATGTTCACTCTCTTTTCAATCACCAGGTTCCAGATACCATCAGGATGCTACCAAGGCTTCCCTGGATTGAAGACCCCACTAATGTGTCCTGGAGCTCAGCTTCCCCAGAGACCCACCCTAGTAGGGAAAGAGAGAGGCAGACTGGGAGTATGGACCGACCAGTCAACACCCATGTTCAGCAGGGAAGCAAGTACAGAAGCTAGACCTTCTACCTTCTGCAACCCTCAATGACCCTGGGTCCATGGTCCCAGAGGGATAGAGAATGGGAAAGCTATCAGGGGAGGGGGTGGGATATGGAGATTTGGTGGTGGTAATTGTGTGGAGTTGTACCCCTCCTACCCTATGGTTTTGTTAATTAATCCTTTCTTAAATAAAAAAAAAATTAAAAAGAACACAGGATGTAATATTTTAGATGGATAGGTATTGACTCAGTTAAGTTATTGAGCAAATACACATTCAGTCTACTATTTTAAGTTGTGAGATTTTCAGTTAGTAAAGTTTAAAAAATTTACATATCCATATGAAGCCTATAGTCTAAAGATAGAGTTTCCTCACAGGTAGTAATAACTGCAATGAATCAATAACATATTATATTAGAAGATGATAAGGCCCCCTCAATAGATACATGATTTCTTCTTGCCTCAGTAAAAAATAAAACTACCACAGGCAAATGCTACAAGTACAATTACACAGGTGTGATAAACATAAGATGCCCCTGGATTAAAATTCCAACCCATCCTCATTCACATGTGATAGTAGGCTATTCAATCAACTGTTCTCCAGAAACATCACTTCACAGAACCCTAAGTAGGGTGATAGCTACACTAATGGAATGCTATAATTATTTACACTAATGAGGTCTTACAATTATTTGAGAAGGTCTACACAAAGTGTTTGAACAACACAGCAACTACGTGAATTTCAGTTCTTGTTTCACTGTCCTCTCTTCTGTCCTTCTGTGTAGAAGCTGAAGTTTGGAGAGGCAACCAAATTCCTGGATCTGCTGATAATTTGTAAAGCATCAGAAGCTTCTTTCAGGGAATTCTCACTGAATCTTTTGCACAGATCTGCACAGTTTCCACCCAGCTCCTTCCAGACCCCTGTGTCAGCTGTCTATTCATAGGCACAGAGAAACAGCAGGAAAGTGGCAGGATTTGCTCTATCTCTGGCAAGTAATTTCAAACATCAAGTTCCATGCTTGAGTTCTAAACCTGAACTTTAAAGTTTATATGTGTGACTATTAGTCAGCTCAGGTGACCTCTCCAAAATATCACAGACCAGATGATTCAAACATGTTCTTACAAGACTGAAGGCTAAAAGTCAGAGGTTAGGCGGTAGTACAGTGGGTTAAGCATTCATGGTGGGAAGTACAAGGATCCCAGTTAGAGCCCCTGGCTCCCTATTGCAGGGGGATTGCTTCATGGGCAGTGAAACAGGTCTGCAGGTGTCTATCTTTTTATCTCCCTCTCTGTCTTCCCCTCCTCTCTCCATTTCTCTCTGTCCTATCCAAAAACAATGACATTAATAACAACAGTAATAATAACCACAACAACGATAAAACAACAAGGGCAACAAAAGGGAAAACATAATAATTAAAAAAAAAAAAGCTAAAAGTCAGACTTGAAAGTGTCAGCATGTTTTGGATCTGGTGAGGACTCTCAGTTTGCTGGTGTCTGGCTTCTCATTATGTCTTTGTATAGCAGAGAAAGTCAAGCTTTCTGCTGTCTCTTCACACTAGGACACTAACCCTACCCTCACGACTCCATCTAAGCCTAATTGAGCCACATCTCCAAAATGTCATCACACCAAGGGTTGTAATTTCAGTATAAGTATTTGGGAGGGTGGGTGCAAGTCAGTCTATAGTGAAGATGTAGTAGTTGTTCCATTTGACCTTTGATCTAGAGAAATAAAGCTAAATTTGATGTGCATGCTATTCAATTTACCCTGATTTCATTGACCATTGTTCAAATAATACAGACCAAAAGAAGACCTAAGTTGAGGTGAGAGTGAGAAATTATACTTATATGTCAACTATAAACCATTAACTCCCCCCCAATAAGTAAAAGAATAAAACTTAAAAATTGATTCTATTGAAGTGGAAGATATTGTGGCATACATGCCCCCCAGTGTTAAAGCATAATTGTTTTTAAAGAATTCAGAAAGAGAGGGAATTTAGCATTAGAACACATGACTTGCATGTCTAAGGTCCAGTGGCCTCATATTCAATACTCAATACCACCATCTCTCTATCTCTATCTCTCGCCCATCTCCCTTCTAACTCTCTCATAAAAATGAGCCTTTTTAAAAGTCTCAGAAACACTTTAACTCAAAAATAATTTTTCCTAAGAACCATGGAGAAAGTTATTTGCATTCCCAACTTCTTAAACTACCCATGCTTTTAAATAAAACATATGTCAAAAGTGACCATTTGTAAAAGCATCATCACTCCAGACCTACAATGCTATTTACTGACTCTGCTCTGACCTTGCTCCAGCTCATGAGAAAGCACATCTCACCAAACCTGTGGGTAGTGAGAGTTTAGAGAAGAGTATATTAAGGCAAGGGAAGAGAAGAAGCTGTAGACACCTTCTTTGTGTCTGAATTCCCGGAGGTCACCTCTCCTTGGGTCTGCATTCCTTTTGCTCTGCTCTTGAAGGTATTTGTGTGTGACTGGCAATTTCATGTCCCAGTAGGTAGAGGAAATGACTATAGAAAGAAGCTTATATTTGACCAAGGAGAAGGAATTGGTTGGTGAAGTGGATTTGACAGGAACCTGGAAAGAAAATGACCCTCATATATATGTGTTGTTCTCCTTTCTATGACAATTCTTTTCAAACAGTCTATCTCAGCACACTTTCAGAGCACATGGGTATTAGGTCATATTTCCTGATGTGAGTTTCAGAAAACTTGTTCTCAAACACTGTTCATTTCCTTTCTCAGTTTACTGGACAGACTTCTTCTTACACTGCAAAGTCTAATGCAATGGCTTTTACCAAGTTAATTAATTTTGTTAAATGGATGATGAAAAATTGGACCTTAGGGGTGGACTAGAACTCTGAAAATGTCAGTGGTTCCTGTTCTCTTCTCCCAGATAAGTGCAGTATGAAATCACAAAGTTTCAGTCTACTTTATCATCTCCTTTTGCTTTGGACTAAAACCTAAGGCAAAGCTATATTGAGTACTTCCTCCATGTAAGCCAGAGAAGAGAGGCAATATATGTGAAATATATATATATATATATATATATATATATATATATATATATATCCTCATTTAATCTTCAGAATAACCTCACCATTAAATATGCATTTTGTATTGCAAAAGAGAAAGCTAAGATCAGTGAAGAAAAACTAAGACAGGGTTAGGTGGTGGTGCACCTGGTTGAACATACATGTTACAATGTACAAGAACCCAGGTTCAAGCCCCCCAGTCCCCATCTGCAGGGTGAAAGCTTTGCATGTGCTGAAGAGGTATTACAGGTGTCTCTCTGTGTTTTTCCCTATCACCCCTTTTCTCTCAATTTCTGACTGTTGTTTATTATTGTTATTATTACTGGATAGAGACAGAAAGAAATTAAGAGTGAAGGGGGAGATAGAGAGGAGAAGAGACAGAAAGACAGCTGCAGCCCTATTTCACCCCTGGTGAAGAGTTACTCCTTGCAGGTGGGAACCAAGGGCTTGAACTCTAGTCCTTGGGCATTGTAATATGTGTGCTTAACCAGGTGCACCACCTGCTGGCTGCCAATTTCTGGTTGTCTCTATCCAACAAATAAAGATGCTTAAAAAAAAAAAAAAAGAGGAAGTCGGGCAGCAGCACAGCAGGTTAAGCGCAGGTGGTGCAAAGCACAAGGACCAGGGTAAGAATCCCAGTTCGAGCCTCCAGCTCCCCACCTGCAGGGGAGTCGCTTCACAGGCGGTGAAGCAGGTCTGCAGGTGTCTGTCTTTCTCTCCCCCTCTCTGTCTTCCCTTCCTCTCTCTGTCCTATCCAACAACAGCACAACATCAAAAACCAACAATAACTACAACAATAGAAAACAAGGACAACAAAAATGAAATAAATAAATATCAAACAGGAAGGGTATGAAGACTTTCTGACTTCCAAGTATAAACTCCAATGTGAAAAAGCATTGAGCTAAGTGTCCTGAAAAGACTTATTTCTGAATAATAACAATAGTCATAAGCAATACTCATTTCTGAACTCATTGAAGCTCTACAACTTTATTAGGGAGAGTCACAGATTCATTCAAACTTAGGCTCAAGAACCTTAGAGAGCATCTAATCTAAAATGTTTGCTATACACATGAGAAAAGCAAAGCAGGAACTCACACAGTGTCTTCACAGAAGTCATCCAGGCAATGATGGTATGGTCAGCATAGAAATAAGACCCCCTGACTATCTTCAGCAAAGTGATATGCATCCCTGCATCTTTTGTGAGTTCTTCCAGAACAGAAGATTCTGTGCATCTTTGCTTCCTAACGCCCAGCATTTAGAAGGTTCTCATTTGCAGAGTACAAAGATAGGATGCAAAGATGGTGACAAATGCCCCTGGCTATTTATATTTTAATAAAAAAAAACGGACTAAATAATCATAGCATTCATGGTAGCGTAGAGTAGAGAAAGGGAATGAAAATCCTGTATATTATTCAGGACTTCGTGACTGCAAAACAGCACAATTCAACTTGATCTAGTGAGGTTAAAAAAAAAATTCTAAGTCTTTGTCAGGTATTTTTATGTTGAAATGAAATGTCTTGGAATGCTTTCTCCCCCCAAAAGCCAGAAGGAGAAGGGTGAGTATGGGATGATCTGACTTAGAAAGGCAGAACTTAAAAAAAAAATCAAGAAAAGAAAGCTAAGACACAGGATGAAGCCTTGGACTGAGTATGCAGGGTCTGTTGGCAGCAAGGTTAAAGACAGGGGGCAGAGGATGTGGGGCTGGGGGTTGGTTTCAGTGGGGAGGGGTGGCAGAACAGGCATTGGGGATCCAGTGCACAATACTGAAGGATAAACACACTTGGTAATGGAGTATACAGATAACTATCACAGGGACAAAGGGAATTGCAGTATGAATTAACCTGCCACTGCCCATATCCATCCACTGGAGAAGCAACTATAGAAGCCAGAACTTCCACTTTCTGCACCCCATAATGATCATGGGTCCATATTCCCAGAGGGATAAAAAAAATAGGAAAGCTATCAAGGGAGGAGATGGGATATAGTACTCTTGTGGTGGGAACTGTGCTCAACTGTACCCCTCTTATCCTATCCTTATCAATCATTATTAAATCAATTTTTTTAAAAAAAAGGAAAAAATTGTACTCATGTGATAACAGATGCCTTACAGATCATTATTAAAATAATGAATAATTAAAATATAATAATTAAAAATAATGAATAAGTCTAAATATAAAAAAGAAGAGACTCTTCCCAAACTATAAGTAATGTTTCCCATATTTTCATGCTTCCCAGAAGGAGAGACCTTGCTTTTCTCTTGCAACCCCCCACCCTTGATTCTTGAGTCTCCTATTATGGATGGTTTTTCTGTGTCCCCACCAACCGATGAGATCTTCCAGAACAGAACTCTGTGTCCATTTTGGTATCCCACCAAGTAATGTTCAGTAAATAAAATGAATACTTGCGAAATGTATTGTGAGTGAACAGGAGATGAGTGGTTGTAATAACTTATGTAAAATGCTTATTTTTAACCATCATAGTCACTCGTTTGAAAGCTACCTTTTAAACATACTCTTTTTTTTTTAATGCCTTTTCAGATACCACTACATTCCTGGAATGTACCACTAGTCTTGTCTCAAAACCTAGACACTATAGTTTGCCTTTAGGACCTCCTGAGGGACTTGTGAAAATCAATTCTCTACAAGAAATTGTCTTGAGCTAAAGGTCGACACACTCCAACAGAAACACACAGGTTACTTTTTAAATCACTGAAATGAATCCTTTCTTTTATACTCTGCTCCCCAAGAGAAATGTCCTTTTCCAAGGAAAAGTCACATTCATGTTCTAAATACTGATTTGTGACTACCTAGTAGGATAATTTATATCATCTTAATATGATGTCTTATGGATTTATTAGAGGACAAAATTTCTTGCTTTTCCAGCTCATCTTGGATGGAACTTAAGGAATCATATTAAGTGAGATAAATCAGAAAGAAAAGGATGAATATGGGACGATCTCACTTCATAGACAGAAGTTGAAAACTACTACCATGAAGCCAACCTGCCTTCCCTGGCTAGACGACCTCACCAGTGTTTCCTGGAACCCTACCTCCCCAGAACCTTGTCCCACTAGAGAAAGATAAAAACATGCCGGGAGTATAGATTAATCTGCCAATGCCCATGTCCACCAGAAAAGCAATTATAGAAGCCAGACCTCCCACCTTCTGCATGCCATAGAGATCTTTGGTCCATACTCCCAGATGGATAAAGAATAGGGAAGTTTCCAATGGAGGGGATGGGATATGGCACTCTGGTGGTGGGAATCATATGAATTGTACCCTTCTTATCCCACAATTTTGTTGATCATTATTGAAACACTAATAATAATAATAATAATAAAGAAGAAGAAGAAGAAGAAGAAGAAGAAGAAGAAGAAGAAGAAGAAGAAGAGGAAGAAGAAATTGAAAAATAAGAAAGCATCAACATAAAAGACTCTGGGGTGTGGGAGAGGGTCCAAGTCCTGGAACATGATGGCAGAGGAGGACCTAGAGAGGGTTGAATAGTTATGTGGAAAACTGAGAAGTGTTATACATGTGCAAACAGGTATTTTACTATTGGCTGTAAGCTATTAATCCCCCATAAAGAAATAAAATTAATTATAAAATTTATTGCTATTTCTAAATGTAGCACACTCCCACCATTTGTTATACTGAAGAGTGAATTTAGAGTTTCTGGTTCTCTGACTTATTTTGCCACAAAGTATAAATAAATCAACAAGCAAATAAATTTAAATTCTTCACCTCCCATATCAGTTACTACTCATCTGTGGAAGTTTGGTCTCTGTCGAGCAGGACAGAGAACTTGGTGCCTCCTACTGGCTTCGACAGTAAATCCAACTATACTCATCATTCATAATTGTTTCAAATTTGTTTTCTGAAGATCACTTTATTAGAAGTTTCTGTGAAGATTAATTTTTCAACAAGCAATAGGTATTATTGGAACTTATCTTTATATTTTCCAAGTATAAAGAAAGCATCTGAGTTTGACACCAACATTTAAATGTCATAACTGCAAGGGGGGCAAGGCCATGGCACACCCAGTTCAGCTCACAAAGTACTGAGCGCAAGGACACATGCTTGCACCTGCAGATCTGCTTCACAAGCAGTAAAGCAGGTCTGCAGGTGTCTCTCGTTCTCTATCCCTCTCTATCTCCCCCCTCCCCTCTCAGTTTCTCTCCGTCCAATCGAATAAAATGAAAAAAAAAAAAAAAAGCTGCCAGGGGCAGTGAATTCGTAGTGTAGGCACCTAGCCCCAGAGATAACCCTGGAGGCAATAAATAAATAAAAAGGTCTCATAATTGAGAATTAGTACAAGTATTACTACCCAATCTCATAAGCGAGACATAGGCATGCAGTAAACTTGAACACCAAGGGAAAAAAAAAAAAAAAAAGAATCCTCTAAGATCTCTAGAGATAGAAGAGAGTCAGATATTATTGAATACCACTTTATGTAACTCCAACCCATGTAAAGTGAGCAAGTAGGTCGAAAAAAGATTCCTCCAGGGGAGTCGGTGGCACAGAACACAAGGACCTGCTAAGGATCCCGGTTCGAGCCCCTGGCTCCCCACCTGCAGGGGAGTGGCTTCACAGGCGATGAAGCAGGTCTGTAGGTGTCTAACCTTCTCGCCCCCTCTCTGTCTTCCACTCTTCTCTCAGTTTCTCTCTGTGCTATCCAACAATGATGACATCAATAACTATAATAAATAATAACCACAACAATAAAAACAACAAGGGCAACAAAAGGGAAAATAAATAAATATTAAAAAAAGATTCCTTCAAAGGCATTATTAAGAAGATAAAGTTCTCAACTTAAGCACAAAAAAAACATAAAAAACTGTTATTCTTCCTATTCATCACAAGATGCTTATTAATAAAAATAAACAAGAGCTCATAAGATCTGATAAAAGGCAAGTATTCAGATATAGCACCAAAAATATTTTCATAGCCATAGTCATTACCAATGACAATTACCCTCTGTGTATATCATACCTGTGTGTTATTCACTGAGATTAATACACAGGCATGATTTATAAGCTATGATCTATAGGGAAATAGCAAAACTACTAGCCTCTCCAATTCTCTCCATGTGTGTGTGTGTGTGTCCTTAAATATGTATGTGCAAATGAGAAAGAATATAACATAGGGGTGATGTGGTAGAGCACCTGACAGAACACACACATTATCATGTGCAAGGGATCTGGGTTCAAGTCCCTGGTCCCCGCATATAGTGGGAAGTATTAAAAACAGTAAAACAGGGAGTCAAGCGGTAGCACAGCGGGTTAAGTGCACATGGCGCAAAGCACAAAGACCAGCTTAAGAACAGTAAAACAGTGCCGCAGGTGTCTTTCTTTCTTTCTCCCACTCTCTCCCCCCTTTTCCTCTCAATTCCTCTCTGTTCCTAATTTTAAAAGAATATTTTAAAAGGGCACAACGCATGTATGTGTGAATAAATCTACAAACCTGAAATTTGGACCTGTTAACATTGATATTCCTGAGAAACTACTTTGTATGTCGCTCTGAGATTAATCCTGGGTTGCTGTGAACCAGACATGTGTGCCTAAAGGTAATTCAGTCAGAATATCCAGAACTTTGACAAGGTATATAGAAGTGACCAGGGATAGAAAGCTGTGAGAATAACCAAATCTTGGCAAAGCCAAGATTCTGAACAGCACCTAGTGAAGCTGCCTTTGGCTTAGATGCATTCATCAGTCATTGCAAACCTTTATAAGGAGAATTAAGAGACCAGAAAAGTAATATATACATCCCCTTTGGGAAGATGACAATTAATTGCCATTTAGAGAATACTTTATTTTTGAAGTTTTTCTGCTGGCATCTTTTTTTTAAATTATATATAGAACTCTCACACTGTAAAAATGACAAAGTTGAAATATTAACATCAATGGAAGAAATGGGTATTTCTAATATTTTGTTGCTTCTACAGACATATTTCTTTTTTTCCTTTAAAAATATTTAAACATACTGAATAGATTCTATGTAAGGATATTGAAAAGAACAAAGAAAGTGGATATATAAGAAAGTGGACTAATGACTACTGATTTTAAGTGAGGGGGAGTGGCGATGGAGGCCAAGAAACCTTAGGAGTGTCACATGGTTCCAACACCAAACATTTACATTCACTAGATGTTTTCCTCAAGCAGGTTTGAACTTTTATATTCTGATTAACAGCATGGAAGAAATCAACTAAAGGGGAGAAAGAAGATGGGTGAGAAGGAAGGAGAGAGGGAGGGAAAGGAGAATTGAAGGGAGGAACGGGAGTAAGGAGAGAGGAGATAAATTTGTATTGCATTTTATTCTTAGTGTGATAATCCCCCATTTTTTTCAATAATGACAATTTAAGGGGTGAATGCATTGAAGATACAATTCTTTGTAGTGAAATGCTATCTTTTTTCCTTTTTTAGAAATTTTATTTATAAAATGGAAATAGTGACAAACCACAGGACAAGAGGGACACAACTCCACACAATTCCCACCACCAGAACTCTGTATCCCATCCCCTCCTTTGATATCTTCTCTATTCTTTATCCCTCTGGGAGTATGGAGCCAGGATCATTGTGGGGTGCAGAAGTGCCAGGAGCCATTTCTCTGCTTGATAGATGATAAGCTTTGAAACTATGGAAGCCCTCGAGACAAGTTTCATTTCCCCTGGGCAGGCCATTTTCCCCTCAGGTAGACCATTTACCAGAAACAGTGACACAACACATAGTTGTGGTAGCAAACATGATTTCATCCATTGTATGTTACTAGGAACATTCCCCCTTTGAAGATTGCTCCCCTTCCTCCTCCTCCAGCACTTCCCCCCTCCTTCCCCAAAGCCTTATAATGCCTGTGTTCACAATAAAATTTACAGCTTGATCAGAAACTTGACTTGCTGTCATTCTTCGTGTCTCATGTTCCTTCATTTCAGGTTTCATTGGGTTCCTAGCCCCTGTTCACCGCCCTGCTGGTCGGGGCATTCTGGCGCCCGGAACGTGGGGCGAAGAAGCCTTCTGGACCTAGAAACTCCGCTGATCGAGAGGGTAGGCCTACCCGAATTCACTGAGTCACCGCAGCCGAGGGGGTAACGCAAAGACTCGCATAGATCGCCACGGAGATACCCGACCGTGAGTCGCATCTGGAGGAGAGTGTCACAGCAGCTGAGGTAAGCAAAACCATGGGACATGAATTCAGCAAACTATTTATTCATTAAAGGACTCAAGGAGTCACTCAAGACACGAAGAAATAGGGTTAAAACGAAAGAATTAAAGAAGTTTTTAGATTATATTGGAAATATTTGCCCCTGGTTCCCCCAGGAAGGCACTATATATGAGAAACGTTGGAGAATTGTTGATTGTCTTAATGATCACTTGATCACTATCAGTCTTTTGGTCCTGAACATGTACCTGTTTCTGCCTTTTGTTACTGGAATTTAATTAATGATATCTTAAAAATCTATAATAACCACCCTGATATTAAAAACCTTATTACAGAGGGTGAAAAGGTCCTCCAGCAACTTTCTAGTCCGCCGTCCAGGACAAAGTTCCCATCCCCATGCCCTTCTGTGATTATTGATCTTGATCCCCCAGTACCCAGTCAAAATAAAAGCCTCCCAGCACCTGATGAAAGTAAAAACCCTGTTCCCCTCCCTACAGGTCCCACTGCACTTACTAAAGTTCCCTCCATTGACTCTCCTATTGCTAATTCACATGAGAATGAAACCCAGCATTCTTTCCCTCGCCTCTATCCAGTTTTACAAAACCCTCCCTCTCCTGAAGCACTTCCCGTGGAGAATGAGGCTTTGCTAGAAAAAGAGGCTGCCAGATACTACAATCCCGATTGGTGTCCTCCTCCCTTTAATTCCCCTCCCTATATCCGTGCCCCTGCTCTCCAGCCTGACCCTCTCCTTGACAATCCTTCTGTCAGGTGGGCACGCTCAGGAGCCCTTACAGGAATTTCCACCCTCCGCAAGGTCCTTGCTGACCGGTGAGAGCAGCTTCAATTAATGAAAGAAATAGCTGCAGTTACAGAAGAGCTTACATTTTTAGCCTCACCAAAAAACCCAATCCCGAAAACTAAAACTAAGACTAAACCATCCAAATCAAACCCGGTTTTGGCTTTCCCTGTTACTTGGAGCCAGGCTCAAACTGGCTAACCCTAACCCCTATGCTCTTCCTTGTCCAGACTGCCTCCCTACACCACCGCCCCTCCATTTTGTGCTCCTGTCCTTGACTTGGCCAATAATACTGATTAGACCACTTTCTTTAAAACTGTAAAATGTACCTTAGCCCAGAAAAAAAAATTTCAAAGATTTTTCTCTGCGCGGCGGCGGTAAACTAAGCCTGCCTGTTCTGCCCGCACAGCCAATCATGGCACAGAGCCCCTGCTCCACAGATTGGCAGACTGCAGTCAATCATTCCCTTAGCCACTAACGCCCCTCCTGGGTAGATAGGCTGTGAGTTAGGAATCCAAAAACCAAAGCGGTTTTTCAAAGGGAAAATGTTTCTGTTCACCAAGAATGTATGTTTTAAGTCTGTGCTAACCTTGTTTTCATTAATGTGTGTTAACCCCTAAGTAACTAAAGGTTGTTTTAAGTTTTAAATAAGATTTAGTTAAGCTAAATGTGGTTTTAAAGATCCAGACTCATAGAGTTGGCACACCTGTACCAGAGTAAAATATAGGACAGTTTTGTCCTTCTGATAGCTAATATCAGCATCAATTCATTAGTTAAAAAGATTTTCTGAGATATCTAGGCATGGTAAAATGCCTCTGTAGTCTCTCTCACTCTTGTGAAAATTGTAGATATTACCAGCACCCCAATATCAACTGCCACTGTTTGTTAATTTAATTCCATGTTTGAACTGACTTTCTAATAACCCAGTCAGTGTAGAGCAGTGGCCTTGCCAGGAAAAAAAGGGTTAAACGTGCTATTCCTGGCCTGATAAAAAATTTTTTTTTCAACAGATGTAATTCAACAAAATTATTTAGTGTAAAATGGTCATCTAAAAGAAATGTTAACAGTAAAAATTTATTTTAACATTTCAGCTATAAGGTTTATCTTAGCTTTTTAAGTTACCTATCCAAATCAAAGTGAAAGATCGATTAAGTTGTGTACCCACCCTTGTTCATAGCTGCCCTAAGGGTATGATAGCTTTGTGATAAACAAAGATCCTAACAAACAAAGTTTAACATTTTACTTAAAATTGTTTAAGTGATTTCAAAAAAAAAAAAAAAAACTTTTAAAATACTTTCTCAACTAAACAGGCAAAACTGGCTTGGGTTAGTAAAAGATAACACAATGTTTATGTTAATTATTTACATGCTAGAGGCTTTTGTGCTGGTTTTCCTCTTTATATCTTTCTGCTTTTAAAAATTATCTGGTTTGTTTTAAGACACTGCCAGAGGTTTATTTTTCATAAATTAAGGTAATACATTGTGGTTTTGGTCTGATAAAAGATTTGTTTTGGCAAATCCTGATTTAACAAAATTAATATTTTGAACATTTAAAGTATGAGGTTTTATTTTAGCCTTTTAAGTTGCCATATTAAAGTTCTAAGGAGTAAAATCTATTAAGTTTTATATCTATGCTTACTCATCATAGCCTTGTGATGAGTAAAGATCTTAGTAAACTAAAGGTATAATAGTATGCTTAAACTGTCTAATCAGTTTAAAATAATGCCAAAAAATGGTAAACATTTCATCATGTCAACACATTAGGTATTGACTTTCTATAACATATTGGTTTATTTTAATAAAGAGCCTTCTAAAATCATATTAAAAAAAAAAACCTCAAGCCAATTCTAACCATTAGATCATCAATTAACTTGGTACAAGTTCTCTCCCTAAGTAAATATTATAGGTACATCTGCACATGAAGAACTGACTGCTCATATGGTAAGATTTAAAACTAAACATTTTTAATTTTTTATTTATGGGTGTGTGATGACTCCTAAAGTCACTCATATCCTAAAATTTTTCTCATTTTTTTACAAGCCTCTTAAAATGTTAACGCTTGACCTGCCATAGTGAGAGCACTTTACTGGCTCCTGCATTGTTTAAGATCTTGCTATTCAGACTTTTAAGATTAATCTCCATTGATAAAATCCAATGTTCTCTGACATATTGATGTAATTCACCTGCCCATGTTTAGTAAACAAAAAAAACTTTTTCTCAGTTGATATTTTTTATAAATTTATATGGGCTACAGCTCAAACAAGAAAAACTAAAACCCTTAAGCTTAATTAATAAAAAAGAAGGGGAATGCACCCCACAGTATTCAGTTGGCTAAAGTGTCAATGAAGTAACATACTAAACCTTTTTAATATTTACAAAAATTCAAATTGTCCATTTATTGTATCTCGTTGACAAAGCCACCCACTTTTCCAGTCATAGAGACATATTCTTTTTCTCTTTTTTCAACACTGGATGTCCATGTTTGTTTTCCTTTTATTATGGTGGATGACATTGCTCTTGCAAAATCCACAGAGTCCCTGTTGGCAAGTCCTTACCACAAAGGACGCCATGGCAGTATATAGTCCAGCTAACCTCACCAGCTTATCCAAGTTTTCTCTTTCTGCTGACCTACCACTGCTGACTTCATCTTTGCATGTTTATTGACTGCTCACTTTTCTCAAAATATTCCTCGATGTTCAAGGAACCTCACCTTGACTTCTAATGTGTATGTACCTCCTCTGTGTTTTGGTACAACACCATCTTATATTTTCATGTCAATTCTTCTCTACCTGGTCCTTGCCTCCTAGTTTTGCTTGTTCCACAGCTGACCCTCTATGAAGAAGAAAAATTTCATCAGTTGGCACTGACCAGACCAGACGTGCTGTGTTTCTTCTCCTGGACATCACATCCACTGACTGCTTCCCTTAGACTTGCTGGTGGCACACTAGGACACTCTATATATTCCTCCCATGAATTTTTTGAAAGATTACAACAGGTTATAGACTCCACCACAAATAGTCTTGAGTCACTACAGAGCCCCTTATGGGACCCTTATTAGTCTTTTGTTAATGATTACCTTAAGACCCTTTATTTTTAATAAGATTACTGATTTTATAAAACAGCAGATTGACTCCTTGGCATCAAAACCTTTGCAAATACATTATCACAGACTTGATTTGGCTGATAGAGGCCTGGCTGAACCTGAGGATGACAGACCCCCTTTTCGGATGGCATAAAACTCAGAATTATGCATCGAGACATCCAACCGTGGCAGGGCAAGGACACCAGTAAGGGGCACAAGGCAAAGCACTGCAGGGGGAGGACCCTATTGTCCGCCTCTGAGTCCCCCGTGAAGCAAACCTGATTTGCATGGAGGTTGGTGTCAGCAACAAAAATTGTTTCCCTAGAAACTGTGGCTCTGCCTCCCCTCCCCAAAAAGACACCAAGAGCCTTATAAGATGCGGGAAGGTTGGTTTTGCACCCACCCCGCGGGAGGAATCGGGTCAATACTTCCCTCCTCTGGTTACGCCCACCAAACCTGCTGTTAGGGTCTCTGCTCCTCACCCCCATTGCCTGCCTCAATTTAAAATGATAACAAAGGGAGGATATGCCAGGAGCCATTTCTCTGCTTGATAGATGATAAGCTTTGAAACTATGGAAGCCCTCGAGACAAGTTTCATTTCCCCTGGGCAGGCCATTTTCCCCTTAGGTAGACCATTTACCAGAAACAGTGACAACACATAGTTGTGGTAGCAAACGTGATTTCATCCATTGTATGTTGCAAGGAACATTCCCCCTTTGAAGATTGCTCCCCTTCCTCCTCCTCCAGCACTTCCCCCCTCCTTCCCCAAAGCCTTATAATGCCTGTGTTCACAATAAAATTTACAGCTTGATCAGAAACTTGACTTGCTGTCATTCTTCGTGTCTCATGTTCTTTCATTTTCGGTTTCATTGGGTTCCTAGCCCCTGTTCACCGCCCTGCTGGTCGGGGCACAGAAGATGGAAGGTCTGGCTTCTGTAATTGGTTCCCTGCTGAAGATGAGTGTTGATCCATACTCTCAGCCTGTCTCTCACTTTCCCTAATGGGGTAAGGATCTGGGAAAATGTTATCCTTTACATTTTTTATTATCTTTATTCATTGGATAGAGACAGAGAGAAATCAAGAAGGTAGGGGAAGATAGAAAAGAAGACAGGAAGAGAGACCTGTAGCAATGCTTCACCACTGGCAAAGCTTTCCTCCTGCAGGGGGGGACCATGAGCATGAACCTGGGACTTTGCACACTGTAATGTGAGTGCTTAGCCAAGTGTGCCACCACCCATCCCCCTAACATCTTATCTCTATGTTACTATTCAATTTTCTGACTTCAGATTAATATCTCAAAAATTTATTTATGTCGCTGAAAACATACAAATAGTTTTAGACATCTTTAAACACATTCTTTCCAACCTTTTACTTCTTTTTTTTTTTTTTTACCATGTTCATGAGGACAAAATACTATCATGAGGACTTATCATATGGATCATTATTGAGTTCACTGTATATTCCTAGAGCTGCAATGAAAATCATGAACAGTGTGACTGCTGTTCTGGGCCAGGCAGTTTGCAAAAACAATGGCATCACTAGGCTTTCATTATTCTCGGGTTTATAGACATGGGTGATACCATAGATGGCACATCTGTTTATTAGGAAACATTTTCAATCACATTTGGTATTAGTTAAAGATTTTGTTTGCGGGGCCAGGTGGTGGCGCACCTGATTGAGTGTACATGTTACAATGCACAAGGACCCAGGTTCGATCCCCTGGTCCCCAGCTGCAGGGGGAAAGCTTCACACATGGTGAAGCAGGGCTGCAAGTGTCTCTCTGTCTCTCTCCCTCTCTATCACCCTGTTCCTTCTTGATTTCTACCTGTCTCTATCCAATAAATAAAGACAATTAAAAATATATACAAAAGATTTTTTTTGCTTCCTTCATACAGACCTCAGAGGCAAACTACTTAATTAAGGATAAATGACAGAATCAAAGCAATTAGGAAGCAAGATCAGTAAAATAGAATCTTGTCTCTCCAGCACTGTTTGCTTTACTGGTTCTTACTTCTAATTCTGGAATTGTAACTTTTCAAAAAAAAATTATATATTTGATAGAGGCAACTGGAAATTAAGAGGACTGGAAATATATATATATATATATATATATATATATGTATATATATGTATATATAGAGGGGGGAAGGGAGAGGGAAAAGTAGAGGGAGAGGGAGAGGGAGAGGGAGAGGTAGAGGGAGAGGGAGAGGTAGAGGGAGAGGGAGAGGGAGGGAGAGGGAGAGGGAGAGGGAGAGGGAGAGGGAGAGGGAGAGGGAGAGGGAGAGGGAGAGGGAGAGGGAGGGAGAGGGAGAGGGAGAGGGAGAGGGAGAGGGAGAGGGAGAGGGAGAGGGAGAGGGAGGGAGAGGGAGAGGGAGGAGGAGAGGGAGAGGGAGAGGAGAGGGAGAGGGAGAGGGAGAGGGAGAGGGAGAGGGAGAGGGAGAGGGAGAGGGAGAGGAGAGGGAGAGGGAGAGGGAGAGGGAGAGGGAGAGGGAGAGGGAGAGGGAGAGGGAGAGGGAGAGGGAGAGGAGAGGGAGAGGGAGAGGGAGAGGGAGAGGGAGAGGGAGAGGGAGAGGGAGAGGGAGAGGAGAGGGAGAGAGAGGGAGAGGGAGAGGGAGAGGGAGAGGGAGAGAGAGGGAGAGGGAGAGGGAGAGGGAGAGGGAGAGAGAGGGAGAGGGAGAGGGAGAGGGAGAGAGAGAGGGAGAGAGAGGGAGAGGGAGAGGGAGAGAGAGAGAGGGAGAGAGAGGGAGAGGGAGAGGGAGAGGGAGAGGGAGGGAGAGGGAGAGGGAGAGGGAGAGGGAGAGGGAGAGGGAGAGGGAGAGGGAGAGGGATAGGGGGAAGGTGAGGGAGAGCAAGAGGGAGAGGGAGAGGGAGAGGGAGAGGGAGAGGGAGAGGGAGGGAGAGGGAGAGGGAGAGGGAGGGAGAGGGAGAGGGAGGAGGAGAGGGAGAGGGAGAGGAGAGGGAGAGGGAGAGGGAGAGGGAGAGGGAGAGGGAGAGGGAGAGGGAGAGGGAGAGGGAGAGGAGAGGGAGAGGGAGAGGGAGAGGGAGAGGGAGAGGAGAGGGAGAGGGAGAGGGAGAGGGAGAGGGAGAGGGAGAGGGAGAGGGAGAGGGAGAGGGAGAGGGAGGAGGAGAGGGAGAGGGAGAGGAGAGGGAGAGGGAGAGGGAGAGGGAGAGGGAGAGGGAGAGAGAGAGAGAGAGACATCTGAAGCTCTGCTTTACCACTTGCAAAGCTTTCCGCCTACAGGTAGGGACTACAAGCTGGAACTCGGGTCCTTGTGCATTGTAAGCACATGTAAGCCCGACCAGGTGCGCCACCACCCCATCCCAAATCACAACTTTCATTAAAAGCATGAGAGTATCTGGAAAATGCACCCTGAGGTTTTCTCTTCTGACGTCTCTAAGCCGCTGTAAGAAAATTAAGCTACCCCATTAACTCAGCAAATGGACTCATCCATCTGTGCACGTAGTATCTCTGGGAATAGTGAGAATATGTGCTTCTCATGATAAAAAAAAAAAAAAAATCAGTGATAAGATCATCTATTTGCTTTCTTATTTTAAAAAAAAAATGCAGACTTGAGCAGGCTTTGCTTTCTGGTTTTGCTTTTCAACAATCCAGTAGTGTGCTTTTATATTTGAATTTACTTAAGAAGAGCCTTCAAACTTGGAGGCTGCTTAACAGAAAGATACTAGAAGTCATATAACTTGGATTGGATGTATTTCCATTTATTGATCACCAAGGTGATTTCTACTCACATCACAAGAAAAGTATGATCTAGTATTACCAAACTATTCCCTAAGCAGGACTTCAATCTGAGGCGGTCAGCAGCTCTTGGAGGAGGTGAGAACCCCAGAGATGAGCAAAGACAACCCGCCAGCACTCAAGTTCTTCCAAGCCTGATACATGCAACCTTGGATTAGAATTAGCTGAAGTGCATACAAAGAAGGCACAGCCCATATCAGGCCCACAGAATCACATAAAAATCTCTAAGCATTCAGGCAATATCCAATTACCTCCCACTTGTCAACTCTTCAAATAGCAAGAAAGATTGATATTGTGTCACTGCTGAATTTTTTCCCCTACATAACCTTTGTCCAGATCAAGGAGAATATTTGAGAGAAAAATATGCAGATGGCTATTATGGCTCCCATCAGATTTAAAAATGGAACAAAGAGATTAGTATCAGGACAGTTATTAGTTGGAATTCATCAAGCCTTGTTTCTAGGAGACTGAAAATAAAAGGCATTAAATTAGATTTTTCATTCAAAACACGTAGCACAGTGTCTGGGAAACAGTAGATGCAAGTGGCATGAGTAGTGGTTAGAAAGGGCAACAGAGACTGTGATAAAGGTTGTAGAGGTAATATAGTATCGATACAACATTCACAGTCTCAGCTCACTCTCTTCTTTGTCAATTTCCATTTTATTGCATAGGACAGAGAGAAAATGAGAGAGGAGGGAGAGATAGGGAGGGAGAGACGAAGTTAAACATCTGCCAATTTGTATCATGGCCTGTGAAGCATCCCGCTGCAGGTGTGTGTTGGGGGGGAGGTGAGGGCTGAAACTATGTGCACTTAACCGGGTGTGCCACTGCCCAGCCCCTCTTTTTCTGACTCCACCTGTTTGCAGAAGCATGAGGGAATGGTGGTGCCATCAGATTGCCACACTTGGCCCAGCATTCGTCTCTTGGTTTACTTTGCCAGTTTCAGATCTACTTGTCTGGTTGTTAAGCACTCTGGATTGACCAAAAGCTAGTGTGTGATTCTTACTAGCTAGTGATTCTCCTGATCCTGTCTATTTTCTACTTTCCTAAACAGGATCAAACTCCCAGTACATTAGAGATGTGTATGCCCCTGCTCCCTTTGATATTATGGGAAGAAGTTCAAAAGGAAATGGGGGCTTGTTTCTGAATCACTTATAATATGTTTAACAATATAATTTTATTGCTGGGTTTTTGATGATGTTCTCAGAGTTTGACTCAGTTCTCAGAAATATGCTAAGAAGTCACATTCTGTTTAGCTGTGATTCTATCCCATGAGTCCCTTCTTTGCATATTTCCCCCTTTGTAAAAAAAAAAAAATCTGAAAATAACAATCTCTCCAGGCAACAAATTTCCCTCTAAACCTTGTGCTTTTATCACTATAAACAACTGTTATAACCAGATTTTGAAAAGAAACAAAGAATTTGTTTTCACAGTTTTTTTTTCTCTAACATCCACACATGAATTCCTTGATGACTTGACAAATGATACTTAAATTTTATTCCAAATGCAAAATGAGCTGAAAAGCCATGTTTACTAGGAATGATTCACTCCTACTCAGCACACTCCTATTTATTTCAAAAGCAGGCACCTGCACAGAATGATTCCTAAAGTTGGTGCTGTTATAGCAACCAACCAAGTATTCTTTCTAGCACCTTCTAAAGGTGCAAACAGCAAAACTAACAATTCCCTTGGTAATTACTCACTGTATCAAAAGCTGATTCCCCTCCCCCGCACCTGTACTATGAATCTACTGCTCCCAGTGACCACATATTTTTTCCTTTCATTTTCCTTTCTTTTTTCTATTTTTATTTGACAGGCCAAAGAGAAATTGAGAATGGAGGGGAGAGAGAAGGGGAGAGAAAGAGAGACACCTGCTGACCTGCTTCACCATTCATGAAGCTTTCCCTCTGCAGGTGGGGAGCAGAAGCTGGAACCTGAGTCCTTAGGCAGAGTGATATGTGCACTTAACCTCGCACAATGTGCCAATGTGTCCCTGTCCAGCCCCTGAAATTTCACTTGTCTTAAACGATGCTCCTTTGAAAGGTCACATTTCAGAAACTTTGTAGTCAGATTCGACCTGCACAACTTCTCAATCCAGGGAAGCTTCTCTCAAAATAGCAGCAGTGTATTTCAGTTGGGGTACTGCTTTAAAACTTGCATAATTCATTGGGGGAAGATAGTATAATGGTTAGGCAAACAGACTCTCATACCTGAAGCTCTGAGGTTTCAGGTCCAACCTCCCTGCACCACCATAAACCAGAATGAACCAGTGCTCTGGTATTAAAAAAAAAAAAAAAAAAAAAAAAAAGCTTTCATTCTGTACCCCTGCAAAGTTGGCTTTAGTTTACATGGTGAGCAGCTTATTTAATGGAATCATGGAGGAAGATCAGGAATCAGATTTTTGTTAAAAAGTATGATATTGGTAAAACATTAATTTCCCCCCCCAAAAAAAAAGAAATAGGATATCGGGAGCAGCTGGTTAAGAGCAAGTGATGCAAAGTGCAAGGACTAGCATAAGGACCCTGGTTCCAGCCCCCAGCTCCCCACCTGCAGGGAAGTTGCTTCACAAGCGGTGAAGCAGGTCTACAGGTGTCTGTCTTTCTCTCCCCCTCTCTGTCTTCCCCTCCTCTCATGATTTCTCTCTGTCCTATCCAACAAGGATGACATCAATAAAAACATCAATAAAACAACAAGGGCAACAAAAGGGAATAGATAAATATTTTTTAAAATATGATATCAAAAAATAAATATGATATCAACAATTACTGAGTGCCCAACAGATATGCAAAATGCTAATCTCTTTATATAAATTATTAGAATTTTATAAAAATTTTATGGGTTATCAGCTGGATGAAAAGCAGTGAAAGGGAGACTGTTTGGAACACCCAGTTGAGTACACACATTACCATGACCAAGGACCTGGGTTTGAGTCCCCATTCCTCACATGCAGATGGAGGGGGACTCTACTAGCAGTGAAGCATATCTGCAGGTGTTTAGCTTTCTCACTCCATTTCTCCTCCTCTTCCTCCTCCTTTCATTTTCTCTGTGTCTTATCAAATAAAATAAAGAAGAAAAGAAAAAGAGGGAAAAAATGGCCATGAGGTCAGGTGGTGGCTCATCAGGTTAAGTGCCCATAGTACAAAGTGCAAGAAACTGCTAAAAGATCCCGGTCTCAGGCCCCTGATCCCCACCAGCAAGGGGGAGGTCACTTTACAAGAAGTGAAGCAGGTCTGCAGGTGTTTTTCTTTTCCCTTATCTATCCCCTCTCAATTTTTCCCTGTCCTATCCAAAATAAATAAATAAAATTGTAAAAGAAAATGATTGCCAGGAGCAGTGGATTTGTAGTGCAGACACCAAGCCCCTGGAGGCAAAAGAAGAAGAAGGGGAAGGGGTAGGAGGGAGGAGGAAAAGAAAAAGGAAAAATGGCCACTAGGAGCAGTAGATTTGTAGTGCTGGCACTGACCCCAGCAATAACCCTGGTGTAAATAAATACACACATACACACACACACACACACACACACACACACACACACTAGAAGAGAGAAGAGGAATGAGGAGGAGCAGAGAGGGGAGGGAATGGGAGGGGAGGGGAAAGGAAGGAAGGGAATAGGGAATGGAGGGAAGGAGAGGAGGAATGAAGGCCAAATAGCATTTGTTCTATTTTTTCTATTATCATCAGGTATAAGCCTCCATTATATGACACATACTTTACTTCCAGATGTTCTGGCTGAGGAATCAATATCTGCAAAGCCCAGAGGCAGAGACAGCTTAGGAAAAGGTGCTTAATTTTTTTATTATCTTTATTGGATAGAGACATCCAGAAATCAAGAGGGAAGAGAAAAACAAAGGGAGACAGAAAGACATCTGCAGCACTATTTCACTATTCACAAAGCTTTCCACCTACAGGTGGGGACTTGGGGCTAGAACATGAGTTCTTGACATGTGCACTCAACCAGGTGCCCCACCACCTGACCATTTTTTTTTTCTTTTTTTACCAGAGCTTTGCAAAGTTCTGATTTACGGTGGTGCAGAGGGTTGAACCTGGGACATTGAAGCCTCAGGCATAACAGTATCTTTGCAAAGGCATTATGGTATCTATTCCCCACTCCCAGAAGGTGCTTTTCTTGAGAAGAATCTGAATAAATATGTTCTCTGAACTCTGGACTTCCATCCAACCTGAATCTTCCCAGATAGCTACATAACTTGTCTGACAAGTTAAGTGCATTTTATTTGTGTATGTATACAAGTGTGATTTATCTAATAGCCCAAGAAACAAGTTTATACTTTAGAATCCAAATGATCACAATGATAGAAGTTGAAAGATATTCCATTTTCATGGATTGGAAGAATTAACATCATCAAAATGAATATACTACCCAGAACTATATACAGATTTAATGCTATCCCCATCAATATCCCAAACACATTTTTTTTAGGAAATTAGAACAAATGCTACAATTGTTTATCCGGAACCAGAAAATACCTAGAATTGCCAAAACAAACTTGAGAAGAAAGAACAGAACTGGAGACATCACACTCCCAGATCTCAAATTATATTATAGGACCATTATAATCAAAAGTGCTTAGTACTGGAACATGAATAGACACACTGACCAGTAGAATAGAATTGAGAACCCAGAAGCAAGCTCCCAGACCTATGGACATCTAATCTTTGACAAAGGTTCCCAGTCTATTAATTGGGGAAAACAGAGTCTCTTCAACAAATGATGTTGGGAAATAAAAGGTTGAAACATGCAGAAGAATGAAACTGAACCACTATTGTTGGGCAGTATGCCAGCTTCCCCCTACTTAATGCTGCGGTCTATTTACATAACCACTGTTACCTAAGAAACGCCTTGCCTGCAGGGCACTGGTTTAATCCCTACTGGTTCAAATTCTCTTTTGGCTCTGCACCCTCTCCTAGTCACACCCTGTTTTCCACCACTAGTTTGTACTCTTTTTCGATCCACCCTCTCTATGTCACATCCTGTTTCAACCCTACTTGGAGAGTATAAATACAGTTGCTCTTCTGATTAAACACACATGGGATTGCCTTCAGGCTCTGAGAGCCTCAGAGTCTCTCTCCTGCGACTAGCCTGGCATGAGTTCCTGATCCCTCTCCCATGCAGCAGTCTAGGTTGACTCCAGTTGAGTTCTCTCCAACCCAGAGAGCACTTGCTCTGGAAGAAGCACCCTCAGGCTATCCCAGCACACTATATTTCACTAAATACATATGTAAATTCCAAGTGGATCAAGGACTTGGATGTTAGACCAGAAACTATCAGATACTTAGAGAACAATATTGGCGGAACTCTTTTCTGCATAAATTTTAAAGACATCTTCAATGTAAGAAGTCCAATTACAAAGAAGACTAAAGCCAGTATAAGCTTATGGGACTACATCGAATTAAACAGCATCTGCACAGCAAAAGAAACCAATACCCAAACCAAGAGACCCCTCACAGAATGGGAGAAGATCTTTACATGCCATACATCAGACAAGATATTACTAACCAAAATATATAAAGATCTTGGCAAACTCAACCACAAGAAAACAAATGACTCCATCCAAAAATGGGGAGATTTCATGGACAGAATATTCACCACAGAAGTGATCCAAAAGGCCGAGAAACACATGAAAAAATGTTCCGAGTCCTTGATTATCAGAGAAATGCTAATAAAGACAACAATGAGATACCACTACACTCCTGTGAGAATGTCATACATCAGTAACAACAGCATCAACAAATGCTGGAGAGGTTGTGGGGTCTAAGGAACCCTCCTGCACTGCTGGTGTGAATGTCAATTGGTCCTACCTCTGTGGAGAACAGTATGGAGAACTCTCAGAACATTAGAAATGGTCCTACCCCATGACCCTACAATTCCTCTCCTGGGTATAAATCCTAAGTAACCCAGCACACCCATCCAAAAAGATCTGTGTACACATATGTTCTTAACAGCACAATTTGTAATAACCAAAACTTAGAAGTAACCCGGATGTCCAACAACAGATGAGTGGCTGAGCAAATTGTGGTATATATACACAATGGAATACTACTTAGCTACTAAAAATAGTGACTTCACATTTTCAGCCAATCCTTGATGGAGCTTGAAAAAATCATGTTAAGTGAAATAAGTCAGAAACAGAAGGATGAATATGGGATGATCTCACTCTCAGGCAGAAGTTGAAAAACAAGATTAGAAGAGAAAACACAAGTAGAACCTGAACTGGAATTGGTGTATTTCACCAAAATAAAAGACTCTGGGGTGGTTGGGTGGGGGGAGAATACAGATCCAAAAAGGATGACAGAGGACCTAGTGAGGGTTGTATTGTTTGATGGAAAACTGGGAAATGTTAGTCATGTACAAAGTATTGTATTTACAGCTGAATGTAAAACATTAATTTCCCAATAAAGAAATTAAAAATAAAGAAGGAAAGAAAGGAAGAAAGAAAGAAAGAAACTTTGTATACTATCAGATGGTTTCACTCATATGTGGCATCTAAGAACTTGTTGAGGTTAGATATGACAGGAAGTACCTGGGGAAAACAGATACTGCTGCAAAGCTCCAGAACACATGTTCCCTATGCACATCTGTGTGCCTGGGGGAAGGAAATTGCTGCACAGGAAATGGGAGTGGTAACAGGTGTGGATATAGCTTAATAAAGAGGTGAAGGCTTGGATTGAATATTTATAAGTTGCAGTGAGTGTGTGGTGGCTTCTGTTCTCTCTCTCTCTCTTTGCCTAGGTGGGCATGCCATTATTGAGTAAGGACTCTCAGGCTCTCTCTTTTTCTTTCTTTCTGTTGGCCCACGTGTCCTCCAATACTTGGGTGTTCTTAATTTTTCTAAATAAAGTTTAAAAATCTTGGAAATCATGCTTTCTCCTCAATTCTTTGTTGAGTTTATGTGTGATGAAACTTTAAACATCTGGGAAACAAACTAAGCCCAAATTCCTTTCCAATATGAACTGATACACATGAACTTGCAAAAATAAAAACAAACAAACAAAAACAGAAGTAAACTGTTTCTAAGATGGTGTGAGAACCATGGTAGTTATCTTTGGGAGGTGCGAAGGTGGGGGGACAGAACTTTGATGGTGGGTGTGATGTAGGACTCGTCTAATCTTATAGCCTTATAACTCACTATTCATCACAAATAAAAAATGAAAAAAAAAGAGTAGACCAGAAGGGATTTCTACACTAGAAATATATAGATGAAAATAGAACTATATCATTCAAAAAGAACTTGATAATTAATTGTATATGGAGTACATGATAGAAAGAACTCAAAAGTGGCATCCAGATGTCTGACTTAAGACACTAATAGAACACAACAACCTGACCACCCCCCCCCCCTGGATTCACTCTGTCTCCAAGGTCTACCAAGGGCAGCAGCATCCTCTCATGAAATGCACAGTTATGAAGCCCTCTGAGGAAGGCAGAGGATTTTTGAATACGTGTTAGTTGGGAGAATCCTAGAAGGTATTGGAATTCTGTGCTACTTCACAGATTTCTCCAAATGCACACACATGGATTTGTGTTTCACATGAGATAGAGCATTTTAACTCTTTCCTGAAGAGTCAGCTCAGCTATACCAATGGGAAGTGGTGCCATGGCCATTGGGCCACGATAAATGACTCGGTTCTGTTGTAGCCAATCAGTGTTTCCTTTCATGACTCCATCAACAGCATATGTGCTTTTAAAGGAATGCGGTGTATTTGCATACCCAGAGCACCTAGAAATACATTGTTGATCCCACTTAAAGGAATTTGAATGGGGCGAGTGGTGGTGCACCCAGGTAGGCACACATGCGCACAAGGAATGGGGTTTGAGCCCCCTCTCCCCACCAGCAGCAGAGACACTTCACAAGTGGTTAAGCAAGACTATCTTTCTCTATCTCCCTATCTCCCCTTCCCTTTTAATTTCTCTCTACTCTCAATTGCTCTCTGTCCTGTAAAAGAAAAATAGAAAGAAAAGCAAATGGAAAAAGTGGCCACCAGGAGCAATGGATTCCTAGTGCAGGGACAGAAGAACCCTAGTGATAATCCTGGTGGCAAAAAAAAAAAAAAAAGAAAGAAAGAAAGAAAGAAAAAAGAAAAGAAAAGAGAGAGAGAACAGGAAAGAAAAGAAAAAGAAAAGAAAGCAAAGGAATTTGAATGTATCAAATAGACTCTAAGTTTACAGAACATTCTTAAAAATCCTCTTTAATAAGGCTAATTCCAAAGCACTTCGTCCACCCCCCTACCCCCACCCTTAGCTGTTTGAGTCTTGCCTGCTCCATAATTTTCGAGAAGCTAGCTAGCTTGCAGGCAGCCACGGCCAATGAATGCTGAACACATGCATTGGTCCATGGGGATATTCTTTCTGATTAAGAATTAACACACTTTGGCATGAAGCTGTCAATGTCAATCGGTTCAAATCAAACTGAAATGTCAAACCACTTAGCATTTGGCTGCTCCATATATAATGCTGAAAAGCAAGAGTGGGAAGGGGAGGTGATTCCCCTATGGAGGAAACAGTCCTAGAACGGGGAAGTTGTAAGGCCTCCAAAGGGCCAGACCAAGGCTTCTATTTCAAATTTTCGAGAGATACCCTTTCTTAGAACGTAAATACAAATGATGCAGCAGCAGGGAATCATTTGCCCCGCTCGCCACATCACTGCCAGAGACTACAACAGTGCCTGGCGCACAGTGAGCTGGTGCTCATATCGTTTCTATGAAGGGATGTCAGCAAGTGCTGCTGGGGCCACATACATTAGCTCAGCCAACCAATCTAGCTCCAGCTGTGCTCATGCATCTGTGCTGATGTTTGTTTTAAAATGCAGCCCGTCCTTAGCAGACAGGCCTGCAAAGCTGATAGCAAAGAAAAAAGAGCTATAAGCCGCCATTTTGGTGAGACGGTAGAAGAGAGACATTATGGGAGTACAATGGAGGCTCTTCATCCAGCCCTTCTTCTTCTTCTAGTGTTTGCCCTTCTTCCGTAGCCAGTCAACAGCGTCAGGTTGAAAGCTGTCAGGAGCTGCTTGTTGCTGGCTTTGAAAGTGACTGGGATCCATGTGGATTCAGTCGGCTAGGAAGGATCGTCAGTTTCCCCAATGAATGGGTACTCACGGGATGTACCACAAGAAGGTCTATCCAATGCATCCAGCCCTGTGGAGCTAGAAATCACCTTTCAGAGAAAGAAGGAGCTGAGAGACGAGGTGAGGTAAACAGAGGTTGGAAATAACCCAGGAAAGATGGATATATTTCATCAGTCAGGAATCAACCAACTGATCTGTACAAGTCTGACTGATCCATAAAAATAATGATATTTTGTTCCTTTTTTTTCATTTCAATTATATACATAGACATGTGTGCATATTTAGGATAAATCACCAATCAAAATATGGGGATAAAGAAGAAAAACTAAATATATATGGGGGCCGCGTGGTGATGCACCTGGTTAAGTGCAAGTTACAATGTGCAAATGCCCAGTTTCAAGCCCTCAGTGCCCACCTGCCAGAGGAAAGCTTTTCAAGTACTGAAGCAGTGCTGCAGGTGTCGCTCTGTCTCTGACTCTCTCTTTCTATCACCTCTTCCCTCTCGATTTCTGGCTGTCCCTATTTAATAAATAAAAAAAAAAAATACCAAATTTTTAAAAAGGAAAATTAAATGTTTCTTTACTTAAAATTTTTTATTTTCTAATGTATTCATTTATTTTTTTATTGGATAGAGACCAAGAGAAATTGAGAGGGGAGAAGAAAACAGAGAGGGAAAGAGACTGAGAGACAACTACAGCCGGGCTGCACCACTCATGAAGCTTTCCCCCCTGCAGCTGGGGACTAAGGGTAAGAACCTGGGTCCTTGTGCACTGTAATGTGAGAACTTAACCAGGTGTGCCACCACCTGCCCCTACTTGAAAAATTTTATAGACTATCATTTGTAGCTCATTGTACACACTATTTCTATACAGTTTATATGGCAATATATATGTGAAGCATTTTATACATCATAGTGATATTATGACACAAAATTAAATTTGCAACTTCTTTTTGTCATTGAAAATATGGAAGACAGGTCTGGGTGGTGGCATCACTGGTAAAGCACATACATTGACATGTATGAGAACCTCACATCCCCACCTGAAGGAGGGAAACCTTATAAGTCATAGAACAGCACTACAGGGTTTTCTCTCATTCTCTCTCTCTTTCTCCTCCCCATTTCTCTTTGTCTCTATCATAAAATAAAGGGGAAAATCTTGAAATCCTTACATTATACACATAAATCTCAGTACATGTATTTATTCATTTCTCATTTATTGCCATCACCCATCGCCATGACTTTCTACACCAAGATGATATTTTCAGGTATAGACAGAGACACAGAGGGATAGATACCACAGCACTGAAGCTTTCCCCAGTGCAGTGGGGACCAGGCTCAAAGACCTCATTCTTCTTAATAACGATGCAGCATCTTTATTTTATTTTATATTTGTTTATTTATTTATTCCCTTTTGTTGCCCTTGTTATTTTATTGTTGTAGTCATTGTTGGATAGGACAGAGAGAAATGGAGAGAGGAGGGGAAGAAAGAGAGGGGGAGAGAAAGATAGACACCTGCAGATCTGCTTCACCGCCTGTGAAGCAACTCCCCTGCAGGTGGAGAGCTGGGGGCTCGAACCAGGACCCTTGTGCAGGTCCTTGTGCTTTGTGCCATGTACACTTAACCTGTTGCACTACCACCCTCCTCCCACTTTACTTTATTTTTCACAGAAGTAATGTGCAGTCATTAAGTTCATAGTTAGAAAAACAGCATTAAGTTCAACAAGAAGATATTAGAAGTGTTCTGAACCTCCTCAAACCAGAGCCCTAATTTCATTGTCCTGAGCTAATGTCTTATAAAATCTCTGTGTAAACTCCCAGAAATAGTATGTGTGTGTGTGTGTGTGTGTGTGTGTGTGTGTGTGTGTGTGTGTGTGTATGTGTGTTGCAAACCCAGAAATAGGAGTCAGAGGTCTGCTGCCCAGGCCTTTTACCCTGGGGAGAACGTTCTATAAAGGAGATCCAAGGTAGGCTGGTTATTCTATACATTGGACTTGAGAGAAGCTCCAAAGTACTTCCACCTTAATAAACACCAGGCAGAAAAGATTTGCATTATACGACACACAGATTGATTAATGGAGGAATAGGCTAAGGGGAAATAGTGCATGTTCCCCTGGTTAGTGCTGGAGACAGACTGGAGTTAACCTGTAAAGTATTCACTAGTGTAAATCAAACAATTCTGAAGATACACTTGGATAGGGCACTGTAACGCCCAGACTAGTCAGTATCTCTTTGGATTGCCCTCTGCCACAAAGAAACTAAGACTGTATTCTCCACTGTGAACATTCAACTGTATATGTTTCAGGCCTCTGAGTGATTCAAGCTCCTAGCTCCAGTATAATTTATAGTAAATGGGGCAAAGATTTGAAGGGACTATTTACTAGCTTTGAAGTAAATCTATGATCTGTGAATGACCCTATTACTAGTTAACTGTTGTGATCCCAACAGAAGTTTGGGACTATTGGCACAGGAGTGGCTGACAACACTGCAGGAGGAGGAGACACAGAGGGGAATGCATAAAAGGAGGAGCTCAGAGCGGCTCCATCTCCTGGCCAGGTCACCATCACCACAGCAAGCTCCTGTTGGTTTGGATTTCGTACTTATCCTTGCACATGGTGGTCTTGGGTGGTTCGATTGCAGATTTTAGACTTTGCTTGTTCTCTTAACTGGAATCATTTTTTCGTGGTTATTGAGACTTTCTAAATAAATCCCTTATTGGATTAATCTTAAATGGGTCTATGTGCTCTTGCAATAGTTAGCAGGAAAAAAAGAAGGGTTTGCTTGTTAGTGGGATGAAATAAAAAACATATAACATGCTCAACAGACAATCTTCACAAGTCCCCCCCCAAAGAGTCATGTCAAGAATATGAATAATCTCAAATCATAAGGATATATGCAAAACAGAACTATTAACAACAGAGCAGAGATAAGACTGGAATACCTGGCTTATGCCATTATGCAGTTTCCTGCATGCTTCTCTCAATTCATACCAAATAATATTGCATCCGCCGATCCCAACCTAATCAACGCAACAAGTGCCACCCCAGCATGCTTCACTTCAGACTGTGTCCAGAGACTTCAGGTGTGGAATGATAACCCTTCAGCTTCATTACTCAGGTGAGACCTTTCCTTTCATAGTATTCTCTAATTCCATTCCAGGTGGTTTACTTACTAACACAGTCACAAAACCTAGATATAGACCAGGTCCCATGAGATAGAGCATATGTTCACAAATATTCATAAACTAGGGCAAAATATATACCTGAAAGCAAAAGTACACAATAGTCTGCATTGAGTACTCCCCCAATACTTCTTATGCACTATTCCAGCCTTTAGGTCCATAATTGTTCAACAATTTGTTTGGCTTTGTATGTTAACTCTCTTTTCAGCCATCAGGTTCCAGGTGTCAGCATGATGCCAACCAGACTTCCCTGGACAGACGACCCCACCAATGTGTCCTGGAGCTCTGCTTCCCCAGAGACACACCCTACTAGGGAAAGAGAGAGGAAGACTGGGAGTATGGATGGACCTGTCAACACCCATGTTCAGTGGGGAAGCAATTACAGAAGCCAGACCTTCCACCTTCTGCAACCCACGATGACCTTGGGTCCATACTCCCAGAGACATAAAGAATGGGAAAGCTATCAGGGGAGGGGATAGGATATGGAATTCTGGTGGTGGGAATTGTGTGGAGTTGTACCCCTCTTATCCCATGGTTTTGTCAATGTCTCCTTTTTTAAATAAATAAATTAAAAAGAAAAAAGTCGACCCATAAAAAAAGAAAAGAAAGAAAACCAGAGTCTAGGCTGGGACCAGAGTTTTCACTCTAGCAATCCCCTTAAAGTTACAGTAAAATATTTAATAAGTACACAAACTAAGATTCATCTTGCATTTTGCATCTTATAATGCAGTTTCATAGTGACTGGGAACTAGCTGGCAGAGCAATGAGCTTGCATGCCCAAGGCTCCTGGTTTGATCATGGGAACTGCATTTAGTAGAGTGGTGTCCTGACTTCTTCCCCTTTTCATTGAAACCCTTGACCTCATATTAAAAAAAATAAAATGAATGCTTAAAAAAAGAAAGAATTTTGACAAGCAACTAATACTATATATTAGTATATCCTATACTAATACTATAGAAAGAATTTTGACAAGCAACTAATACTATAGCTAATAGTATAAGTGTAAAATGAACAGGTGAGGTTCTCTTCACAACATTTCTTCAGTGTGGACCTGATAAATTAAAAAAAAGAAAAGTTCCATCTCATGCCCCTATATTAGCAGCATCGACATGGCATGATTTCTGCCTGCAAATCCTGTTCTGCTCTCCTGTGTTCTGCCCTCAAACAGGGGATTTCAAATCGTTTAAAGCCTCTATTACTGTTTCTCCTCAACCCTGGGAAGTAGGGAGGTGTGGGGGTTCACTTTGCCATCCCAGAGCCAAATCCTACAAATATGGAGGATTTCCAACAGCCCAACACTACCATTCTGTTGGGAGACTGAGTAGGTAGCTCCAAAATCCTGTACACTCATCCTGGACCCTGTGCAAAACTCCACTAGCTGTTCTTGCTACAGAATTACTGGTGTTTTCACCAACAAATCAAGCAGAGTTGTTAGAAGTCTCTAAAAGTTCCTTGCTTAGGTTCTCATTGCTAGGAAGGACTTGGGAATGATATTCTAAACTTGACCACATGGGGGCAATATTATCATGCTCCGAAAGGTTTCTAGACTCCAGCTCTAGACCCATCTTCCTGCTGGCCAATTAACTCAGGAAAACATCCTTTTGTGTCCTCTTCTTTCACTTACAGTGATGCAAAAAAGGGAGCAAAGGGTGTGATCTCTGAGGAGATAGCCCTGCTTCTTCCACTCAGCTTACCTGTAGGGATGGATGTGGGCAGCACCACCACAGTCTAATCAGCCTGTTTCTCTCAGTGGGACGAACCTACCAAAGGACTTGGACAGCAGGGTACTTCAGGAGCAGGAAAGCAAACCCTAATTTTAGGAAAGTGGTGGGTTGGAAATGTGTCCGTGGGATTAAAATTTCTTCTCTTCGTATTGAACTTCCCGAAAAGTAAATAGCAAAACCAAAATGTTCCGATGGACAGTTAGTACACGGCACATTTTCCTAGCCATAGACTGGCAAAACAGCCAGTCTGCAAATGCGTGTGTTCAACATTTTCATCCTGGATTAGAGAGGTAGCTCACTGGTAGGAGTGTGTGCGGCCTGGGTTTGAGAAGATCTATAGCACTGGGGGAAGTTCCACGCGTGGTGGCTCTCCCTCTCCATGTCTATCTGGATGCAAACCAGTGAAATCACTCAGAAAAAAAAAACCCTATTCTCCTCTCACATCTGATTTTAGGGTGGAGGAAAGCAGTTACTGCATCTCACATATACACATGATTTTTTTTTTTTAGGGGGTGAAGCGGTTCTTTTGTTTCTTTTTAAAATTTTTTAAAGTACCATTATTTATTTAATAAAGAGAGTCAGGTATCTAGAGGGGAGGGAGGAGATAGAGAGGCAGAGAGACAAGAGGGAAATTTAAACAAATCCCCAACAGCAAGTGGGCAGAATCTAATCAGCCTGAGACAGGAGCACACGGGTCTCAGAGCACTCAGGGCACACCCAGGATGCTTTTCTCCTCTTTCTATGCATCACTGTTTTCCAATTTTAAATTTTATTTTTAGGTAGGTAAGTCTCAAGAAGGAAACAGAAACTGAGAGCATTGTTTAAATGAGCCTTTAAGCCATTAAAAAAGGAAGGTTTGGAGCCAGAATGGTGACTTTGATATTTTTTTGTTTTAAATTTAATTTACTTATTTTTATTAGTGATTCAAGAATGATAGACAAGATTGTGGGATAAGACGTGTACAATTCCACACAGTTCCCACCACCAGATTTCCTTGTCCCATCCCCTCCATTAGAAGTTTCCCTATTCTAGCAACAAAAAAGCAAATGACCCCATCCAAAAATGGACAGAAGATAGGAACAAAACATTCACTTCGGAGGAGATCCAAAAGGCTAACAAACATAAGAAAAGTTGCTCCAGGTCACTGATTGTCAGAGAAATGCAAATAAAGACAACACTGAGATACCATCTCACTCCTGTGAGAATGGCATACATCAAAAAGGACAACAGCAACAAATGCTGGAGAAGCTGTGGGGAAAATAGAGCCCTTCTGCACTGCTCGTGGGAATGTAAACTGGTCCAACCTCTGTGGAGAACAGTCTGGAAAACTCTCACAAGGCTAGACATGGACCCTCCATATAATCCAGCAATTCCTCTCCCGGGGATGTAACCCAAAGACTCCATTAACACCCAACCAAAAAAGATATGTGTTCATAGCAGCACAATTCGTAATAGCTAAAACCTGGAAGCAACCCAGGTGCTCAACAACAGATGAGTGGCTGAGAAAGCTGTGGTATATACACACAATAGAATACTACACAACTATTAAGAACAATGAACCCACCTTCTTTGACCCATCTGGGATGGAGCTAGAAGGAATTATGTCAAGTGAGCTAAATCAGAAAGATAAAGACTAGTATGGGACGATCCCACTCATAAACAGAAGTTGAGAAAGAGTAACAGAAAGGGAAACTCAAAGCAGGATCTGACTAAATTTGGAGTAGGGCACCAAAATAAAAACCCTGGGGTGAGGGTGAGGGTTGATATTCAGCTTCATGGGGTGGGGGGATGGGATGGGACACAGTCTTTTGGTGGTGGGAATGGTGTGTTAACCCAATTGCCAAACAATGTGATTATTGCAATAACTATCTGTTGTCTTCTTAAACCCTAGACAACATGAACCTAGATACCCTCCTCAACTACTTCCTATTACAGTTTTCTCACTCACTCCAAAGCTAACCTTATCAAAGCAAGGACTGCAAAAGCTGAATAAGGGCAAGAGACTGACATACTTTAATGATGACTCTTTAGTCAATGTCAGGCCATTCCATCAGCGGGGGCCCTAATCGGGGAGTCCTGAGATTCCTAAAGAGACTTGATGGGCCTAGCCCTCGAATAAATCCCTCTCTCCATTGTTACCGGTCATTTCTATCAGGAACAACAAAACAGACCCCTTTGTGGGCCCCCATAGGACCTTGCCCTCAACTTGGATCAACAATGCTAGAGAATGTCCCACCCTCTGAAGGGAGGATGGACAACATACTCTATGCTACACCTGAGGAAGATGGGTCGATATTGGGGCAGCATGGAATGTTCCTACTCATGACCACAAAATGTGAGCTCAGATCTAGAGGGATGCAGAGGTCACACAGGCTCCAAAGCTAATTATGGGCCCCTGATCACATTAAATCGATGGGGTTTACAGTCAACAATATTTATACCCCTTTTCCCTTATTAGGGAGCTACTCTCTTCCCTGATCCTGCTTTCTGGTCCTTTTCAGCCATGACAACATCTCCCCAGACAATAACTTGGATCCACTGGCATATCAGATTTCAGGCTCAGGGGCAAAAAGAAAAAGGAAAAAACAAAACAAACAAACAAACAAAAACTAGTATAGCCACAGGCCCTTTGTAATTTAACTGAAATCTGCCTACTAGCTATTTACAAAATGGAGGACCCCCCACTCTTCATCTGCACTATTCCAACCATTATTTCCATGATTGGTCAACAATTTTTTGGCTTTGTATGTTAACTCTCTTGTCAACTACCATGTTCCAGATGCTAGCATAATGCCAACCAGACTTCCCTGGACAGTCAACCCCACCAATATGTCCTGGAGCTCCGCTTCCCCAGAGCCCTTCTCCACTAGGGAGAGAGACAGGCTGGGAGTATGGATCACTACCCATGTTGTCATGTCAATGTCCATGTCAATGCCCAGGTTCAGCGGGGAAGCAATTACACAAGCCAGACTTTCTACCTTCTGCATCCCACAATGACCTTGGGTCCATACTCCCAGAGGGTTAAAGAATAGGAAAGCTAACAGGGGAGGAGATGGGATACAGGCATCTGGTGGTGGGAACTGTGCAAAGTGGCACTCCTCTTATCCTATGGTTTTGTCAATGTTTCCTTTTTATATAAAAAAATTAAATTTTAAAAAGAAGTTTCCCTATTCTTATCCCTCTGGGAGTATAGACCAAAGATCTTTACAGGGTGCAGAAGGTGGGAGGTCTGGCTTCTGTAATTGCTTCTCCACTGGACATGGGTGTTGTCAGGTGTATCCATACCATCAGCCTGTTTCTACCTTTCCCTAGTGGGGTAGGGCTGTGGGGAGGTGGAGTTCTAGGACGCATTGGTGAGGTCAATATGGTTTTCACAGGAGCATAGATTCACTCTGACTTATGGTAGTGTCCAGCATTAGACCTGTGACTCAGAGCCTTGGGAGCGAAAGTCTGCTGTATAAACTCCTGGAGTATCTCCCCAACCTCAAGAAATATATATATTTAAAGAAGTGAAAGCATAACATCTGACTCTGATTAGAACACAAACATACACATATGCACTCTCAATGGTACCAAAGGACAAGTAAAAACACTTCTATGATCTATCTCACTCTCCTCTCCAAAAATATCAGCATGCTGCTTATAAGTTATTTAAAATGGAAGCTTAGTGTGTGACAATATGTAGAATAACATAAGCTAGAACAGTGCTGCTGAGAATGCAAACTGGTGCAGACTTTTGTGAGGACTGTATAGAGAGTCTTTAAACTAATACAAATTGGTGTGCCTTGTCACCCAGAAATCTTAGGAATTTATCCACTGGACACTCAGGCACTAATCCAAAGGGACATATGCACCCCTGTGTTCATAGCTGCATTATTCACAGTAGCCAAGGAGTGGAAGCCACCTAGATGTCCATCATGAGATGACCGGTTAAAGAAGTTCTGGGATATATATTCCATGGAATACTACTCTGCAATAAAAAAAAAATGACATGATGTCCTTTGGGTGAAAACTGATGGAACTGGATTATACTTATCAAAATAAGTAGAGAGATGTAAGACAACTACCAGAGGGTTTCACTCCTATGTGGAATCTTAGAGATCTGATTTACATGAACTTGCCACAAAATACTCAAATAAAACAGAAGCAAGCAAACTGTTTGTAAGACTTGTGAGAACTCTTGGTGGTTCTCTTTGGGAGGTGGGAGGATGGGGATATGGAACTTTGGTGGTGGGTGTGGTATGAACCTATACATTGTAATCTTACAGACTTGTAAGAAACTATTAATAACAAATAAAAATTAATTTAAAAATATAAGCTAGCACTTGTTATACTCCAGATTAGCCAGGCATAGTTTGATTCACTTTAAGATATTAAATCAACTGATACATTAAATGTTTTAATGTGTATATATAATATAGTATTTTTACTTATATATATATACACATATATATGTATATATATTATTTACATTTATGCTAAAGGATTCTGCCTCTTCATGGTATTTTAAATGATTTTTGCTTTCACTTTATTTTCCCTTTTAAACATTTATCTTGAAGACTCTATTGTACATACACAGGCTGATCTATTCTATATATTTTAATTAATAGGAACCTATGGTTATTTCCTCTCCCTATGTCTATAACTAAAAATCGTATATAACTGGTTTTCTTTTCATCTAAATGTCACATCTTGGTAACAAGAATAACAGCAACAAAAGACTGAACATCATTGGGGTTCTTAGGTTGCAAGAGAACTCATCAAACGAAGTGAAACAGTATTAGATATATTTGAAAACTGTCCTTAACAGTGTTGCCAATCATCTTAACACTGTGGCCAGCAGCACTAGGGCAGCCAAGGACAGAGGTTGGCTGACACGCCAGGTCAAATTATCCTGCCCCCTGGGAGTTGATAACTCCACCATGAGGGATATCCTCTGACAGGCATTTACACTAGATAAAATTATCCTAGTGGCCCATGGCACTAGGTTCACCCACTTTCTTCTGTTCCCCTGGTTTTCCAATTAAAATCCTTTTAGTCAAGTTATTTGCCACTTCCTTGGGGAAATAGATAGATACATAATAGACAAATGCAGATGCGAGCAGCTCTTCCCAGGAAAAGGGCTTCCTTTTACCATGTTCTTTAGCACCACCAGTGAGAAGTCCTCTGGTAAACCAGTAATCCACTTTCAAGCAGCACTGACATATCCTGCCATTTTTGTCTTTGTCAATTGATTATAAAAATTATCCCAGTTGAGCACAGATATTAGTTGGTAGATACGAAAGCAATCCTAGGCCAATAGGTCTTGTACGTTACATAAGCCTCCAGAGCCTGCTGAAGTCAGGATTCATAATTTCCATCGTGCAATGACTTGTTGCTTTGCCTAGCCAGCCTTACATAACACGGTTAATTTGATGACCCTCAATTTATGACAGACAATTATTTGGCAGGGTGGTATCATTGATACAGTGGACAGCATGAAGGTCTGACAATGTCAGAATGGTTGCAATCTCTGCAGAGATTAGAGATGTTAGAAGAGTGAAGGAGAACGAACTTCACTCTGGGGTGAAGCAACTTCTCTCCTGACCTGTGAAGGTGAAAAAGTTTGCATTCCCCAGTGTCCCTGCTCTCCCCACCCCCACTCACCTATTAGATCAAGAAAGAATACTTTTATCAATATCATATGCATACCTTAATCCTAAAAAGTTCTATGATCTGTGTTAGTAAACACTATACCTCACATCCATCCCAGAAGCTATGGTCCTGATGCCACTCAGTTTGGTGCATAACTGTTCTCTGTAGGCCTCTAGAGTCTATCCTGCTTTTGTAGAGTTGATAGTGTGAAAGGCAACCGAGAAACTAACTACATTTCTGCATCCTTTTGACCTCTGACAATGTCAGTGTTGGTTATGATCAGAACCATCTTGGCCTGAGATGAGAGAGGTCAGTATTAGGAGTTTACAGGATATTCTGAGATCATGGTCTTCATGTCAGCTTTTAGAGAATCATGTGATTATGCCAACCAGATGCTGAATATATCTAGACCATCTGAGTCCTGGATTAAAAATGAGAAGGACTTGAGCCTTAAACTCAGTAATAAACTCTATCCTGTTTCATTGGTTCCTACTTCAGCTGGAAGCCTTCTAGCATTCTTTCTAACCAAACCCCTCTACCTAAAAGCTGTCAGAAAGCCTAACTGTTCCACTTTCCCCAATGCATCATTATTTTGCAAAATGGTGGTAGGTCATTTCAGGGAAGCCACTGAAGTATGTTTGCTTAGTAACTGTTTTTGCAGAGACCTTCACCAGGGAGATCCTGATACCACCATACTGGAGAATATTGGGTTTAAATAGATGCATTGGCAGAAAACACAGATATTCTGTCTCTAGGAGAAGACAAAATGGGGAACAGTAATTGGTGGAGAATGGGTAACAGAATTGAAGCTATCAAACTAACTGGTGGGCTTTACAATAGTCGCATCAGGAAACAGTGAAACTCCAAAATTGAATTGTGACCCTGGAGATAAACAAGGGACATGGAGGTTGATGCTGCAATCATTCCCTCTCTCCTCTCAGAGCTAAATCCCATATGACTTGCCATAAATCTCTCAATATCACTTCCACTAGCTGAAACAGAAGGAAAACAAAAGCCACCGACTAGTATCTTGAAAGACTGCTGCAAAAGTGAAATAATAGAGGACAAGGACAGTGCCCAGAACACACATTCAACTCTAAGTTCTTTTCCAGAGACAGGAAAATAAAGAAACCTAGAAATAAAAGTTCAACAGTAGGCAAGATTGCACTTTCAGTAACTGGTGGCTCTCCCTCGCTGAGGATCAAGGGTGACTTTGATTCCCCCCACCCCTATTAGCCCCAAGATACCCCCACCCCTCCTCTCAGTGTGAGCATCTCACAAACCACAAGTCCCTTGTGCTGGAAGTTCAGAAAATGAATCACAGCAGGTAGTCAGCGAAAGCTCTACAGATGTTTGTTTATATGCTTGTTCTTATCTTCCACTGCCCTTTCTGTCTTTCTGGTGAGTTGCAACCTCTGTCACCCACTGATTTGTAAAATTATCTGTTTTCTACACAGAGTAATTCTACATGGTGGGAGTGGGGGTGAACCCAACCTGGTGTGCAATGGAAGAGCCATTGATCTGATCTAAGTTATTACCTCCCTGGTTACTTAGAAGCAGCTACTAGCTTAGTGGAAATAGCTACTCAAAACAACATCTGTCCTTGAGTTCTTGCCTAGTTTTCTTTTTATATTATTATTTATCTTTTTTATTAGTGGTTTAATAATGATCAACAAGACTGTGGGATAAGAGGGGTACAATTCCATATAATTCCCACCACCAGAGTCCCATATCTTATCCTCTCCATTGGAAACTTCCCTATTCTTTATCTCTCTAGGAGTATGGACCAAAGATCTTTATGCAGCGCAGAAGGTAAGAGGTCCAGCTTTTGTAATAGCTTCACTGCTGGACATGAGCATTGACAGGTTGATCCATACCTCCAGCCTATTTCTACCTTTCCCTAGTGGGGTAGGGCTCTGGGCAGGTGGAGTTCAAGGACTCATTGGTAAAGTTATGTGCCCAGGGAAGTCAGGTTAGCATCATGGTAGCGTCTGCAACTTAGTGTCTGAAAAACATTAACATATAAAGAGGAGCAAATTGTGTAATAATTAGGAAGCTAACTGTAAGACTATAGCAAATGAGATTTGGGGTCTTCATGTTGGAAGGTCCTAGGAAGTCTGTTTTAGGCATATTCTAAGCATGCCTCACCTGGAATAAATGCTTACTTTCAGAAATAAGCTCTAGACCCACCTGGTCATCAAACCATCTTGCCTGGCCAGCCCCTGAGGGAAAAACAAAAAAGATAAGGAAGAAGGCATTGACTTCTACATTCCTCCTTTTTATTTAGGCCATGCCTCATCTGCTGGCTTGAAACTAATCTCTTCCCAGGACTACTAACAAAGGCATTATCTTTTCCCATCACTCAAAGATCCATCCCCACACCCCAAGGTGGTATCTAGTCCAAGAGTCCTAGAAAATAACCATGCTTTGACAGTCTAGCTTAATAATGCTTATTTAGGGCAAGTCCATTCTGTGTGTCATATAGCCTGCCACAACTGCATTGAGCTGTCCTAAATGGCTCCCAACACTTTCCCCCAACCTTTTCTCTGAAATATGAACTCTAGATGAAGAACAAGTCAACTCAACACACCTCTCATATATGGTCTGCTCTCCTCTCTACAGATCCTGGAAGCAAATACTCAGATAAGCAAACATATTTTTGGAAAGCAATTAAAAAAATTATGTTTGTACATAAGAATTTTAAACTAAAATTTAGAAAAGAAAAATTCTTGCACAATTTTCAGGGATACAAAGTTAATAATATCCAATGTAAATGGCTAAAAAAAACCCCTAGTACAGCTTTCAGGGGGGTCTGTGCTTGGATGATTCCATGGTCAATTGACTCCTTGCTAAGAACAATGGATGTGAGTCTCTCTTACAGCAATAAAATTAAGATCCACTCTCCTTTCTTTCAGATAACAAAAATAAGCAAACAAAAAGATCCTTGTGACTTAAAGACAAAACCAAAGTCCTCCTGATGAAAGATTCCATATTCAGTACATATTAAAATACCTGGGGTGGGGGGGAGTAACTTTCTACTGATGTTAGGTTGTGCTTGTTACTGTCCACACCAGAGTGTCACCTCTCTGGGAAGACTTTCTCAGATAGAGACAGAAAGAGAGAGATAGAGTAAGAGGGAAAGATAGTACAACACTGAAGCTCCCCTACCTGCTCCCAATGTGCAGTGGTGGTTGGACTTAAACCCCAGAAGTGTATATGGGAAAGAAGCCATCCTCTTAAGTGAGCAAACTTGTTGGCCTGGTGTTAGCTGCTTTTTTTAACCATCAAAACTATTAATTACTATCATTTCTCTTTGTGTCATCCTAGTAGCATATGCACTGGGTATTAAAAAAAAAAAAACATATCCTTGTCCTCTTGACTTTCTGGATCAAATCAAGAAAGAATTAAAAAAAAACCCACCAGATTCATCCTAATGTATATAAAAGGTGGACCCTCTGTGATGCTTTTGAACAGGTCAGATATTGCATCCAAGTTCTGACACAACATGGGGCTACAAGCCAGTTCAAGCCGGCAAGTGCCCCTGGTGGAAGAACTTTCCTGAAATGTGCCAGCTTATACCTCAGGCCTCACAGAATATGCAAGGCTCTCTGGTACAGAGAATTTGTGGGTGTTTGTACAAAAGAGAAAAAAATAAATAAAGGCAGAGAAAGCTAGCTAAGCCTCTTTTCAGGAGACCAGTCTTCTTCTAGCATTTGCCCTTCTTCCGTAGCCAGTCAATAGCGTCAGGTTGAGCCTGATGTAAAGTTTCGAGACCTCCTTTGAATCTGGAGAGGTGGCAGTCGTTGACTATGTGGGTCATAGTCTGTCTGGAGCCGCAGGGGCAGTTCGGGTCGTCTCTGGCTCCCCAGCGATGGAACATAGCGGCGCACCGGCCATGGCCTGTTCGATAGCGATTGAGGAGGGCCCAATCATGACGTGCTAGGTCAAAGCCGGGTTGACGTTTGCAGGGGTCTGTGATGAGGTGTTTGTTCTTTACCTCAGCTGACTGCCAACTCTGTTTCCAAGAGTCTGGAACAGAGAAGTTCAGTGTAGGCGTAGGGGACCAGATTGGGTGATGAGACGTCAAGCGTTGGACAGGGTGGGCGAAGATATCCGCGTATATTGGCAGGTCCGGTCGAGCATAGATGTGGGAAATGAACTTAGATGATGCCGCATCCCGACGAATATCTGGCGGGGCGATGTTGCTAAGAACTGGCAGCCATGGAACCTGGGTGGAACGGATGGTTCCAGAAATTATCCTCATGGAGGAATATAATTTGGAATCGACCAAGTGGACATGGGGGCTACGGAACCATCCTGGGGCACAGTATTCTGCAGTGGAATAGCATAATGCCAGAGATGATGATCGTAGTGTGGAAGCGCTCGCACCCCATGAGGAGCTGGCCAGTCTTGCAATGATGTTATTCCTCGTGCCCACCTTTGCTGCAGTTTTTATGAGATGTTCGTGAAATGACAGAGTGCAATCGAGAGTAACGCCAAGGTAGACTGGCTGGGCTTCATGCCGGATTCTCGTACCGCCAAGCTGCACATTAAGCTCACGCGAGGCTGAGGCATGGTGTAGATGGAAAACAGATGATACCGTTTTTGCAGTGCTAGGGATTAGTCGCCATCTTTTACAGTAATCAGATATCAGAGACATGTCTTTCGTGAGTGTTTCCTCAAGGATGTCGAACTTTGATGCCTGAGTTGCACAGCAGATGTCATCGGCGTAGATGAACTTCCTTGAAGAAGTTTCTGGGAGGTCATTGATGTAAATATTAAATAGCGTAGGAGCCAGAACAGAGCCCTGGGGAGACCAGTGAAAGCAACAACACTGTGATTCAAATAGTGAGCTTCTTCCAATGACCTTTTCATTCTCTCTGGGCTCATATTCTATAATATTTCGAAGAGCTGAGGCAATTGTTATGTGCATTTCATCTTTTGTTGGCAAATTAGCATCACTGAATGTTGTACTTGGCAAATACACACACACACACACACACACACACACGCACACACACGCCACACAAAACTAACAGATCATCTTCCCTATACACTCTCTTTATGACCTAGCAACTGCTGGGAAACTCAGTGGTGTGGGGAGATGTGAATGAATTCTGGAGACAGAACTGCCAAATACAAGTAAAGCACCTCCCTTTACTGGCTCTGCCATTCTGGTAACATCTTTCAGAATTTTATTTTATCAGCCATAAAAGAGAAATGGAAATAGCACTACCTCCGGGACATAATGAGGCCTGATTAAGAAAGGACATATGTAGAAAGTCCTTTATATGCATCCATGCTTTGCAAAAGTCCCCGCCTTCCCTGGCATCCTGTTGATGTGGTTGGCATGTAATTTGAATGGACAGAACCTTAATATATCTTCCCACTCTATTAAATGATATTTATAAGTGCCACAGACCTCACCCATAAGACAATATATATTTTTTCTTATATAATTTCCGTGATGGCCCTTGAAATATCAGTAAAACATTTATTAGTACATCTGATACATTGATACACACAGTAAATGATAAATCACATTAGACATTGGATAACAAAATTAGTGTTTCTTCAACAATGAGACTCTAGCTTGTTCTGGGAGTGAAGGTGGGGAGATCTTGGACTCCAAAGAAATTCACCATGCATGGAGGATTAATTTCCTTCACATGCTCATTTCTCAAAATGATCAGAGGCTTCCTATTGCCCAGAAAACTAAGTTCAAATTGTTAATTTAGTATTCAAAACACTCCACCAGATGACCCTGTCCTGCCATTCACTGAAATTCCGATGTAATCAATGTTTCTCATCAAACTAAATTTCATATGCCTGCAATAGGACTCACTGTATTAATATTCTCCAGAGAAACCAAACCAATAGACAAAGATTAGTTACAGAAACTGGCTCACATGATGACAGAGGTCAAGAAGGTGTTTGCAAACTGGAGAGCAAGAAAGCTAAGTCGTGATTCAGTTTCAGTCCAAAGACCTGAGAAGCTCAAGATGTTTGTAAACTCAGAGATCAGGTTCTTCCTCCAGCTTCTGCTGTATCAAGACCCTCAAATGAACTGGATGATGCCCTCTTACACTGGTGATAAAAAACAAAACAAAACACTTTTTTTTTTTACTCATTCTAAAGATTCTAATGCTGTCTTCTTCCAGAAACACACAGACATACACAGAAATAATGTTTTATCACTAATGTGGACATTCCATTAGCTCATCAAGATGACACATAAAATTATCCATGAAATGCATATTTGTTCTCCAGCCAGGATATTCAACCCCCTGCCACCCCATGTGCCAAAGTCCTCCACTTTCTCTGTCCTGACCCAGAAAACAAATATTCCCCAGAGAGAAGGAAAAAAGTTCTGATATAGATATGATGGACCTACACTTCTAATAGATCCCCTTTTTCCACCATCACTGGTCACTTGCATCAGGAACATCAGCATAAGCCCTCCTGTCGGCCTCTACAGGATCTTGTCCTCGGTAGAGTGCAAGGGCAATGATAGAAACTGCCCCACTCTCCAAAGGGAGGCTGGGACAACTTCTACTGCTACCAGAAGAAGATGGGTCCTGAAATGAGTGCAGCCCAAAATGTTCCCAGCTGTGACTATGGACTGTGAGTTCAGACTGATAAGAGACTCAGAGGTGACAGAGGCTCCTGTGCTAAATATGAATAGATATGGGCCCTAGGTCAGACTGATGAAGCCTATAGTTAATGGTATTTATATAATTTCCTCATATTTTGGAGCTACTCTCTGCCACCAATCCAGGTTTCTAGTTCTATTCTAAACTTGGACACCATCTTCTCAGACAATACTCTTAACCTACCTGCTTATTAGCTATCAGGCTCAAGCAAAAATTACTGAAGTTATGGACTTCTTGGAATAAGCCTAAAATGAACTTCCCAGCTTCTTCCCATACCAAGACCCTTACTTCTATCTGCTCTATTCTTTTATTTATTTATTTATTTATTTATTTATTTATTCCCTTTTGTTGCTCTTGTTTTTTATTGTTGTAGTTATTAATGTTGTCGTCATTATTGGATAGGACAGAGAAAAATGGAGAGAGGAGGGGAAGACAGCGAGGGGGAGAGAAAGACAGACACTTGCAGACCTGCTTCACTGCCTGTGAAGCGACTCCCTTGCAGGTGGGAAGCCAGTAGCCAAACCGGATCCTTCCGCTGGTCCTTGCGCTTTGCGCCATGTGCGCTTAACCTTCTGTGCTACCACCTGATTCCCATCTGTTCTATTCTTATGTTTAGGTTCCTGATTATCAAACAACTTGTCCTGCATTTATATCTTATCAATTTTCAGCCATCAAGTTTCAGACATTACCATGATGCCATTCTGACATGCCTGGGCAGACACCTCACCAATGTAGAATCTCACCTCCCCAGTCCTATCCCATCAGGGAAAGATAGAGACAGGCTAGAGGTATGGATAGATCTGCCAATGTCCTTGTTCATCACAGAAGCAATTACAGAAACTAAACCTTCCACCTATGGCACCCCATAAAGAATTTTGGTCCGTATTCTGAGAGAAATAAAGAATAGGGAAGCTTCCAATGGTGGAGATGAGACATGGAACTCTGGTGGTGGGAAGTGTATAGAATTGTGCCCCTCTTATCCTACACTCTTGCTAATCATCAAATCACTAATAATTTTTTAAAATGCTCTTTACTGTGCATATACAGTTGTATGGCTTTAACTCATCTCCTTTTGAGAAATGACCTGTTTATGCATCTTCACGTATAGATGAAGGGCACTGCTTGGCCATAAAATGGGTACAATAGTACCTAGCTCAGGACCAAGAGAATTTGGCAAAGGGAGTCATTCAAGGGTTGGAGCTATCAGCATGGTCTGATCTAGGCTGAGGAGAATGACACTTGGAACTAGTAAAGATTATTTCAGATAAAGAAATTCCCAGGGGTCTGGTGGTAGCACAGCGGGTTAAGCACAAGACACCAAGCACAAGGATAGGCTCAAGGTTCCTGGTTCGAGCCTTTGGCTCTTGCTTCATGAGCGGTGAAGCAGGTTTGCAGGTGTCTTTCTCTCCCCCTCTCTGTCTTCCCCTCCTCTCTCCATTTCTCTCTGTCCTATCCAACAACAATGGCATCAATAACAACAATAATAACCACCACAACAGTAAAACAACAAGGGCCAAAAAAAAAAAATTTCCTTTGGGGACCAGGCAGTGGCTCACCTGGTTAGGGGCACATAACAATCTTGATTCTAGCTCCCAGTTTCCCACCTGCAGGAGGGATGCTTCACAAAAGGGCATATGTCACAAGCAAAAAGCAGGTATTCAGGTGTCTATATTTATCTTTCCCTATCTTCCCCCTTTCTCTCAATTTCTTTCTGTCCTATTCAATTAAAAAGAAAAAGAAAATGACCATCAGGAGCAGTGGATTCCTAGTGCCGGTACAGAAGCCCAACAATAACCCTGGAGTTAAAAGAAAAAAAAGTCCCTTTCAAGCCAGCTGGTGGCACACTTAGATGAGGGCACATGCTACTATGCACAAGGACCAGAGTTCAAGACCTTATTTTCAAGAGTCACAAACCTCCAGGGGTCAAGCCTCACAAGTAGTAATAAAACAATTCTTCAGATATCTCCCTTTCTCTCTTCTTATCTCCTCCTCCCTTCTCAATTTCCCCCATCCTACCAAGTATAAGAAAATTAAAAATAAAAAAAGTTTCTTTTAGCCTGAACTTGTTGACATTGTTAAACCAGAGGAGAATGAGTCATATGTTACAGACCACCACCTTACTCACAAGAATAGCCAGTTCAGAGAAAAGCAGACTCAGAAATTGAGACAAAATATTTCATGGCAGCCCACACCTATGAACACCCTACTCTTTGACAAAGACTCTCAGACTATTAAATGGGGAAAGGAGAATCTCTTTAACAAATGTTGTTGAAAAGTTGGGTTGAAACATGCAGAAGAATGAAAAGGAACCACTTTATTTCACCAAACACAAAAGTAAATCCCAAATATACCAAGGACTTGGATGTTAGACCAGAAACTATCAAATACTTAGAGGAAAATATTGGCATAACTCCTTTCTGTATAAATTGTAAAGGGATATTCAATGATATGAATCCAATTACAAAAAGAAGACTAAGCAAAAATAAAACACTAGACTACATAAAATTAAAAAGCTTGTGCACAGAAAAAGAAACCACCACCCAAACAAAGAGACTTCTCACAGAATGGGAGATCTTTACATGCCATGATCAGACAAGAGACTAATAACCAAAATATATAAAGAGCTCACCAAACTTACCAACAGGAAAAAAAATGACCCCATCCAAAAATGGGGAGATATGAACAGAATATTCACTATAGCAAAGATTCAAAAGGCCAACAGACATTTGAGAAAATGCTCCAAGTCACTGATTGTCAGAAAAATGTAAATAAAGACAACAATGAGATACCACTTCACTCCTGTGAGAATGCCATACACCAGAAAAGGTAGCAGCAACAAATGCTGGAGAGGTGTGGGGTCAAAGGAACCCTTCTTCACTGCTGGTGGGAATGTCAGTTGGTCCAATCCCTGTGGAGAGCAGTCTGGAGAACTCTCAGAAAGCTAGAAGTGGACCTACCCTATGACTCTATAATTCCTCTCCTGGGGATATATCCTAAGGAACCCAACAGACCCATTCAAAAAGATTTATGTATACCTATGTTCATAACAGCACAATTTGTAATAATCCAAACCTGGAAGCAACCCAGGCGTCCATCAACAAATGAGTGGCTGAGTAAGTTGTGGTCTATATACACAATGGAATACTACTCAGCTATTAAAAATGGTGATTTCACCTTCTTCTCCTCATCATGGATGGAGTTTGAAGGAATCATGTTAAGTGAGGTAAGTCATAAAGAAAAGGAAGAATATAGAAAAATCTCACTCATAGACAGAAGTTGAAAAACAAGATCAGAAGAGAAAATACTAAGAAGAACTTGGACTGAAGTTGGTGTATTGCACCAAAGAAAAGGACTTTGGGGTAGGGAAGGGGAAGGTTCAGGTCGTAGAATATGACAGAGGAGGACCTATCGGGGGTTGAACTGTTATGTGGAAAACTGGGAAATGTTACGCATGTACAAACTATTGTATTTTACTGTTGACTGCAAACCAATAATCTCCCAACAAAGAATTTAAAATATATCATGGCATCACTGACCACCTGGGTGAACATTGTTGAGGAAAACCAATTTATCCTCTACCACAGCTCCCCCTGTTATTCCATAGTTCCTGTCATCCTTAAGGAGAATCTCTGGCTGATCAAGTCCACAGCTAACTGATATTTATATTGTGGCTTCCATGAAACACTGGAATGAAGCTTAACCCATGGCAGGTGCTCAATAGAGGTGAGGGTAGGGTAATCTATTACTCAGGGACTGGAAATCAGATTTGATTCCAATGGAACTCAATCTCACTTAACCCAGTTCATTAAAGCAAAGGATATATCTATCTATCTATCTATCTATCTATCTATCTATCTATCTATCTATCTATCTATCTATCCGAGCCAAAATAAAATCCATTTGTAAAGACCTTACAGCCACTGGGCCTCTCAAGAGTCACAAAGTGACTATACTTGGGCATAAAAAAATAAAAAAAAAAAACCTGGGAGTCGAGTCGGGAGGTAGAGCAGTGGGTTAAGCGCAGGTGGCGCAAAGCGCAAGGACCGGCACAAGGATCCCAGTCGAGCCCCCGGCTCCCCACCTGTAGGGGAGTTGCTTCACAGGTGGTGAAGCAGGTCTGCAGGTGTCTGTCTTTCTCTCTCCCTCTGTCTTCTCCTCCTCTCTCTATTTCTCTCTGTCCTGTCCAACAACAACGACATCAATAATAACTACAACAATAAAACAACAAGGGCACCGAAAGGGAAATAAATAAATAAATATTAAAAAAAAAAACTACGAGGGGATGGGAATTAACCTCTTCTAATATCTAACAGACCCTGGTAACCCAAGAAGAGTTAGGTGAATAGCTACTCCATGTCAAGCTACCGGTGCATGAAGCTACTTGTGAGTAAGCTACTTTTGTTCTCCCCAGACCCCTTGAGATCCGTTTCCTCAATCCACACAAATGGCTTTTGAGGCTCAGGGGAACTGAATAAAGTGTCTCTGATCTCCTTACTAATAACTCACTAATAAACGACAGTGTGGAGACTTACAAAAACGAGTATTTGTGATTTAAAACAAAACAAAACCTTCCTGGCTCCATCTTTTCCGAATCCGTAAGTGTTCAACATCCAAAACTTTTTTTCCTTGGTTATCCTCTACCTCTCCAAATGTTGCTGTTAAAAATGGTTGTGTGTGTTTGTGTGTGTGTGGGGGGGGGGGTATGGTGGCCGGTGGTGCACCTGGTTGAGCACACAGGTAACAATGTGCAAGGATCTGGGTTTGAGCCACCTGCAGGAGGAAAGCTTTGGGAGTGGTGAAGCAGTGTTGCAAATCTCTCTCTCTCTCCCTCCCTCCCTCCCTCCCTCTCTCTGGCTGTCTCTATCCAATAAGTGAAGATAATAAAACAATTAAAATAATTTGGTTGCTCTCTCTTTTTGTTTTCATCATACTCACGAAACGGGATGGAGTTCAAAAGATCTTAAGGAGTTTTTGCTTTCTTACTTCTGATCCCTTTTCTTCCCACCATCACTCTGAGTTAAATGAAGTCTTTCTTAAGAAGTAGCTAAGCAATATATTACAGTGACATACTAAGTAAGTACCAGGAGGTGAAAGCCAATCATTAGTGTAGAAAGGAAAATGTTACATCCCCACACAAGAAAAGACAAGGGGTTGCAAGGGGATGGAATGCCCTGATTAGCTAAGTCATGCTCTTACTTATGGAGAGGCAGTAGGGCAGAGTTTATTTACCTCATGTGAAACACAGTATTATGTGTTGGGCATTACGCTTTGCTCCATCGTTGATACTATGGTCTATTTACATAATCATTGTTTTGCCTGAGACTCACCCTGCCTACAGGGTATTAGAACCTTTGCAATAGCTTTTATGGAAGCTTTCTACCTTCACGCTCTTTTCTTTTCCCCTCTCCTAGCCATTTCCTTTTCTGACCTGCCACTTCCGGTTTCTAAGATTATAAAGGCGTTGTCTCTCATCAATAATGGCATTACATTGCGTTTCCGCTCCGCCACGAGTTCCTGCTCTATCTCCGGTGACACTAGCCTGGCAATTGGGAGCTTTAAATGATATTAAATGATCCACTCCAAAACTAACCCCCAGAAATGTGAGCTTAATTGATCTGGAATATGCTTGGGTACCAGAAATTATTTTTAAGTTCCATGTAAGGGTCTAGCATAAAGTCAAGGCTGAGAACTAATGCAAGAAGGGAAATTAAAGATAATGGGAAAAATAATTAGACCCTGAGATTCATCTTATAAAGTATGATCTTAGAACTTAGCATTTGAAACAACCCAACAGAAGAAGTGTGGCAGATTTGAGAAGTAGCATTCTGAGGTCTGGCCCAGAAGAATATCTTGCTACCCTTCAAGATCTTATTACTACATTGCTTAAGTAGACTCAGGGGTCTGTAAGCCTCATTGAATACTGGAATAAGGCAGAAAAATAAAAAAACTGAGGTTTTACATGGAGAAGAGTTATGATGCACAATGGACCAGCATGAAGAAGAGTTACAACTCAGCCGCAATTGGGAAATGTGGTGACGCACCTGGTTTAGTGCACGTTACAGTGCACAAGGACCCAGGTTCGAGCCACTGGTCCCCACCTGCAAGGGGAAAGCTTCATAAGTGGTAAAGCAGTGCTGAAAGTGTCTCTCTGTCTCTCTCCTCTATCATCTCCTTCCCTCTCAATCTCTGACTGTCACTATCCATCAAATAAATAATAATAAAAAAGAAATGCATTTAAAATTTTTTCATGAAATTAAGTCTTTGAGACTCAGGAGGATATTTATTAAAGCAACTATCTCCCCTGATTTTCTATAGATAATAAACCATCCGTACATTTTTTTTCTTATTTCAGTAAATATGCTTCTTTCTCATGGCATTATTTACTCTAATCTCTATCTTAGAGTTGATGTACTAACTAATGTTCTTTCTATTACCTGAAAACAAAACCCAAAACATTCTTTAGAGTTCATTGTATAATAAACCCGTGTGCCATGTTTCAATAATCACCTAGCCTGGGCTTGGTGTTGAAGGAGTCTAGATTCCTTTGCAGTCTAGATTCCCAAGAGCCAAAGAGAGTGTTCATGAAAGGAAATGAACAGAGAGGGAAGTGCTGACATCCCAACTCACCCATCACTCCATTTGCAATGGGCACAGCAAGAAAGGGTGGAAACTAAGCAGAAACTCTTGAACTTCTTTGACTCAAAAGGAATAACTGGCCACAGGCCTCTTCTGACTGCCCCGACCTCCACAGTGTGTTTGCTGTGGTCCTCTGGGAAGTTGGAGAATTAACCCAGAAACTTCACTGTCTTTAGGCAATGAAATCAGTTATGCTCACTCCTTTCTAAGTTACTCCAGCTAGTGAACTCAGGCGACATTACCAAAAGCTTTCAACAAACTTGTGGGCCCTGCACACTCACTTTCCAGCCTGCAAGGTTAGTCTTGTCAGTTCCGGAACAGTGTTCTGATAGCAAACAGAAGGATAAGAATCCCCAGGAGAGCTATTGGAGGACTATTCATGAACTGAGGACTACATCCTAGTTATCTGATTCCCTCAGGAAATCACAGAGCACCGAATAGACACTGACTGAGCATTTCAGACCACAACCCCTGGACATGTCCTCTCTATATGAGAGAAAAGTTACACTGTCACCTCAAAGTGATCCACTCCAAAACACTGACAACTGTTTAGAAACTTTATGGCCACACACTAGAAAAAATTTTAATAGGCATATATTAAAGCCCCGTGTTTTCCTTCCTAGAAAGAAAGCATAAAATTGTGTTCAAAGCCACACAGGTAAAAACAAACAACAACAACAAAACCCAAGCAAACAGATGACTGTTAAGTCTAATAAAATTAAGAGTTAGCATTTATAATATAAGGCAGAGCAGCTTCTGAAATTCAACTGTGTACACACACACACATTCACACCTCATTTCCAATTTAATAAATCAATTAATTCCTCCCATTTTTGTTGGAGGTGCTTGGAACTGTGTAATGTTAAACATCAGGCCATATACCTAAAGCAGAGAGCATGAAGAGAGAGAGACACAGAGCCTTTAGGATGAAACACATTTAACAAAGCACCTTCTGGCTGTCCCCACAGCAAACACCAAGTATGGATAATTATCAGGGCCCTAGACAGGTTTGCTGCACTCTTCACTGTTATTTATGGAAAGATGGGGGTGGGGGAGCCCAGTAACTCTTACCATGGCAACCTTTGCAGAACACATTACACCTAATACTGCCATTGCTTAGAGAACACTTCTCACCAAGAAAAAAAAATTCATTTGACTTGATTATATGAGTATTTAACACCCATCAGGGAAAACGCACAAAGCAATTAAAAGAGCACTCACTTTGCCCCCTCAAGTGTTGAGACAAAGCCCTGAGGCTTTCTCCTTTTTTAATCAAACCCTCATCTCTTCCCTGGAAAAATGGACATATTTGATGAAATGACCTTTAGTGTTTCAGTGTGATGCCCAGCTTCAACCGTCGTGCTGAGATCAAGGTGACAAGTATATTCAGGGTTTATTTCCAGCGCTTGCTATCCAAAATCAGAAAGTTTCCTTCCTATCCAAAATGTTGCTTGCTTCCCCGGTGTTGACCCTCCTCTCTGCCACGCCCCACCCACTCAGCACACCACAGATTTACTCCTGCTTTGCATTATGCCTGTCACTGAGCTGAGGAATTTCCAGTCTCACTCTCCCTCCTTGTCTTTCTTTTTTTTTAAAATCATACTTAATTAAAAATAGTCTAATGAAAAGATGCCTAGTATTTCATGAAAAGGAAATCTCAACTTTATGAAAACAATGATCACCAAATAATGCCATACATATTGTATGATTGCATGTATCCTTTTTAAAAAAATATTTATTTTCCCTTTTGTTCCCCTTGTTTTTGTTATTGTTGTAGTGATGTCGTTGTTCTTGGATAGGACAGAGAGAAATGGAGAGAGGAGGGGAAGACAGAGAGGGGGAGAGAAAGATAGACATCTGCAGACCTGCTTCACTGCTTGTGAAGCCACTACCCTGCTGGTGGGGAGCCAGGGGCTCAAACCAGGGTCCTTAAGACCATCCTTGTGCTTTGCACCATGTGTGCTTAACCCTCTGAGCTACTGCCCAACTCCTGATCATATGTATTCTTAATCAATGTTTGTTGTGTGTGTATGATTACCCCATAGTTGAATATAAAATTTACATAGCTAGAGAGATGGAAGCCGTGTGCTGTGGTGCACCCGGTTAAGCACACATAGTGCATGGACCTGCACAAGGATGGGGGTTCAAGCCCCCCCCCAACCACAGGGATGATACTTCACACTTGGTGAAGCAGGTCTGCAGGTGTATCTCCTTCTCTCTCCCTCCTATATCCCCCTCCTCTCTTGATTTCTCTCTGTCCTGTCCAATAAAAAAATGGGAAAAAATAAATGACCACCAGGAGTGGATTCATAGTAGCAGCCCCAAGCCTCAGCAATAACCCTGGAGGCAAAAAGAAGAAAATAGAAAAAGAGAGAGAGTAGTCTAGACATGATAAGTTCGAAAGTAAGAGGATGTGTAGAAAATGGATGGAGAGGGGGCCAGGCAGTAGTGTAGTGGGTTAAGGATACATGGTACAAAGTGCAAGGACCAGCATAAAGATCCCGGTTTGAGCCCCCAGCTCCCCACCTGAAAGGCGTTCGCTTCACAAGAGGTGAAGCAGGTCTGCAGGTGTCTATCTTTTTCTCCCCCCTCCGTCTTCCCCTCCTCTCTAGATTTCTCTTTGTTCTGTCCAACAACAACAGCAATGGCAGCAATAACAATAACAACATCAACAAGGGCAACAAAATAGGAAAAATGGCTTCTAGGAACATTGGATTCTAGTGCAAGCACTGAGCCCAAGTGATAACCCTGAAGAACAAAATAAAGAGGGGAATGGGCAGTAGCACAGTGGGTTAAATGCACATGGCGCAAAGCACAAGGACCAGCATAAGGGTCCCAGTTCAAGTCCCCGGCTCCCCACCTGCAGGGGGTTCGCTTGCAAAGCGGTGAAGCAGTGAAGCGGGCCTGCAGGTGTCTACCTTTCTCTCCTTCTCTCTGTCTTCCTCTCCTCTATCAATTTCTCTCTGTCCTAACAACAACAACTATAACAACAATAACAACCACAATAAGGGCAACAACAAGGGCAACAAAATGGGACAAATAGCCTCCAGGAGCAGTGGATTCATAGTTTTGGCACCGAGCCCCAATGATAACTCCTGGAGGAAGAAAAGAAAAGAAAAGGGAAAAGAAGGGGAGGGGAGGGGAGGGGAGGGGAGGGGAGGGGAGGGGAGGGGAGGGGAGGGGAGGGGAGGGGAGGGAAGGGAAGGGAAGGGAAGGGAAGGGAAGGGAAGGGAAGGGAAGGGAAGGGAAGGGAAGGGAAAGGAAGGGAAGGGAAAGGAAGGGAAAGGGAAGGAAAGGGAAGGAAAGGGAAGGGAAGAGAAAGGAAGGGAAGGGAAGGGAAGGGAAGGGAAGGGAAGGGAAGGGAAGGGAAGGGAAGGGAAGGGAAGGGAAGGGAAGGGAAGGGAAGGGAAGGGAAGGGAAGGGAAGGGAAGGGAAGGGAAAGGAAGGGAAAGGGAAGGAAAGGGAAGGAAAGGGAAGGAAAAGTATGGAGAGCAGAAAGATTTAATTTACCAGAGAATAAGATCAGCACATCTAAACCATGATATCAGTGACTTATGGAGTAGACACAAATGACTTCTTTCTTCAAAATCAGTAGCAGTTATCTTTCTACTATATAACTAGAATTTCCCTTACTACATAAGTAGTTTCCCTATATACAAAACTGTATTCCTATTTCTTTTGGCCTTTCAAAATATTCCTTAACCCCACTCATCTGGGACTTGGAAGCAGTGGCTGGCATGAGCTCCAACAAGCAGCAGCTTGTGACCTGGAATTCTCTGGATAGGGTAGGATACTGGGCTGTCAGCAGCAGGGTAAATAAGGGGTCCTAAGGGTGACACCAAGGAGGCATCCTATAGCTCACGCTTGGGTTAGAAAACGGAAGCCAGTGGACAAAGAAAGGAAAATCTTTTTTTTTTTTTTATTTCTTCATTGGGGAATTAATGTTTTACATCCTACAGTAAATACAATAGTTTGTACATGCATTACATTTTCCAGTTTTCCATATAACAGTACAACCCCCACTAGGTCCTCTGTCATCCTTCTTGGACCTGTATTCTCCCCCCACCCACTCCAGAAGTCTTTTATTTTGGTGCAATATGCCAATTCCAGTTCAGGTTCTACTTGTGTTTTCTCTTCTGACCTTATTCTTCAACTTCTGCCTGAGAGTGAGATCATCCCATATTCATCAAGAAAGGAAAATCTTTTGATTATTTCTGAAGCTCACCCTTTCCCCCCACTCCAGAACAGCCACTCCTAGGAGGCTTCCTGCTGAGGTATTTTCTTTACCAAACTCCTGCTCACCGGGGGGTGTTATTCCAAGACTTTACTTTTTTGTTTTCCTTCTCTCTCTCTCTCTTCTTCTTAAGTGGCTGGAAATCTATTTGAGTGACAAAATGCCTAACGAATAAGAGCCTTATCTCTGCCTGGGAAAGACGACCTGGAAGGTTTTTTTTTTTTTTTTTTTTTTTTTTTTTGAGTACTTCTTATAATTGGCTATCTTTGCTCAGGCTGCCTGCAGCCAATCTGAAGCTGTCCAAGCTTCAGACTGAAAGTTAGGGTTTTTTAATTCTATTTTATTTTATTATTAATATTATTATATACACGTGTCCCTTCCCCCCCTCCTTCAGGTTGACCAAAATTAACTTTTGTTGTTTTTTCCATTGCTAGGTGACTGGGTGTCCTATCCATTATGAGAGGAACTTGTTTCTTTCCACCTCTTCCCTCAAGTCTCATTTTTCCCTCCTTCTAGCTAATTTAAAAAAAAAAAAACTCCTTTCACTGCTGTTTTTTGCCTTATTCTTATCTTCTTTTCTTCCTTCCTCCTTCTTTTGATTTCTGAATTCCCTGATACTCATTTGTGAGTTATTTGGGGGAATAAATTTGACTCAGAGTGGAGTGTGTGTGTGTGTGTGTGTGTGTGTCTTCTCTACTTCCTTTTCTCCTCTTGCTATCCCTAGAATTTACAGTGGACAGTATTTGGATAATTGTCTATTCTTGCTTTCCCTGTTTTCCTTTCTCTTTCTTTTTATTTTGGATTTGGGTGCTGTTTTTTCTTGGACTGGAGGTATTGTTTGGCTAACTGGTATTGGTTGAACTGCATTAATCCTTCCTTCAGTTACTGTTTTTGTAATTTCTGAGGGAGTAACTGCATTTGTCATAAAGGTCTCTAGTGTAGTGTGGCTTGTACTCAAAACACAACAACTAAAGAATGACAGACAGAAAAATAAAAAACACATCAATAAAAAAATTGGTTAAATCAAGAGCAAATAAAACTGCTACCACAATGAATCAAGACAGGAGCCCAGAAGAAACTCCAAATTAGTCAGATGTAACCATAGATAAGAAAAGTATGCAAGCAATAATAAACCTAATAATCACAGAAATAAAGACAACTATGGAGGAAAAAGCTATCAGAATCAGGGAAACAACGGATGAGACCCTCAAGGAAAATACAAGATGCCTTGAGGTAACCAGAGAACTGAAAGCTGACTCAGCTAAACTAAAAGGCTAATTAGAAGAACAAGATAATATTATAACTGAACTGAAGAATGAAGCTGAGGGAAGGGAAAGCAAGCTAACAGAAGCAGAAAACAGAACTAGCCAGACAGAGGATGAGCTAGAGAAAACTAAGAAAGAGGTAAAGGAGCTTCAAAAGAGATTGAGAGACACTGAAAACAACAACAGAAACATATGAGATGATCTCAAAAGAAGTAACATTGTATAATTGGCCTACCAGAGGAAGAGGGGAAGGTGAAATAAACATTCTAGGGGAAATAATAGAAGAAAACTTCCCAAACCTAAACAACAGAAATGACATTAAAACCCAAGAAGCCCAGAGAGTCCCAAACAGAATCAAGTCAGACCTCAAGACACCAAGACACATCATAGTTATAATGAAAAGAAGCAAGGATAAAGAAAGGATACTAAAGGCTGCAAGAGAAAAACAAATACACATACAAATGTCACATACAGGGGAAAACCCACAAGACTATCAGCAGACTTCTCCACTTAAACTCTAAAAGCCATAAGAGAATGGCAAGATATCTACCGAGCCCTGAATGAAAAAGGGTTTCAACCAAGGATAATATACCCTGCTAGACTTTATTCAAACCAGATGGAGGGATCAAAACATTCTCAGACAGACAACCATTAAAGGAGGAACCAACACCAAGCCTGCCATTAAAGATAGCATAGAAGACCTCTTATAAACAAGAATATCACCATAATACTTGCCATATATCAGAAACAAACCAATGGGACTACATCAAATTGAAAAGTTTCTGCACGGCCAAAGAAACTATCACACAAACAAAGAGACCCCTCACAGAATGGGAGGAGATCTTCACATACCATACATCAGACAAGAAACTAAACACCAAAATATATAAAGAGCTTAGCAAACTTAGCACCAAAAAAGCAAATGACCCATCCAAAAATGGGCAGAGGATATGAACAAAACATTGATCTCAGAGGAGATCCAAAAGGCTAACAAACATAGGAAAAACTGCTCTAGGTCACTGATTATCAGAGAAATGCAAATTAAGACAACACTAAGATAGCACCTCACTCCTGTAAGAATGGCATACATCAAAAATGACAGCAGCAACAAGTGCTGGAGAGGTTGTGGGGACAGAGGAACACTTTTGCATTGCTGGTGGGAATGTAAATTGGTACAGCCTTTGTGGAGAGCAGTCTGGAAAACTCTCACAAGGCTAGACATGGACCTTCCATATGATCCAGTAATTCCTCTCCTGGGATTATACCCCAAGGACTCCATAACACCTAACCAAAAAGAGGTGTGTACTCCTATGTTCATAGCAGCACAATTCATAATAGCTAAAACCTGGAAGCAATCCAGGTACCCAACAACAGATGAGTGGCTGAGAAAGCTGCGGTATATATACACAATGGAATACTATGCAGCTATCAAGAACAATGAACCCACCTTCTCTGACCCATCTTGGACAGAGCTAGAAGGAATTATGTTAAGTGCACTAAGTCAGAAAGATAAAGATGAGTATGGGATGATCCCACTCATCAACAGAAGTTGAGGAAGAAGATCTGAAAGGGAAACTAAAAGCAGGATCTGACCAAATTGTACGTAGGGCAGCAAAGTAAAAACCCTGTGGTGAAGGGTAGACATGCAGCTTCCTGGGCCAGTGGGGGGTGGGAGTGGGTGGGAGGGATGGGTCACAGTCTTTTGGTGGTGGGAATGGTGTTTATGTACACTCCTAGCAAAATGTAGGCATATAAATCACTAGTGAATTAATATGAGAGGGGGAAAATTAATTGTATGTCTTGAAGTTTTTTAAAACACAGACTGAGTCTTTTTAATATATATGCTGTATATTTGATATGTGGACTCTCTCAAAAGCCTAGACCAAGTAGATCAGAAGCAACCAATAGCACAGCTATATACAAGATACTGGGTACTATACAGCAAACCCTAACAAAAGGACTTTTCAAAATTAACCCAATTACCAAATAATGTGATGATAACATTAACTATCGATTGTCTTTTTGAACCCTAAGACAGCAGGAACCTCACATCTCCACTATAGAGCCTCTACTTCCCCCAGTCCTGGAACCCTTGGATAGGGCCCATTTTCCCGTATGCCTCTCCCAATCCATACCAAATAATATTGCAACTGCCGATCACAACCTAATCAACACATTTATTAAGAATCTTCCCAATAAAAAAAGTCCTGGACCAGATAGCTTCATAAACGAATATTACAAAACCTTCAGGAAACAGTTAATACCTATTACTTCTAAAGCTCTTCCACAAGATCAAAGAAACAGGAACACTCCCCAACACCTTCTATGAAGCCAAAATCACCCTGATACCAAAGCAGATAGGGACACAACAAGAAAACTATAGACCAATATCTCTGATGAACATAAATGCCAAAATATTAAACATGATCTTGGCCAACTGGATACAACAGAATATCAAAAAGATTGTTCATCATGACCAAGTGGGATTTATCCTAGGAATGCAAGGCTGGTTCAACATATGTAAGTCAATTAATGTCATTCACCACATCAATAAAAGCAAAACAAAAAACCACATGATTATCTCAATAGATGCAGAGAAATCCTTTGACAAAATCCAACACCCATTCATGCTCAAAACACTACAAAAAATGGGAATATATGGGAAATTACTCAAGATACCACTATCTTGTCCATGTGTAGCAAACCTTCAGCCAACATCATATTCAATGGACAGAAGCTGAAAGCATTCCCCCTCAGATCAGGGACTAGACAGGGCTGTCCATTATCAACATTACTCTTCAACATAGTACTGAAAGTTCTTGCCATAGAAATCAGGCAACAGAAATAAATCAAAGGAATACAGATTGGAAGGGAAGAAGTCAATCTCTCACTATTTGCAGATGATATGATAATATACATAGAAAAACCTATGAGAATCCAGTGGAAAACTACTTGATGTTATTAGGCACTATAGTAATGTGTCAGGCTACAAAAAACCCCACTCATCTGTATTTAAACCACTTTATTGAGATGTGGTTGAGATATAAAAATCTGTACATATTTGATATATACAACTGGATGGATTTGGTGAAAAGTATGCACGTGGTGAAATCCTTTCCCAAGTCTATTCTCATTCATTTTATTTAAGAGGCCAAGGAGTGGTGAAAATTAGCTCACTGGATACTATATGGACCTTGTCATAAGCACAACTTTAAGACAATCTCCAGAGTTTGAACTACGTGGGAAAACCACAACATTGGAGGATGTTCCAGTGCCGTGTTGTCTCTCTATCTCTCTCTCTCTCTTTCTCTCTCTCTGTATCTAAAAAAGAATAAAAAGGTTGGACTAGAAATGGTGAAATTGAGCATGTATAAAACCCTATTATGAGCTGGAGCCCTAATCAGGGAGTCCTGAGTCTCCCAAACACACTTGATGGGCCTAGACCTCAAATAAATCCCTCTCTCCATTATTTACAGTCATCTCTATCAGGAACAACCAAGTAGACCCTTTTGTGGGCCCCCATGGACCTTGCCCTCAACCTGGATCAACAATGGTAGAGAATGTTCCATCCTCCGAAGGGAGGATATACAATATACTCTATGATACACCTGAGGAAGATGGGTCGATACTGGGGCAGCATAGAATGTTCCTACTCATGACCACAGAATGTGAGCTCAGATCTACAGGGATGCAGAGGTCACACAGGCTCCTAAGCTAATTATGTGCCCCAGATTACATCAAATTGATGGGGTTTACAGTAATATTTATACCCCTTTCCTTTATTAGGGAGTTACTCTCTTCCCTGATCCAGCTTTCTGGTCCTTTTCCCAGCCATGACATCATCTCCCCAGATAATAATTAGGATCCACCTGCATATCAGATTTCAGGCTCAGGCAAAAAAAGAAAAGAAAAAAAAAAAACCACTAGTATAGCTACAGGCCCTTTGCAATATAACTAAAATATGCCTATTAGCTATCTATAAAATGGAGGACCCCCAACACTTCATCTGCACTATTCCAGCCTTTAGGTCCATAATTGTCCAACAGTTTGTTTGACTTTGTATATTAACTTTCTTTTCAGCCACCAGGTTCCAGATGCTAGCAGGATGCCACCAAACTTCCCTGGGCAGACAACCCCACCAATGTACCTTGGAGCTCTGCTTCAAGATGGGAGTATGGATCAACCTGTCAATGCCCATGTTCAGTGGGGAAGCAATTACAGAACAGAAGCCAGGCCTTCAACCTTCTGCATCCCACAATGACCTTGAGTCCATACTCCCAGAGGGTTAAAGAGTAGGAAAGCTATCAGGGGAGGGGTTGGTATACAGAGGTTTGGTGGTGGGAATTGTGCAAAGCTGTACCCCTCTTATCCTATGGTTTTGTCAATGTTTCCTTTTTATAAATAAAAAATTTAAAAACAAGAAACTGTAGTTGTGGGGAAAAAAACCCTATTATGAACACACATAAGAGATCTCTGGAAACATGATTTAGCCAAGAACTGAACTTACCATATAGACTAGGGTGGGGAAGGATGAAGAATTATGCTGATATGGGAAGGAAACCATTTAAAATCCTGCAGCAGAAACTATTGTATGAAATTACCGTTAGAATTCATAAATCTATTCTTCGTTGTTATAGAGACAACATCACAATGTTTCCCTTGAGGCTGACTTTGTTTTTTTTTAGTGATGCAACTTACATTTTATTAAACAAATTTCCAACCACATCAGATTGCATTACACTGCCTACCCCCAGCTGATTAATTACTCTTAATCCTCATGAAACCCACATGGTTGGCCAGTATCCTGTGGTCTTTTCCTCCTCATGTGTTAAGTTCTTAATCAGTTAGATGCACAACTCACTTTAATTCACTGTTTTTACTGATTTGAGTTATTTCTCAAAGTGCACCAAATATCATTAAAGTCTGCCATATGATTACAATCTAATGGATTTCCATCAAGAGTTTTGTCAATCATGATAGTGTGTGGGTGGTTCTTACAGTAAAAGGTGAAGGACAACTGGGATCTACAATGTAGCAATGATGACTTGGGAGACAGAGATCATTGGCATAGCTTAGTCTATAGGGCCAGATATCCACTTATCTAACTAAAAGGCCTGGTTTGGATGAATAGAAGAATTGATTGTTCTACTAAAGGTAGTTCTCAAAGGATTCCTTGACTAGTGTATCCTTCTCTGTGCTGATACTGAAGAGACTTAGACATCAAAATATATACACATCCATTTATACTTAATGCAGATTTTTTTTCTCTTTACCAGAGACTGTATTTGGCCTTGAGTAAATTTTAAGGTTGTATTTTCATTTCTTTGCCTTGATCAGAAGGACATGTATATTATTTCACCATTGAACGAGAATGTGCATTATGAAATACTCCAGTTAGTTGGTTGGGGGTGTTCTCTCAATCATGATTAATATTTTAAAGACTATCAATCATGACAGTCTTTAAATGAAAAGCTAGGAGTACCCTGCATGCCTTTCTTTTCTTTCTCACTGTTCATCCGTTACTCTGCCTGGTTGTTTCGTTCTTTGTGATTCTAAAATTCTACTGTGATTCTTTAGATCATGTTTCTCCAATAAGATATTGACAAACATGGGCATATGTTGGGGAACTTTCATATTCAATATCCTTGAGTTTAGGCTTAATATCTAACTCAGTGCCTGAAAAGACTCTGATTCCTTTTCCCAGTCATGACATCATCCCCCCAGATAATAATTAGGATCCACCTGCATACCAGATTTCAGGCTCAGGCAAAAAAAGAAACACACACTAGTTATATTTGGGAGCTACTCTCTTCCCTGATCCAGCTTTCTGGTCCTCCATTTTGTAGATAGCTAGTAGGCATATTTTAGTTATATTGCAAAGGGCCTGTAGCTATACTATACTAGTGTTTTTTTTGTTTTTTTTTTTCTCTGAGCCTACCATCTGACATATAGGTGAACCCAAGTTATTGTCTGGGGAGATGATGTTATGGCTGGAGAAAAGACCAGAAAGCTGGGTCAGGGAAGAGAGTAGCTCCCAAATATGGGAAAGGTATAAAGGTATTGTTGGTTGTAAACCCCATCAATTTGATGTGATCTGGGGGCATATTCAGCTTAGGAGCCTATGTGACCTCTGCATCCCTGTAGATGTGAGCTCATTCTGTGATCATGAGTAGGAATGTTCCAAGTTGCCCCAGTTTCAGGACCTATCTTCCTCAGGTGGAACAGAGTATGTTGTCCAGCCTCCCTTCAGAGGATGGAACATTCTCTACCACTGTTGATCCATGTTGAGGGCAAGGTCCTATGGGGACCCACAAAGGGTTCTGTTTTGTTGTCCCTGATAGAGATGACCAGTAACAATGGAGAGAGAGATTTATTCAAGGTCTAGGTCCATCTTGTCTGTTTTGAAATCTCAGGACTTCCTGACTAGGGCCCCATCTGATGGGGTTGCCTGATAGTGACTAAAGAGTCATCCTTAAAGGATGCCAGTCTCTCGCAAAGAGACAAAGTAAAAGATAAAGTATCTTTATTCATTCATCCAACTGTTCTGACTCCCACCTAAGCCTACCGATTTGCATCTGAAATTCCTGCCGTTTTGGAAACCTTGTTTATAAAAAAAACCCAGGCCTCAGGGGAGCACTTTATTGCTGGTGTTTTTCAGTGCAGGTGAGTGAAAGGGCACCTTCAAGCTCTTACACAGTTTTAATACCCAAGTTAGAATCTGATTGCAGTCTGTGAGGCACAGAGCACACTTAACCCTATATTCTTCCAACATGGATAACTACCATAAAAATAAAAGCAATGTCAGCTAACCTCTAGTGGGCATTTAGCAAATGACAGTTGTTATATAACTTTATATTTAACATTTAACATGAATACAAAAGGCTTGTGACTTGATAAGATTCTACACTTAGTTAACCATACATCCATATTTAAAATTTACCTATATCCAAGTCCCCTAAACTTTAAGTGTTTTGACATCTTGCCATGTCTTAGTACTTGCTGGTTCCAGTTCCAGTACACACACATTGTAACATTAGTAAACATTTGATAAATGAGTGAGAGATTATTAGACCACTTATGCTGGTCCCAGTTCTGGGCACCAGTTGCTGGTCTAGCTTCGTGAGCAGGAGACAGATGACCAGGGACTCATGGCTGAGCTGGGAAGCAGTATCTCTTTATTGCCAGGCTAGCTTCACAAGAGAGAGACTGGGACTCTCGGAGTTGGAAGGCAATTCCAAGTGTGTTAAAACAGAAGAGCAGCTGTATATATACTCGCCAAGCAGGGAGGAAACAGGATGTGACATAGAGAGCGTGGAGTAAAAAGAGACTGGTGGAAATCAGGGTGACTATGAGAGGGGATGGAGCAAAAAGACATTGTGAACCAGTGGGATTAAACCAATGCCCTGGAGGCAGGGTGGTGCTTAGTTAAGCAGGATTAGAGACAGAGGCTTGAAGCCAGGGGCAGCTGACATACTACCCAACACACTAAGGAGCCACAAGGAAATTTTATGAATCCAAGTATATATTGTGGCATTGAGAACTTCAGAATCCCAGAAGCCACCACATTTTGGAAAGACTATCCTTCATCAAGAAAGGAGATTTATCATATAATAAAGTAAGTTTTGTTGTCTGCGTGTAAGGGTCTACACAGGCAAAGGAGGTACTTGTGTACTGCAGACAAAAGGAAGACAACATTTCCTTTCCTCCTCTTGGACTTGGACTTGAGCCCCATTATAGAGAAAATGGATCAGCATGTAATTTCAAGATATACAAACTTAGCTAACACAAGAAAGGGCAAAATCTAAAAAGTATCTAAAACTTGTGAGTGATAGTTCAAAGCATACCCTAGTCTTCTAAACTCATTATTCTACCCCCTGCAATTACAGGAATCTCTTGCTAAGAGTTGCAGCTATGCCATTTTCAAAGTTGGCATGGGATTGAGAAATGAAGAACACAAACTCCATCCATTTTCTTTCTCCATTAATGAATGATCCTTTTGTTCCAAAGTTTCTCAAGTGACTCCCCTGACAATACAGGTAATTAATGGACCATTCTTCTTGATTCAAATACTGTTGGAAATGCAGGAGGACTTGATAATTGAATCTGTATCCAAACTTTCCCATTATCTAAGTGGCTAAAAAGGATACATTCAATTAATAACATTTTTCTTCTTGGAACTCTTCATAGTTTATCGATCATAATCATTTGACATCAGAAGAAATGGAGGCAGAGAAGCCCTGCCAAGTAAAAGTGGAGAAGAAAATTCCTCTGATTCTTTTGCAATGAGATTTGAAGGTGGATTTCAACAAATGAAGCAAAATATAGGTCCATCATTAGGTTTTCAAAATGTCAAAGTAATGAATGTATGACTACTTAAGTATCAGAATTAAGTAACTATTACAATTTAATTCATAAAAATTGCAGTGGCCGAAGCCAATTTTCATTGTTGTTGTTTTCGTTGTCTTGTTAGAGAAAGGCAGAGAGACAGAGTGAAGGAGACCACAGCACTTAAGCTTCTTTAAATTCAGTGGAGGCAGGACCTGAACCTGGATCTTCCATGTGGCAAAGCAGTAAAATTATTCAAGTTATTCCAATGGCCCCAATTGTCTTTTTAAAAACATGTGGGCTAAGGTAATTTTCAGAGTAATAATAACAATAACTTTCAATGTCTCTGATATAATAGCATTTAAGAGTGATCTTCAATGTCAGCTCTCTCTAGGACACCACCATAACAGAGACTGCAATGGATATGCCTCTGATTTTTCTAGTAGGTAGTGCAAACAGAGTCTGAAATGCAGAAGTGTTTGAACCCTATGGAAACTTACATTTTCTGGAATGGATTTGACTATACATTAACTAACTTTCCCCCATACATTCCAAACATACAAGGGAAAAATCAGAGCTAATTTAGAGCAAGCTTTGGATTAAGAATGCCATAAGTAAAGGTCTCTTATCCTTAATAATCCAGTAGTATCTTCTTACTTTTAACACAATTTAGTATCCAGAGGTTACCATGGATTGTTAACTGCTTGCTTACATGAAACTATCTTAGGCATTGCAGAAAAATTTGAAGACTAAAAATGAGCAATAAACAATTGCTCATGAACATAATGTTGATTGCCATTTCATGTTTTCTCATAGTAGTGCAAGGAACATATGGGCCAAAGAAAGAGTATCTGAGAAAACTCCTTTTAGCGTTTCTTGGCAGGAATCTTAGTAGAGGTACTTCAGGTCTGTTTCTCAGAAGAAAACTAGGAGAATAGAAAGAAAGAAAGAGGTGTTATTTTGAGGGAACAGGAAGTACAAAATGTCAATATCCAAGTATTAAGTGATGGTATGAGATATGGGTTCTGAGTACCTTAAAAAATCAGTGTGGGGAGTCAGGTGGTAGTGCTGTGGGTTAAGCGCACATGGCACAAAGCACAAGGACCGGCATAAGGATCCTGTTCAAGTCCCCGGCTCCCCACCTGCAGAGGAGTCACTTCAAAGGCGGTGAAGCAGGTCTGCAGGTGTCAATCTTTCTCTCCCCCTCTCTGTCTTCCCCTCCTCTCTCCATTTCTCTCTGTCCTACCCAACAACAATATCAATAATAACTACAACAATAAAAAACAACAAGGGCAACAAAAGGGAATAAATAAATACTATATATATATATATATACATATATATACATATATATACATATGTGTATATATATGTATATATACATATATATGTATATATATACATATATATATACATATATGTATATATGTATATATATATATATACACATGTATATATATATATATATATATATATATATATATATATATATATATATATATACAGTGTGGTGTGAGAAAACCCTAGGTACTAGAATCCCACAAGAGATTTTTCAATTCTTTTTAAAAAAATTATTTATTTATTAATAAAAGGCGAGATAGAGAGACAGAAAGAGAGAGAAAGAATCAGATATCATTCTGGTACTTGTGCTGCTGGGGATTAAACTTAGGACCTCATGCTTGAGAGTCCAACACTTTATCCATTGCTCCATCTCCTAGACTATGCTATTTTCATTTTTTAAAAAGATAGACTTTGAGGTGAAATATGTTTGCAGTGCTATGTTTCCTATTCTGGATATTTAAAAGCAAGATGTTGGGGTGGGGGGCAGGCGGTGGTGCACCCAGTTAAGTGCACATATTACCATGCACAGAGAACCAGATTCTAACTCAGACTGTCCACTTGCAGGTGGGGGGGGACACTTCATGAGCAGTGAAGCAGGTCTGCTAGTGTCTTTCTCTTTCCCTCTCTGACTCAATTTCTTTTACAAATTCATTTTTATATATACTTTTTAATTTACTTATTATTGAATATAGACAGACAGAAATTGAAAGGGGATGGGAGATAGAGAGGGATAGAAACAGAGAGACACCAGCAGCACTGCTTCTCCACTTGTGAAGCTTTCCTTCTGCAAGTGAAGATTAGGGACTTGAACCTGGGTCCTTGAGAATTGTAATGTGTGCACTCAACCAGGTGCACCACTACCCTGACCCCCCAACTTCTTTCTGTATTGGTTTCTGAAATAGTAGCTGAACGGAAGTGAAATTGGAAGGACAAATCTGGGAACACAATGCCCCAAAGGTCCTGGAAGAATCCAAAAAGGCCTCAAATTCTCTCTTGTTTAAAAAAAAAAAAAAAAAGCCTCTCCCATGAAACCTTTCCCAGTTCCCATTCTAATCAACACTGAAATCAAAATGAAGCAGTTCTTTCTCAGAGCTGTAGCACTCACTTGTATTTCTATGTGGCCATGTCATATAATACACACAGTTTTAGCTGGATTCTTTATATGTCTTTTGTCTAATTAAAGCACATGCTCCTTAAAGGTAAGACTTAATTCATCTCTAATTCTTTCACTCTTGCTTCTTTGTCTAGTCCCAAGTAGAATATCATCCAGTTCCTACTGAATATATAAAGGATACCTATTAAGCTAATAGAGTGACTATATGTATTATGAAATATATAGGAGCAAGAAATAATTAGTTCATGATCTCTATTGGTAATTTACATTGGATGTTAGACCAGAAACTCTCAAATATTTAGAGGAAAATATTGGTGGAACACTTTCCCACCTAAACCTCAAGGACATCTTTGATGATATAAAACCAATTGCAAGGAAGACTAAAGCGGAAACAAACCAATGGGACTACATCAAAGTGAAAAGCTTCTGCACAGCCAAAGAAACTATCACACAAACAAAGAGACCCCTCACAGAATGGGAGAAGATCTTCACATGTCATACATCAGACAAGAGACTAATAACCAAAATATACAAAGAGCACAGCAAATTTAGCAACAAAAAAGCAAATGACGACATCCAAAAATGGGCAGAGGATATGAACAGAACATTCACTACAGAAGAGATCCAAAAGGCTAACAAACACATGAGAAATTGCTCCAGGTCACTGGTTGTCAGAGAAATGCAAATAAAGACAACTTTGAGATACCACCTCATGCCTGTGAGAATGGCATACATCCAAAAGGACAGCAGCTACAAATGCTGGAGAGGCTGTGGGGAAAATAGAGCCCTTCTGCACTGCCAGTGGGAATGTAAACTGGTCCAACCTCTGTGGAGAACAGTCTGGAAAACTCTCACAAGTCTAGACATGGACCTTCCATATAACCCAGTAATTCCTCTCCTAGGGATATACCCCAAAGACTCCATAACACCCAAACAAAAAGATATGCGTACACCTAAGTTCATAGCAGCACAATTCGTAATAGCTAAAACCTAGAAGCAACCCAGGTGCCCAACAACAGATGAGTGGCTGAGAAAGCTGTGGTATATATACACAATGGAATACTATTCAGCTATGAAGAACAATGAACCCACCTTCTCTGACCCATCTGAGATGGAGCTGGAAGGAATTATGTTAAGTGAGCTAAGTCAGAAAGATAAAGATGAGTATGGGATAATCCCACTCATAAACAGAAGTTGAGAAAGAAGGACAGAAAGGAAAAATCAAGCATGTTTTGACTGAATTTGGAATAGGGCACCAATGTAAAATCCCTGGGTTGAGGGTAAGGGTGGATGTTCAGTTTCATGGAATGAGAGGGTGGTATGGGACACAGTCTCTTGGTGGTGGGAATTCTGTTTGTGTACACTCCTATTAATTTGTAGTCATATAAATCACTATTTAGTTAATATGAGAGAGGAAAATTGATTGAATGTCTCAAACTTTTTAATGCACAGACCATAGGCTGAGTCTTTGATATGTTGACTCTTAAAATCTTAGACCAGGGAGAAAAAAGAGCAACTGGTAGTACAGCTATATACACATAATGTCAAAAGACATAACTTATGGTGATGTTGTGTATGATACCTTTTGGTAATCCTACCAAAGGAATTTTTCAAAGTTAATCCAATTGCCAAATAATTTTGATTATAGCAATAACTATCTACTGCCTTCTTAAGCCCTAAGACAAGAGGAACCTCCCACTTCCTCTATAGAGCCTATATCTCCCCCAGTCCTGAAACCTCTAGAGTGGGGCTCACTTTCCTGTATGCTTCTCTCCATTCATAACAAATGATATCATATCTGCTGATATCAACCTAATTGCGACGGACCGCTAAAGCAGAAGAGCAGCAGGAAGGATCAAGGAACTCCGAAGGCGACCACTGGTGGGTCAGGAGTCGGCGCAGGGAGAACAGAATACACCACACTCTGTTGGAGGGTGAATCTGAGCTCCATTTTTATTCAGCCTGTGAGAGTTTATATATCTTTCAGTCTTCCATAAACAATATCTGGAACAGAAAGTAAAGCTCATTTCTTGATTAGATGGCCTTGCGGTTTTACACAGAAATGTCGTACTTTATGGGATGATGCATTTCTGAGTAATAGGCTTAGCAGATAGTATTTTATGTAGAGTTTTAACATATTTCATAAGAGGAGGTGAGTATTATTAAGAATTTTTCCTAAAACTTCATGTATTTGATGACCCATAACTTCGTCTACTTCATTGCTTTGTGTACATTTCTTGTTCATCTGTATCTAATCTGGGAACAGGGGCTGTTCATCCCGATTACACAGCATCATTACCGTGTACGTAATGAAAAAAATAATCAGAGTTTCTAATTTAGATCTGCTCAGGATGCCAAGACCCACTCCCAGAATTCTTATTCCTTGAAGAGAGTTTTCTGGGGTGCTGACCCTTTCAGACCCGTCTTTCTGGAGTTGAGTGGGGCGTGGAACCTAATCAACACAATGAGTACCACCTCGGTATGCTTCACTTCAGACGGTGTCCAGAGAAGAGAAATGCCAACCCTTCAGCCTCAGTACTCCCGTGAGACCTTTCCTTTCATAGTATTCCCTAATTCCATTCCAGGTGGTTCACTTCCTAATAGTCCCAAAACCTAGATATAAACCAGGTCCCATGAGATAGAGCATATGTTCACATGTATCCATAAATAAGGGCAACATATATACCTGAAAGCAAAAGTACACAATAGTCTGCAGTGAGTTAGTATAAAGTTCATAATGAAATAGTGTCTACTTAGACTTAGATACCCTCTTCACCAATTTCCTATTATACACCCCTCACTACTTCCAAGCTATCCTTATCAAACAAGGACGGCAAAAGTTGAATAAGGGCAGGAGACTGGCATACTTTAATGATGACCCTTAGTCACTATCAGGCCACCCTATCAGCTGGGGCCCTAGTTGGGGAGTCCTGAAATTCCCAAAAAGACATGATGGGCCTAGACCTCAAATAAATCCATCTTCCCATCGTTACCAGTCATCTCTATCAGGAACAACAAAACAGACCACTTTGTTGCCCACCCCCCCCATGAAACCTTGCATTCAGCTTGTATCAACAACAGTAGAGAATGTTCCATCCTCTGAAGGGAGGCTACACAACATACTCTATGCTCCACCTGAGGAAGATGGGTCCTGATATTGGGGTAGCTTGATATATTCCTACTCATGACCACAGAATGTGAGCTCAGATCTACACGGATTCAGAGGTCACATAGGCTCCTAAGCTGAATATGGGCCCCAGATCAGATCAAACTGATGGGATTTACAGTCAACAATATTTATACACCTTTCCTATATTTGGGAGCTACTCTCTTCCCTGATACAGCTTTCTGGACCTTTTTCTAGCCATGACATCATCTCCCCAAATAATAACTTTGGTTCACCTGCATATCAGATTTTAGGCTCAAGGAAGGAAAAAACCAAAACAAAAAACAGACAACTAGTATTGCCACAGGCCCTTTGGAATATAAATAAAATATGCCTCCTAGCTGTCTACAAATTGGAGAACCCCCACACCTCTTCATCTGCACTACTCCAGCCTTTAGGTTCATGATTAGTCAATGATTTGTTTGGCTTTATATGTTAACTCTCTTTTCAGCCACCAGGTACCAGATACTACCATGATGCCAACCAGACTTCCCTGGACAGACACCCCCACCAATGTGTCTTGGAGCTCCAAGTCCCCAGAACCCTGCCCCACTAGGAAAAAAGAGAGGCAGGCTGAGTATAGATCAACCTGTCAACACCCATGTTCAGTGGGGAAGCAATTACAGAAGCCAGACCTTCAACCTTCCGCATCCCACAGTGATCGTAGATCCATACCCCCAGATGAATAAAGAATAGGAAAGCTATCAGGGGAGGGGCTGGGATACAGAGTTCTGGTGGTGGGAATTGTGTGGAGTTGTACGCTTGTTATTCTATAGTTTTTGTCAGTGTTTCCTTTTTATCAATAAATTAAAAAAACTAAAATTAAGAAAAAAGAAGACTCTTCATTCCAGCTCCATTGGCACCTAGAGAGAGAGAAGGAAAAGGAAAGGGGTGTATGGAGATAGGTATGATGCCATGAATGGCTCATAGGGAAAGAGAGGATTGAAACAAAAAATGAAGAGTCAACTAGGTATAAATGTGGACAGATAGTTGTAGAGATAGTGGTTGGCCCATGTCTAAAGCTTTAGGGGAACTGTAGTGGATTACAGTGGGGAGAGTGAAGATTCAGAGCTCTGGTGGTGGGAATGGTGTGGATTCAAACCCCTGTCAACATGTAATCCTGTAATATAAAAACATAAAAAAAAAAAACAGAGAAAAAATCCTCTGAGGAAGCTGAGCAGTCAGTTGTGAAGTACCTCACAAGGGAGTTTAGACAATCAGGATGGTTGGGGCTGTGGAGGTTCAGGGAGGCCCACTCATTCTACCATATCCTTTTAGGCATAAACTTAGGGCTTCCCATTGGAAAACTGAGAGGTAGGACTGTGGAGACAGCATCATAGTTCCGTAAGACTTTGATGCCTGAGCCTCTGAGGTCCCTGGTTCAATCCCCAACACCACTATTAATCAGGGCTGAGGAGTGCTCTAATATCTCTCTGTCTCTCTGTCTCTCTCTCTCTTTTCCCCTCATTAAAATCAACAAATACAATACTTTTTAAAAAGAAAATTGAGAAGCAAGTTCTCTTGTACAAGTTCTAGATAAAGAAATGAGGGGGAACAGTGTGTACATGGCAACAATGTTTTGCTCTTAATATCACATTAAAATAGAAAGCCCAGAACTAGGGGAAAATTGCAGGCACTGGTAAAAGTAATATCATGAAGGCTGCTTATGTAAACTGTGTCCTGTTTGAAGGGTAAAGACTGTAATCCTCAGATCAAGTTCAAATTTCCTGTGTAAACATTGTTAGTATGAATGTTAATCTGGGTCCTATGCTTGATTGCAGGGATCAGAGCTGTAAATATTGATTAGCATGAAAATAAAGCAGAAATTCATTTCTGAAAAGGAAGTTGAGGAACACATTGTATATGAGCCCAAGTAATAAATAATACCATGAGATTCTGACTGCCTCCCAAACCAAAGTGTAACTATTTCCCTTGTGCCTTGCCTCTTCAGCATCCTCTCCATGGACTGAATGCTCACCCCGTATCTGGACACATTTACAAAGCCTGAAATAAACCATCTTAGTGGCCAGGTACTATGGCAACAGAACCAAACTTGACATCACTCACAAGAGTAAGTCTCTCCAAACCACAGAGACATCACCAGTCCCCTATTTTTTTATCCTCTCAGCAATGAAGCCCCACATCTCCAGTAAATCCTGGGGAGTCACTTCTATGCATCATGATTCCTAACAATCACCAAATGGACATGTATGATGGACAGGAAGAAGAAAGACACACACAGCAGAGAATTTCCAGATGAGCACAACTTAATAGTGATTTACAAGGTTATAAGGTTATAGGGATACAGTTCTACATCTCACCCACCACCATTCTGTACCCACCTCACCTCCAGAATCACCATAGTTCTCACAAAATCTGAGAGACAGTTCTAGAGTGCACTATTTGGTTTAATTATATGGTATTTTTACATAATTAAGCAGCTCAGATAAAGCTGTCGTCCCCTTGACTACTAATCTTAGAGACTTACGACCTGTCTCCAGGTTCTTTTCCACTATTTCAAGTTATTCCTTGTAATCACAGAAGCTCATAAGTGAGTGGTAAGTGATACACTTAAGAAACATCTCAGGGGCCAGGCAGTTAGGTAGAGGGTTAAGCGCACACAGTGCAATGCACAAGGGCCAGTGTAAGGACTCCGGTTTGAGCCCCCGGCTCCCCACCCACAGCGGGGTCACTACACAATTGGGGAAGCAGGTCTGCAGGTGTCTGTCTTTCTCTCCCCCTCTCTGTCTTCCCCTCCTCTCTCGATTTCTCTCTGTCCTGTCCAACAACAGCAGCAGCAATGGCAATAATAAAAACAAGGACGGCCGGGTGGGGGCGCCCCTGGTTGAGTGTACATGATACAATGCACAAGGACTCAGGATCAAGCCCATGGTCCTCACCTGCAGGGGGAAAGCAGGGGGGAAAGCTTTGCAAATGGTGAAGCAGTATTGCAGGTGCCTCTCTGTCTCTCTCCATCTCTATCACCTCATTGATGTCGGGAAATTGTGAGGATGTGGTTGAGCTTGGCAGAGCTTAACTTGAGGGGACATCCATCCTCTCCTCTTATCAGATTCTCTGCCTGACAAAGAACCCTGCATTCCTGATACTAGGCCTGCCCCCTTATTTGCTACATAATCATTGTTTTGCCTGAAAGATCCCCACCCATTCCATTCCTTTGATCTATCTTCTTTCTACCCTCAAGACCCTCCCTGCATGCAGGGTAGTATTAATCCTACCAGTTAAAACCATTGCAACAGTTGCTAAGGAAGGTCCTACCTTTCCAGCCGCCTTTTGCCTTTCTCTGCCCCTTTCCTAGCCATTTCTGTTTCCGACCTGCCACTTCTGGGTCCGACCTTTAAAAGACTTGGCTCTCTGATCAATAAAGAATTGAATTGCCTCGCCACCATGAGTCTGTTCCTGAGTCATCTCTCTGATGTCGCTGAGTGAGTAGCAACCCAGGCTGGCTCTGGTCGCATTCTCTCCAACCCAGAGTACGCGCCCAGGACGAGGCAACCCCACACTAGCCTGGCAGTTCCCTCTTGATTTCTACCTGTCTCTATCCAATAAATAAATAAATAGATATTTAAAAAACCAACAACAACATGGACAACAAAATGGGAAAAATGACCTCCAGGAGCAGTGGATTCATAGTGCAGGCACCGAGAGAGAGAGAGAGAGAGAGAGAGAGAGAGAGAGAGAGAAGAGAGAGAGAGGATAAAAACCTGAATAAGCTATAAACAAATTAGAAAGAAAGCGGTGTAATTAAACACTGTATTTGTTGTCCAATCACAGTTTAATCATTCCTGAATCTTTCCTGTAGAACATGTAAAGTTCAACAAACCAATTTCCATGTTCCTCTATGAAAGTGTAAATGTCATATTTGGCCTCACTGGGAAAAGCACAGCTCACTCCTACTCAGTACACATTACTATAATTGCACAGATTATCATTTGTGAGTCTCGATTCCTTAATTTTTAAACTGAGAAAGATAGTGCCTAATATAAAAATTAAATTAAGAAGGTTAGGTGGTGGCACACCTAGTAGAGTACCTATCACCATGCACAAGGTCCCCAGTTCAAGCCCTCAGTCCCCACCTGCAGGGGGGCAGGTTCTCAAGTGCTAAATAGCAGTGTTGCAGGTGTCTCCCTTTTCCTCTTCCTCGCAGTCTCCCCTTTGTTTCTCAATTTCTCTCTGACTCTATTAAAATATTATTCTCAACTTTGACACCATCTTCCCAGACAGCACTCTTAGCCCACCTGGATATTAGATATTGGGCTCAGGCAAAAATGACTAAAGTCATGGGCCCTTTGGACTATACCTAAAACGGACTCCTTAGCTTCTTCCAACATGAAGACCTCTAGCTAGTTCCAGCTGCTCTATTCTTATCTTAATGTTTCTGATTATTAAACAATTTGTTCTGCTTTATATCTTAATGCTTTTCAGACACCAAACTGCAGACACTACCATGACACCATCCTGACATTCCTGGGTAGACAACCTCACCAATGTGTCCTGGAACTTCACCTCCCCAGAGCCCTGCTCCACTAGGGAAAGATGGAAACAGGCTAAGGATATGAATCAAACTGTCAATGCCCATGTCTAGTGGAAAAGCAATTACAGAAGCCAGAGCTCCCACCTTCTGCACCCCATAAAGATCTTTGGTCCATACTCCCAAAGGGATAAAGAATAGGGAAGCATCCAGTGGAGGGGATGGGATACAGAACACTGGTGGTGAGAATTGTGTGGCATTGCACCCTTCTTATTCTACAATCTTGCTAATCATTATTTAATCACTAATAAAAATTAAATTAAAGTAACAAACAAATGGAAAAATGGCCACCAGGAGCAGTGTCTTTGACATGTTGGCACTGATCCCCAGCAATAAGCTCGGTGGCAAAAAAATTAATTAATTTAAATACCTATTATAAAATTAAATTTATTGCTAAAGGATTAAGTGTGTGTTTGTGTGTGGGGGGTAAAACATTTAGCACAGTGTTTGATAAGCACACCAATCATTGCTTTTGCCATGAGTTTTTTTCTTTCAGAAACTGTATACTAATTCTGAGAAGTACATGTTATATATAAATGTGATGAATGACTGAACTAAAATCAACTTGGAAATTAAAGAACATAAACTATTTCTGTTCAATAGTAGTTCATTTTATTCATTTTTTCCCCTCCATTCTCATCAACAAAGGTTCATGTCAACGATTTATTTGGCTTTATATGTTAACTCTCTTTTCAGCCACCAGGTTTCAGATGCTACCATGATGCCAACCAGACTTCTCTGGACAGACAACTCTGTTGTTATGCTTCAAGGTTTGGTTTGGCTGAGACGAAGATCTTACATGAGTAAAATCAGGAATGAGTGACTTGGAGTAAACCAAAGAAACTCGAGTAGTACAAAGTAATTAGAAATAAATCTAGACTTTATGTAGTTAGATCCTATCTCTGTCCTTAAAGGTTTGTGTTTCCTGCCTTATTCAAGTTTTCTACTTCAGTAAATCCCTTTCTTGTAAGGTGACATTCTCACATACACTGTAAACTTGGAGCCAATTCTGGTGTTGTTTATACCTCATATGTAACTGGCATCCTCACTGAACTATGATCTCTACTCACTCACTTTCCCTGCTTGACACAGAGTGAGAGGCTGTAATAATCTTAGAATACACACACGATGAAAACCCATGTTAAATACTGCTCAAGGACCAGATAGTGGTACACACGGTTGAGCATGGGTACAGTGTACAAGGACCATGGTTCAAGATCCAGTTCCCTCCTGTAGAGTGAAATTTCACAACGGTTGAAGTGCTGTGTCTTTGTCTTTCTCTTTCACTTTACTTGCCCCATCTCTCTCAATTTCTGTATGTCTCTATCCCATAAATAAATTAATTAACTAGTTAATTGATTAATTTAACAATACTGTCCAAGTTTTCCAGCTCATCTGTGGAGGCTTCAGGCTCACTTGTGTACTTTGCCATTCTAGTGGTGAAGCACTGTTATATACAGAATCTGAAAATCACCCGAGGGCCATGAACACCCACGAAGCCCAGTGCCAATAACTGCTCATCCAGCCTCAATTTAAATATATCTATCTCATTTCTCATAACTCATAGTTTAAATACTCAGTCTGTAAAAAGGCTCTCCTTGTATTTATTCAAAGTCTGCGTCCTTCTTCTGACTATTATCCACTGGTCCTAATCTCATTTCTAACAAGCAGCAGAATAAATCTTCCCCAATAGCAGACTCTGAGGAAGGATTTTTGTGCCACTGATTGCATATGGAAGTGCTCTCAGGAGAACCTATCAGGAGTGTGGGAGTGGGGAAGGAAGAGAGAAGACAGAGAAAATCCATGGAACATCAATGACAAGCAAAGTCCCTGATGGACATCTCTGCCTGACCCAACAGGGAAGCTCTCCTGAGGTTACTTGAAGAAATTAGGGTTTCATATTCTACCATGATCAGTCATTGATCATGAATCTATTCCCTCATCCCTCTGCCTCCATCAATGTCTGTAGGGAAAGCAGTTTAGTCACCTGAGTTTGGTCCTTGGGAGGGATATTTCAGATGTTTCTGGCAGCAAAAATCCACAGAAGCTAAGGAGGGAAATCACACAGATGCTAAAAGAATCTAAGCATATCAGAATAGAGACCAGACTTCCTCTTTATAACAGCTCTTCGTTCTGGCTCTTATAGACCATCCTCACTTCTTCTCTAAATATTTTATTTATTATTTATATATTTATATATATTATTTATTATTTATATATTTTATTTATTATTTATATATTTTATTTATTATTTATTATTATAATAATCCATTATTATTATTATTATTAAAGATAAAGACAGAGAGGCAAAGAAGGAGGAGGTAGGAAGTCATAAAACCAAAGCTTTCCTTAATGTGTCAGGGGCTAAGCTCAAACCAGGGTCACACATATGGCAAATTTGGCAGCCTACTATCCAAGTAAGCATTAAACTCTTCTAAGTCTCCCAACATGCCAACTTTGCACCCAATCCTTTAAGAGACTTGAGTAGCTGTTCATCTATCATTGTGTGAGGCAAGTGACCCCTTAGGGAAGTTTGCTGAGCTAGCTGTAGAATTGACACCAAAGCTGAAGCTGGTGTTCTAGAGAACAAAGGTTCAGAGGGTTGGTCCTGGATTTCTGCATTTTCTATGCTTCCACTGCAAGAAAAGAAGGAAGCAGAGGTTTTTCAGAAAGGCCCACTGGCTCTGTGTCCCTGGTCCAGATCCTGGGCTGGTTTTATTTAAAGACCTGATGTCTCAGCTACAGCACTTTTCAACTCACCCTTGTTTTTAAAAACAGCAGCTTGGAGCTGTTGGACATTTTGACACCAAAAGTGGGCTTGAATTTTAGAGGCTGAAAAGTACATGTCTAGCCTTTCAAAAGGTCACCCTTCCTGTTTTCAGGTTTATGAGCCACAGTCTTTATGACGTTTCTGTTTCAACTTTGTTTCTTGCTTCTGCAGGGCATGTCTGTGTAAATGTCCCTTTTTCTAGCCAGCACTCAGCAGAGGTGACTCGGTAGGGTATGTGTGTAGATAGTCCGGTTCCTATTCTTATGGCCAAGGGATGTTTTAGAGGCTTGTCCCTTCTATTTTAATTGAACTTGTTAATATTATACTATCTATCTCTCTCTCTCTCTCTCTCTCTATATATATATATATATATATATATATTTATATATATAATCACAAAAGAGGTTCTTTAAAACACCAGATAAACAAAAACAAACACAAATATAAAATATATCACAACACAATGCCTACATAGGTTTGATAATTAATCATATTCTCCAAATGGGCACAGGGGGGTTGGTTATGGAAAGGACTGAAGGTTGATAGTCATATTCTTCCCTCAAAGTTAGAAGCAATTAGTAATAGACATCACAGTTACAGGCAAAAGACAAAGTATATACTTTGGCAGAACGGGTGAGATGAACGTGGCTTGAAGGCACAGTAATGGGACTTCTTCATTCTCTTTCCCCTGCTGCACTGATCAAACCTTGAAAGAATAACAAGACTGAGTCTGGCTTCTTCTGCAGAGATATGCCAGTCATCAATGCAGAAGAGATTTAGGGATGTGACAAAGAGAGAGAAAGAAACAAAAATGGAGAATAACGCATTCTGGCTCAGGTGCACGTTCTTTGCTCTTAGACAAACTATCTCCTCTCAGCTTAGACTCTTTACTCTTGAAAGGAGTCTTCTTATAATTAAATGAGATGATAAACCATGGTTCTCTGCACAGTACCTGGCACAGAATGAGTATTCCATAAAGAGTAGTTTCTTTGTCACACACATATAAGTTTTTGCCTGGACCTTGTACATGAATTATTTCACTGCTTCCAGAACAACTTGTGGTTTTCTTTCCATGATATATAGAAGATAGAAAGATGGACAGATAAATAGATAAACAGATACAGGGACAGACAGACAGATACCAGAGCACTAGAACTTCCCCCAATACCATGGCATTTCCATGTGTTGAGAGACACCAAACATGAGCTGCACATATGACAAGATGCACAAGCTCTCTTTCCTGGATGAGCCACTCTTCACTCCCAAACACATTAATGTTATTTATCTTTAACCAACAGATTCTTGGAACTTAAGAGCAACTGCTGCTTCCCCTCCTCCTCCTTTTCCTTCTTCCTTTCCCCCTTCCTTTCTTTTTCTGCTTCTCCTCCTCTTTCACCAGCCCTTCTTTTTTTTCCCTTTCTCCTCTTTTTCTCTAACTTTTATCAGAGCACTGTTCAACACTGGCGTAGTGCAGTCCCAAGGAATTGAATCTGGAAATTTTGAGCCTGAAGTGAAAAAAATCTGTTGAATAAATTGATGTGCTACTTTCAGGGCCCTTAAGAACTTCTTGACTTCCTCATTCATCTCCATTCATTGAAGTTGATACAGCCTATTTTTTCCTTTGGCACTTGAAGGCCTATTTAGAGAAGACCAAATGTTGGGATCCAGGAGACAGCACACAAGTTTATGACACAGTTTTCCATGCCTATGGTCCAAAGGTTCCAGGTTAAGCCCCAGCACTACTATAATCCAGAGCTGAGCAATGCTCTGGAAAAGAAAAAAAAAAAAAGAGGGGAAACCAAAGAAGAAGGAGAAGAATATGAGGAAGGAGAAGGAGGAGGAAGAGTAAGGAGAGGAAAGTAAGGGTCAGATACAAATGTAGCAGCCAATTCTAGACTATCCCTGATACATTTGCTCACACAGCATTTAATGAGACCTCTTTCTTTCTTTCTTTCTTTCTTTCTTTCTTTCTTTCTTTCTTTCTTTCTTCTTTACTGGAGGCTTAATGATTTACAGTCAACAGTAAAATACATGTGTAACATTTCTCAGTTTCCCACATAACAATTCAAACCCCACTAGGTCCTCCTGTGCCATCAAGTTCCAGGACCTGAACTATCCTCCACGCACCTGAGCACCTGAGTTTTTTACTTTGGTGCAATACACCAACTCCAGTCTGAGTTCTGCTTTGTGTATTCCCTTCTGATCTTGTTTTTCAATTTCTGTCTATGAGTGAGATCATCCCATATTCATCCTTTGGAAAAAGCTTTCTGTGTGCTATCTTTTCTTGAATGTTTCTCACTTAAGACAAACCCTTCAAACTCCATCCAAGATGAGGTGAAGAAGATGAATTCACCATTTTTAATAGCTGAGTAGTATTTCACTATGTATATATACCACAACTTTCTCAGCCATTTATCTGTTGTTGACCACCTGAGTTGCTTCTGGGTTTTATCTATTACAAATTGTGCTATAATGACCATCGGTATATACAGAACTTTTTGGATGGTTGTATTTGGTTCATTGGGATATATCCCAGGAAAGGAATTTCAGAGTAATGAGTAGGTCCATTTCTAACCTTCTGATAGCTCTACACATGCACAATATTTTTCTACTAAGCTCAGAATTAGGTAAACCGAAGAGCTAAATTTGGAGTGTGACTCCCATCAGAAACCACTGTAGTGCATAGTTTATGTTGGGCCTTACAGTAGAGATGTCTGTTTTCTCCATTTCACTGGTCAGCATCCTTTATATGTCATAATATCAAATTCCCAACAGTCCATAAAAACAAATAAAATGAAGTCCAAAAAATGTCTAGGTCCACATAACACTATGACACTAACAGAATTTCAATATGCCATTGAAACTAACATAACAGGGTTTTGTTTTTTTTGTACCCACAATATAACAGTAGTTTCAAAATCTCTGTCATGAAAGCAGTTTCCAAACCCTACCAAGCCCTCAGTAGGGAATAAACATTTTCTTATTCTTTCCTCAAGTTAGTCAAGCAGACAGAGGGGCACCACACAAAATAATGCTACATACTATTTCTCAAATTGATTAGGAAATTATTAATGATCGGTTGGCAGCAAAATCATTAGGACAAAGACAGAACAACAACAAAAGTTTTCTTATTCAAAAAAGTCGTTAAACTTCAAAAAGATCACATTTAAATATATTTTGAAAACAGCTCCTACTTAGATGTTATGAAAGTCCTTTCAATACAGGCAAATTTTAAATGCATTAAATTATAGCTTCTTTCTTTCTATCAGGATTGATGCAATAAAAAAAGTGGAGGTGGTATAAAAATATTGGGACTGCAGTCATTGGAAGAATAACAAATAGCTGTGATAAAGTTCATAGTACATCCAAATCTTTGTAAACTCCCGAAGAACTCAGATTTTCTAAGAGTACATTTTATATGTCAAGTTGACACATTTAGTAGTCAAGTCAAGATGCGCCTCCCACAGTGCTACTTAAAGGTAGCTTCATCACAATTTAAACTTTGCAAATACTACTAATCATTTATTTACTCATTCATGACCAAAGTATTTACTGATTACTCAGAATATGTCAATTGTTTGAGAGACCAGTGCAAGTATAAAGGAGAGGCTCCCCCTTAGAATATATCTAAAATAAACTTTCTAGCTCCTTCCAACATGAAGACTCCAAATTTTGTCTGTTATACTCTAACCTTTAGGTTCCTAATTATTAGGCAATTTGTTCTGCTTTGCTGCCAAGTTACAGACACTACCATGATACCAACTTGACTTCCCTGGGTAGAGGACCTTACTAATGTGTCCTGGAGCCTCACCTCCCCAGAACCCCACCTCTTTAGGGAAAGATAGAAACAGGCTGGAGTCATGGCTCTACCTGTCAACACCCATGTCCAGCAGAGAAGTAATTACAGAAGCCAGACCTCTCACCTTCTGTTCCCCATAAAGATCTTTGGCCCATACTTCCAGAGGAATGCGAAACAGGGAAGCTTCCAATGGAGGAGATGGATATGGAACTCTGGTTGTGGGAATTGTATGAAATTGTACCCTCTTAAAATTTTTTGAGCAAGATGCAGAGAGAGAAAGACACAGAGAGAAACACCAGAATGCTACTCAGCTCTGGCTTTTGGTGGTACAGGGATTGAACCTGGGACTCTGGAGCCTCAGGCATGAGAGTCTCTTTGCATAACCATTACACTATCTACCCCTACCCATGTTGTACCCATTTTATACCACAATATTGACAACCATTATTATATCAATAATAAAAAATTATAAAAAAGAGAGAGGCTCTCCTTATTATAGTCCACAATATAGTAATACTCATGTCCTTGCTCTGCTGTGTAGACATACATACATACATACATACATACATACATACATACATACATAATCTCACCTCACCACTCTGGGATGCTTTCAAATTTAGCTACAGAGACTAAGAGAAGGAAATACATCGTGAAAAGAAAAGGATTCTACTTGTGTATGACTTTTATATATTTGAGAACCAGTTTCCCTAAGTGCTGGGATAGCCTGAGGGTACTTCTTCCCGAGCTAGTGCTCTCTGGCTTGGAGAGAACTCAACTGGAGCCGATCTAGGCTGCTGCGTGGGAGAGGGATCAGGAACTCGTGCCGCACTAACTTCCGCAGGAGATACACTCTGGAACTCTCGGAGCCGGAAAGCAATTTCCAGGTGTCTTTAATCAGAAGAGCAGCTGTTTTCATACTCTCCAAGTAGGGTGGAAACAGGATGTGATATAGAGAGGGTGGAGAGAAAAGTGACTGGTGAAAATCAGAGTGTGACAAGGAGGGGGCGGAACAGGCGAGAATCCTATCACTGAACCACCAATGCCCTGGAGTGCTTTATGTAAAAGTGATTTATGTAAATAGACCAAAGCTTTGGATCAGTAAATCCCTATATAGGCATATGGTTAAGCAGAAGCCAGGGGGAGGTGGCATACTACCCAACACCTAAGGGTAGTTCTAGGTTTTAGTAATATTTTCTTTTTTTCTTTTTCTTAAATTTCTTTATTGGGGGAATTAATGGTTTACAGTCAACAGTAAAATACAGTAGTTTGTACATGCATAACAGTCCCACATTTCAATTCAAACCTTCACTAGGTCCTCTTCTGCCATCATGTTCCAGGACTGAACCCTCCCCCACAACCCAGAGTCTTTTACTTTGGTGCAATGCACCAACTCCAGTCCATGTTCTGCTTAGTGTTTTCTCCTCTGATCTTGTTCTTCAATTTCTGCCTGTGAGTGAGATCATTCCATATTCATCCTTCTGTTTCTGACTTATCTCACTTAACATGATTTCTTCAAGCTCCATCCAAGAAGGGCTGAAAATGGTGAAATCACCATTTTTAATAGCTGAGCAGTATTCCATTGTGTGTATATACCACAACTTGCTCAGCGACTCATCTTGGGTTGCTTCCAGTTTTTTGGCTATTACAAATTGTATTGCTATGAACATAGGTATACATAAATCTTTTTGGATAGGTGTGTTGGGTTCCTTAGGATATATCCCCAGGAAAGGAATTGTGGGGTCATAGGGTAGGTCGATTTCTAGCCTTCTGATAGTTCTCCAGACTGCTTTCCCCAAGGGCTGGACCAATTAACATTCCCACCAGCCATGCAGGAGAGTTCTTTTGTCCCGACAACATCTCTAGCATTTATTGCTGCTATCTTTTCTGATGTATGACATTCTCAAAGGAATGAAGTGGTATCTCATTGTTGACTTTATTTGCATTTTTCTGACAATCAATGACTTGGGGCATTTTCTCATGTTTATTGGCCTTTTGGATCTCTTCTGTGGTGAATATTCTATGCTTTTAAACATACTTTTTCACATTATCTTTTTAAAAAACTTTATTCATTGGATAGACAGTCAGAAATCAAGAGGAAGGAGGAGAAAGAGAGGGAAAGAGACAGAGAGACACCTGCAGCCCTGCTTCACCACTCGCAAAGCTTTCCCCCTGCAGGTGGGGACCAGGGGCTCGAACACAGGTCCTTGCACACTGCAACACATGCACTCAACCAGGTGCACCACCACCCAGCCCCAAATATTCTGTTCTTTTCCTCTCCTCATTTTTGGATGGGATCTTTGTTTTCTTGTTGCTGAATTTTGTGAGCTCTTTATATATTTTGGTTATCAGCCTCTTGTCTGATGTATGGCAAGTAAAGATCTTCTCCCATTCTGTGAGGGGTCTCTTGGTTTGGGCAGTGGTTTCTTTTGCTGTGCAAAAGCTTTTTAATTTGATGTAGTCCCATTGGTTTATTTTTGACTTAGTCTTCTTTGTAACTGGATTTGTTTCACTGAAGATGTCTTTAAAATTTATACGGAAAAGAGTTCTGCCAATACTTTCCTCGAAGTACTTGATAGTTTCTAGAAGGTCTAACATCCAAGTCCTTGATCCATTTGGAATTTTAGTGATGGCTTCATTGAATTTATGTAACAATTTTCTCTGAAATTTGTCCTAAAGTTTAAAGTAATTTTTTCTATCAAAACAATGATATTATTGACAGTGAAAAATCAAAGAAAACAAAAACAATAAAACTAAAATTTTATAGCTTAATCACCTCAAGTAAATAATTTTAAAATGTATTATATTGCCATACATTTTTATTGCATAAATACATACAAAATTGGAGTGATATTTAATACAATTTCAATTCTTCATTCAATATTATGTCATTAGTATTTCCTGGTGTCCTTAGTTATCAAAACATTAATTTAAATGGTTGAATTATAGTCTATTAAAGAGTGTTCATAGATTTGCCTTATTATACACTTAAAATAGAAACATTTTCCTGCCATTATAATTAATATGGCATTGAGAACCCTTGTGTACAAATAATTGTACTAATCTCCGCTATTTGGAATATATTTCTGGAAGATCACTGACTCCACATATATATAAATTTTCTAAAGACTCTCAATTTACATTGCCAAATTGCATTTTAATCAAGTCATGCCAATTTATACTTATCATAATGGGTGAATGCCCATCTAATGTATCCTTGCCAGCAGTAGGATTATCTCTGAAAAATATTTGCTACTTTAATATGTGAAAATATTAGCCATTAAATTTGCATTTGATTGATGATTATAAAGGCTGTTCTCTCTTTTTTTCCCCTCTTTCTGTAACTTCACAACTGCTGCTATTTCTGCAGACTTACATGAATCTTTTTTGATTAAATTTGTCTTAGTATATATATGAATGATATTTTTAAATTTAAAATTAGTATTTGTAGACACTATTTTAATATCAGTATGTTTCTTAAAAATGTGTTTTTTAAAAAAAACTTACCATAGCTAACATATAGAAAGTTATGTACTGGGCTCACACTCCCAGCCCCTATATGGGGGGGGGGGCTTCAGGAGGAGTGAAGCAGGGCTGCAGGTGTCTCTCTTTCTCTCTCTCTCTTAATCTCCCCCTTCCCTCTCATTTTTCTCTGTCTCTAAGAAAAATATAAATAATAATTAAAAAATTAAGCACTTCATTATGGTTTCTCAAATCTGGGGTAATTATCAAAATTGAGCAAATAACTTGACCAATTTGTCTTTCAGTGTTTCATCAGAATATGACAGCTTTTGGAAAAATATTTCTCCCACCTTGATATGAATATTGCTTTCATATAAATAAAAAAGCTTTGACCTTGTAAAAAATGATTTTTCCTTCTGCCACCAGAGGTACTATTCTGGCTGCATGTATGCATGAATTCAATGGGACTGGTGACCTTTTTAATCATTTAATAGGGAGTGAGAGGCAGAGAAAGAGAGAGAGAAAGAGAGAGAGAGAGAGAGACCACTGCACAGCTCCACTGCTCATGAAGCTTTTCCTATGTAGGTGTTCCCATATGGTGGACAGGAGATGGATCCCATGTCCTTGAACCAGGTAAAATGTAAGCACTATCAGGTGAGCTACTCTCACCCCATTTAGTGCATTTATTATAGTTTTCTGATTAAGTTTTCTGTGCTTGTGCTTTATATAGCCATGTATCTTCAATTTACTTTTGTAATTTCTCGCTGACAAGATCCTGAAGCTCCTTGAGTGATACTAATTACATATCAGTTCTGTTTCTCTATTATTTCTCCCCTATCTATCTATCTCTCTATCTATCATTTATCTACCATCTATCGATCATCAACTATCCACCTACCTACCTAGCTATCACCTACAGTTCTTGTTCTTTTTTTTTTTTTGCCTCCAGGGTTATTGCTGGGGCTCGGTGCCTGCAATACGAATCCACTGCTCCTGGAGACCATTTCCCCCATTTTGTTGTCCTTGTTGTTGCATTTGTTGTAGTTGTTATTGTTGTCATAGCTGTTATTGTTGTTGGATAGGACAGAGAGAAGTGGAGAGAGGAGAGGAAGACAGAGGAGGAGAGAAAGATAGACACCTGTAGACCTGCTTCACCACTTGCAAAGTGACTCCCTGCAGGTGGGGAGCTGGGGGCTCAAACCAGGATCCTTATGCCAGCCCTTGTGCTTTGTTCCATGTGTACTTAACCCACTTCACTACCACCCAGCTCCCTGACCTACTATTCATTTATCATCTGTCCATATACCTACCTACCCTCTATCATTTTTCTATCTACTTTCTTATCTATATACCTATAAGTAGAACTTTTCACTACACCCACTTTGAAATATTCTTGGTTCCTCTCAAGTTATTCAACAGAATTCAGATCTTGTAGAGTGACAAAAGACATTCATTTGTATCATATAATTCTTTTCAGCCAATTTAAAAAATAGTTTTTTTCTAGGTCAGAGATGATTATGTGGCTTTGTGTATCTTGATAATGATACTACAAATAAATTATACCCATTTTATTTTTGAATGTAAAAACATAAACAAAAAAGTAAAAAGTGAGTACAAAAACTGAAATACCTATACATGTCTCTTAAATTAAGTTTTAATTTCACCTGGCCTAACTTGAACTTCTAGTTCATTTCTAATAAACATAAAAGTACTGTATTTCAGGTGCCAAAATGGGTTCATTCTTATACAAGGTGGAAAAACCAAATCAATTCTACAGCAATGAATTCAGTTTTTCTTATTGAACAATGTGACTTGGATTACCAATTTGTCCCAATAGAGAGATCCTGTTGTTTTCGCTGGGCTGGCTTCATGGGCGGGTAACAGATGACCAGAAAAACATGTCTGAGCTGAGAACGCAGTTTAATCTTTATTCACGAGCGGGAAAACAGTCCAACACCTAATCACCACACAATGTGCTTCTCCATCTTTCTCCTCCCGCGGCAGAGTCAGGAACTCAGGAAGTACGTAGGATAGGGGGTGGGGAGAAGGGAGAAGCGCGAAACTAGCAAGGGCTAAACCAATTCTCCCGGAGGTGGGGGGAGTGAGACCAAACCAATGTGAAGCATACCAACAATTCCCCCTTTTCTTTTTAACTAATTGACCATAGTATCATGAGTGTGGGGTGAACAGAAACCTATATCGTACAGGCATTAAAAAAAAAAAAAAGAAAGAAACTGGCACAAACATGGAGGAACAAGTAAGCGAGCAACAAGAACCAGTGTGCTGCAAAGGGAAGGCCTGAAGGGGGCGTTTCTTGCCTCTGTGGGCAAGGCTTTATCAAGATAAAGGACATTTCTTGCCTCTGTGGGCTTTTTTTTTTTTTTTGCCTCGTCAGGCGTTTCCTGCCTCTATGGGCATTACTTAGCATGGGGGGATATGACCTAGAGTCCCAAGGTAGCTGGCTGCAGTCAGTCTTTGAGAAACCCAGCAGCATAAAGGAAAGCCACTATAGTGTTGTGTACCAGTAAGTCCGATAGAAGTGCCAGTTCAAAGCATACATCCGCTGAAGAATTGCTGGGGGGTGAATTGTTGCATGAGGAAGGTCAGCCATTGGAATTCCACTTTTGTGTAGAGAACTTGACAGCTGCAATTCACTTACTTATGAAACAAAACTTGTAGCAGGTTAGAAGTTTACCACAATAGATAACTCGATGATTATAATTGGTTTAAGTATCTTTATAAATTTGGAAGGTCTTTTTCGTTTTATTTTAAGGCTCCTAACCAATCTAAGTGCAATAAAATGTGGTAAGTCAAAGAACCACTGCTAGAGCCTCAGGCATGAGAATCATTAGCATAACCATTGTGCAATCTACTGTTTCTAATTGAGAAGGTATTTGAGAGTTTTACATATCAACAACACCTTATTTAATCTTTTGTTACACCCATTCAAGATGGAGACACACCCTAGGTGTGCACAGGTTTTTTAGACCAAGTTAGTTAAAATATATTGATTTTTAAATATTTTTTACCTCAGACTTAAATGTAAGTTAATTTTACCTTTATGAGAACTATGTTGAAAACCTTTTTCATTTAACTTTGCCTGGTAAGAATATAGCCTTAAAGTTACATTTTTAACCTTAAAGTTAATGTTTACCAAACTTTAAACACACACATAAACATGGTCTTCAATATACAAGGAGAAAAACTTTTATTACGAAGACATGTCATTTTAAACTCAAATTTAGATCTGTACTGTCTTAGTTGTTCAGGGGGTGCACTGGCGGTGGCTTCTTGCACAACTTCAGCTCCAGGAATTGTAGGTTGCGATCTCTGTAGGGATCTCTGCGTATTTTAGATCCTCTGCCTTCAGAGCCGAGCTGAGGATCTCAGCCAGGGGGCCCGGTCCTAGCAGGGAGCCCGTGGTCTCCAGGTGGTCCGGGATCTGCCCAGACTTCATAGCAGGAGGGTTGGCAGGCCGGCTGTGCAGAAGGCGCAGGCCGAGGTGCCCCGGGGTGGTGGCCAGGATGGGCTGCACCCCTACCTGCCATGTCTGCTGCCCTGATCCCAGCAGCCAAGCAGTGTGGAGGGAGCCCACATCCAATGCCCTGTGCCATGCGGCGGCGAGCCGGCTCCTGCAGGTGGGCATTGGGCAGAAACCACAGTGTGGCCCAGAAAGAAATGTTCCAGAAACAGAGAAACAGTCTCATGAAGAAAGGGCAGAGGCTTTTGGAAACCTCTTCACAAGCAGAAAAGAAGGCCATTGTGGCTTTACTTATCTGATCTTCTTTGGTCTGTTGCATGTGTGTGGAGCCGAGATTCTTGTCCCTGTTCAGTGCACCATTATGTTGTTTTCACCAGGCTGACTTCATGGGCGGGTAACAGATGACCAGAAACTCGTAGCTGAGCTGAGAACGCAGTTTAATCTTTATTCACGAGCGGGCAAACAGTCCAACACCTAATCACCACACAATGTGCTCCTCCATCTTTCTCCTCCCACGGCAGAGTCAGGAACTCAGGAAGTACATAGGATAGGGGGTGGGGAGAAGGGAGAAACACGAAACTAGCAAGGGCTAAACCAAATCTCCCGGAGGTGAGTGGAGTGAGACCAAACCAATGTGAAGCATACCAACAAGATCCCAGCCATTGACTTAGCTGACAATGTTTGACAGATAGAATGAGTTGAAGTATTAGGAACCTAGATTCTAGGGCTGGTGCCTACTTGCAGTTCACTGTTAGAGGTCTTCTTGTTTTATCTAATTGTTTCCTAAAGTTTCCATATTGTGCATATGGAGTTCTATCAATTATTTATTTGACTTATCTTCCAGTTGTAGTTGCATGGGGTCTTATTCAATGTCATTACTTATGAGGTTAATAGATTGGCATCACAGAAATCTGATAAATTTTGATAAGAAATCTGAATTATCAGAAATCTGTTAATTCTTCCCTTCCTTGAAATCTTAGTAGTTTCCCATCACCATTTTGGGAGTTCACTCCTGTTTCGACTGAATTTGCTTGACCCCGTTAGCTCGTTTATCAGACTCCCCTTGGCATGCTAGCCTTGTGGTCAAGCGAGATGTGGCCAGAATATGCAGGGAAATTCCAACCTTCCTATCAGCCTTGCTTCAACACCCCACCCTTCCTCCCTCTGGTGGGCTTCGCCTTCTTTAAATTTCCATTTCCCCATTCCTGCATCACCATCTATACCTTCTCATTGCCTTGCTCTCTTTTCCTTATAAGGAGATATGGTCTCATTGGCCAGCCTGGCTACTTCCTTTGCACAGCTACCCATCTGTCCTGTCTCCAACCGCCTATGGGTGTCAGACCCCTCCTCAGCTCTCCTCTTAAATTCAGAGGTCAGGCTTGCATCTAGTGACTATATGTTGGCCAGCCCCAAAGCACCTCTCTTTCAGAACCTTCAGGATGATCGGTCCCGTTCTGACTATGCCTGTGAATTTGACTCCTAATCCCCAGAAGCCCCTCCCCAGTCTGAGTCCAGCAGTGGCCTCTACCTAGGGAGAAATGGGTCAGCTCTTCTCTGGAGCACATCGCAGTTTTCATCACCCTTGGAATACCCCAGTTTTTACTATCCAGAAAAAATATGGAAAATGGAGGTTACTTCAAGACTTCCTTGCTGTCAATAAGAGGATGCACATCTGGGTCTTCCCACAGAGAGGTTTACCTCTTGTTTCAGCCATCCTGACCAGGGTTCTTATCATCTCTATGGACATTCGGGATTGTTTTTTCTCCATATTCCTACACTTCCGGGACTATAAGTGCTTTGCTTTCTCTATCTCAGTGCTCAATAACTCTGGGCCAGCAGACCGGTTTGAGTGGGTGGTCCTTGCAACTTATTAAGCCTGATAAAATGCATACTTACTTTCTATTTACTGATTTGATTTTGTTTAAAGAGATAAATTCATTTCCAAAAATCTGGAATATACAGTAAAATATACCCCCCAAGAAATCCAATAGTGATTCTACCGCCTTTTTAAAGTTTTTTTTTTCTATTTTTAAAATTTATTTCATTACTCCCATCACCAAAGACACAGATAACCACTATAGTATGCATTTTATCAGGCTCAAAAAGTTGCTCTTTATTTGAGTAAAGGGAACCTAAAAACAAGAGCATAACATTTCTGAGGTTCAAAAGGAGAAAAAAAGTTCCAGGTGGTGGCACACGTAGTTAATCAAACACATTTCAGTGCGCAATGACCTGGTTCAAGCCCCTGGTTCCCACCTTCAAGGGGAGAAGCTTCACAAGTAGTGAAGCAGGGCTGCAGGTGACTCTCTATGTCTCTCCCTCTCTCTCTCTTTCTCCACTTCCCCTCTAAATTTAGCCTGTATGTCACTAACCTTCTCCCTTGGCTCTGCTCCCTCCTTAGGTGTGTGTGTGGGGGGTGCTCTGTGAGTCAGAGAAAAACCGAGACATTTAAACACCAGTCATTTTTCTTGGCCTTCAAGGCCTCTGTTTTAAATAAGGCCCCTTTCAAGGCCTAAAGGGCTTTTAACAAGACTAAATATCCAGGGCACAGGAGGCTCGCTGCTGGCCTCAGCTTTTCCAATAAGCATGCTCATATCAGAATTTTAAAGTGTAAGATCTAGTAAAGTTTTATATACACTCTTACTGATAACCACTCAGAGGGTGTTACATAAGAAGTAAAATACAGCTAAAATATGAGTATGAACAAGTAACTAAATAAACTTGTGATAAATCTATAATTACTAAGATCCTAGCAGTAAACTAAGTTCTAATATTGTGCTTCAATTGTTTAAGCAGCTTTAAATAATACTAAAGAGATGATAATCATTTTATTGTTGAAAAGATCTTCCAAAATTATATAAAGATACTTATCCAATTCTAATCATTGAGTTATCAATTCTAGTGAACTTCTAACTTGGTACAAGATTTTTCTTCACAAGTGAATGCTTACAGCTGGGACAAGCCTTCACATGAAGAACCAATTGCTCATATGGTAAGATCTTAATATATAAAAGTGTCCCCTATATGTAGTCCAATTTCAGCTTATGTGACTTAATAACAATATTCATGTTTTACTCATGGGTCTGTACTGACCCCTAAGGTCACTCATATCCCTGTTTGTTTGTTTTTTATACTCCCCCAACATACAATTAGCCATAGCCTTAGCTATACTTAATCTTTTCAAAATTTACAAAAATTTAGATTTTCAAACTAGCCCCCAATGCCTCTCATTGTTTTGTGTATGTCTGTCTCTCCACTCCCCCTCTAAATTTCTCTCACTCTCTATCCAATACTAAATAAATAAATAGATAGGTAAAATATTAAAAACTAAAGAAAATACTTCATTAAGAAAAAAAGGAGAAAAAGAAAATTTTTCTGTAAAGGCTTCCTATCTATAACAAGTTGCCAACTTCAGCATAAAACACTTGAAGCCAACAAGTAAGAAGTGAAAGCTTAACTTTCAGAAAGAAGACAACTCCACTTCCAAATATATCAAGGTTTCCAAGAACATTTGCTTTTTTTTTTTTTTTTTTTCTGTTGGTTGGTATCAAATGATCACTTTGCCTTATCTTAACTGAAAACACTGGAAGTTTGAATCTTCCATTTACACAGATGGCTTCAAATCAACACAAATCTTTCAGGTTTTCTGCAGTTCTGTGTGGCTGGGAAGATCTCCTTGTTTTTAAATGTACCTATCGAAAAAGAAGTAAGGAATGAAAACTGTAGAGTGTTCCAAGGACTTTCAAGACATGTTTTGATTCTGTGACTCAATGTGGAGTTTATGTAAATTGGAGAAAAGAGTCATTCTGTAGTGAGTCCAACAAGCAAGAACATCCACTGTTCTCGGCTTCTACACTGTATACACTTGGAAACAGAATCCCTAAATTCCTCTACGGATTGTCTATGTCAATATTTTTCTATAAACCAAGGTATAATTGTCAGAGCACCATGCAATGCAGACCAATAACATCAGAAAGCTTATGTGGCTAAATAAATTGAAAGGCTTATGCTAGATAACTCAGTCTTGCCTTTGCTTATTCTTTGCATCCCTATATTCCTGTGCTAATTAGAGACTTAAGCCTTAATGCCTTCTTGGTCATTCTCAGCTTTACAGTTGTCCTTGGAATATGAAAACATACTTGCTTCTTTCATTGTAGCTAACAGACCTGTCTTTTTCCCAAGTATTCTAATTTTACTTTTTATTAGTGATTTAATGGTGATTGACAAGATTGTGAAATAAGAGGGGTACAATTCTATACAGTTCCCATCACCAGAGTTCCGTATCCCAGCCCCTCCATTGGAAACTTCCCTATTTATCCTTATAGGAATATGGACCAAAAATTTGTATTGGGTGCAGAAGGTGGGAGGTATGGCATCTGTAATTACTTCTCTGCTGGACATGGGCATTGGCAGGTTGATCCATACTCCTAGCCTGTTTCTATTTTTCCCTATTGGGGCAGGGCTCTGGAGAGGTGGAGTTCCAGGACTCATTGGGGTGGTTGTCTGTAGGGAAGTCAGGTTAGTGTCATGGTAGCATCTCCAACTTGTTTTTACTTTTTTTGTTGTTGTTGTTTGTTTACTTTTTTATTGACTTATAGAATTTCAGGCTATAGATTTGCATCCATATATATATATATATATATATGTGTGTGTGTGTGTGTGTGTGTGTGTGTGTGTGTGTGTGTGTGTGTGTGTGTGTGATATATATGTATTTAAGATTCAGTTTTCACTACCAAAAAAAGACACCTCTGCCTCCTCCTTCCACCTCCTCCCCTTTCCTCTCTGGTAACCAGCTATGTTGTCACTGTGTCTAAGAGTAAATTTTGTTGATTTTTTTGGTCAATTCCTTTGTTAGGTTATTTATATTCTACACATGAATAAAACCAAGTAGTAATTGTCTTCCATTGCCTTACTTATTACACTTACCATAGTCATCTTTCTTGACATATTGTTATCTTTGGGGACCACCTAACCTGGCTGCTCTACCTGGCACACCTTGATAAGAAAATATTTACTGTGGGTTGGGCGGTAGCGTAGCGGGTTAAGTGCACATGGTGCAAAGTGCAAGGATGGGTATAAGGATCCTGGTTTAAGTCTCTGGCTCCCCACCTGCAGGGGAGTCACTTCACAGGAGTTGAAGCAGGTCTGCAGGTGTCTATCTTTCTCTCCCCTCTGTCTTCCCCTCCTCTCTCCATTTCTCACTGTCCTATCAATAACAACAACAATAATAACTGCAACAACAATTAAAAAATAAGGACAACAAAAGGGAAAATAAATAAATATAAAAAAGAAAATATTTACTTAGGCAGCATAACCTCCATATAATAATTAATTTTATTCAGCAACTAGCATGAATAGATTAGCTCAGGAATGAATAGATTGCTAAACCATTATTTGGGTGTGTCTCTGAGACTGGTTTGGGGACATACTAGTATTTGGATCAGTAGACTGAACCATGAAGATCTACCATCACCATTCTTGACTACATCACCCAGTCTACTGACGGTCTGAAATAAATAAAAGGTGCAGGAAGGCCCCTAGTTGAGCTGGGCATACATTTTCTCCTTTCTAGAGATCTTAGTTTCCTTGACTAGACCCAGACTGAGGTTCACACCAACAACTCTTCTTGGTTCTAGGTCTTCAGATTTAGACTGGAACTATACCACTAGCTCTCCTGGGCCTCCAGACTGTGGGACTTCTCAACCTACATAATGGCACGAGCCATTTCTTCATAATTTACCTCTTTATATATACCTATGTCCACATCTATCCTATTGATTCTGTTTCTCTGAAGAGCTCTAACTAGTAAACCCCTTAGCAGAGCATAGGACTCTTATGTATTTAAAAGACATTTTTGTCAGAGTTCTAGATTCAAAACACCTGAGAATTTAGACAGTATAACTAGCATCAATAACTAGACTCTAATGGAAAACATATAATACACTGTCAATATTCTGGTCCTTAGGAGAGCTTGTCTTCAGTTTTCACAGCACTGTCCAGGTTTTCAGTATTAAATGAGTGGTACAAGCTCCAAAACTAGGTAAGTGTGAACAAAAGAGAGAAAACTTTATCAGATTGAGATTTATCATCAGTACAATGAAAGGCAGAGAAATATGAAGGTCTCTGACAGGAGGAGCATAGATTGCAGTGAACAATAACTGATTTTGAGTTCTACTTTTGTCCCTTACTTACTCTGTCTGTGACACTAAGCTCTTTATCACATAAAACTGCTGCCAGGGCTTAATAGAGTGCACATGATACCATGTACAAAGACTCCAGTTCAAGTCCCCAGTCCCCACCTGCAGGAAACAAACCTCATGAGTGGTGAAGTAGTGCTACAGATATCTCCTCTCTCTCTCTTTCTCACTCTCTCTCTCTCTCTCTTTATCTCTCTCTCTCTCCCTTCCTATTTCCCCTTCCACTCTCAATTTCTCTCTGTCCTAGCAAATCAAATAAATGAAGATTAAAGAATAGAATAAATTGTTTGGTAATTGGTAACCCAATTACCAAACAACGTGATGATAACATTAACTATCGATTGTGTTTTTGAACCCTAAGACAGCAGGAACCTCACATATCCACTATAGAGGCCCTACTTCCCCCAGTCCTGGAACCCTTGGATAGGGCCCACTTTCCCGTATGCCTCTCCCAATCCATATCAAATAATATTGCATCCACCGATCACAACCTAACCAACGCAACGATTGCCACCTCAACATGCTTCACCTCAGACTGTGTCCAGAGACTTCACGTGTGGAATGATAACCCTTCAGCTTCATTACTCGGGTGAGACCTTTCCTTTCATAGTATACTCTAATTTCATCTCAGGTGGTTCACTTTCTAACAAAGTCCCAAAACCTAGATATACACCAGTTTCTGTGAGAGAGAGCTTATATTCACACGTTTCCATAAACTACTGCAAAATATATACCTGAAAGTAGAAGTACACTAGAGTTTGCAGTGAGTACCTCCCTAACACTTCCTCTCCACTATTCCAAGATTCGGGTCCATGATTGCTCAACAATTTGTTTGGCTTCGTATGTTAACTCTCTTTTCAATCACCAGGTTCCAAATGCCATCAGGATGCTGGCCAGGCTTCCCTGGATTGAAGACCCCACCAATGTGTCCTGGAGCTCAGCTTTCCCAGAGACACACCCTACTAGGGAAAGAGAGAGGCAGACTGGGAGTATGTACCGACCAGTCAACGCCCATGTTCAGTGGGGAAGCAATTACAGAAGCCAGACCTTCTACCTTCTGCAACCCACAATGACCCTGGGTCCATGCTCCCAGAGGGCTAGAGAATGGGAAAGCTATCAGGGGAGGGGGTGGGATATGGAGACTGGGTGGTGCTAATTGTGTGGAGTTGTACCCCTCCTACCCTATGGTTTTGTTAATTAACCCTTTCTTAAATAAAAAAAATTTTTAAAAAAGAACTGCCACCGCCATTAGTCCCAGTCATATATATATATATATATATATATATATACTATGATACCATAGATTATAACCTAGAAATCTAAAATTTTGCATCCTATAATTTGGTAAACTAGAAAAAGTTGTATGCTAAAATGGTAGTAGTTCTGCTCATTTCTTTTCAACTCATATTGCTAGCTAGTCTTAGGGTTTTCAATAACTTATCTGTAAGCATGAGGTTTTTTTGGGTTTTTTTTTGTTTGTTTGTTTTCTGTACAGGAATGGTTACATTGCTCTGTATCCTGTTAACTGATAAAATCACAGATGTATGGCTGAAGCTGATTTAAAGATTAATGGAAAGTGTTAAGGCAACAGATATGACTAAGTTTAGTATGATGTTTAGGTGCTCTTAGAATGAAAGGCTTACATAATGTGAGGGATAGAGTCCCATAATCCATATCCAGCCATTGGAAAGTCTCATCCCTTCAGAACTTTTTTTTTTAATTTTATTTAGATTATGTGCTTATTGTTGACCAGTAACCTTTAACTGGGAATTGAATATTGGTCAGGACTTGAATCACATGTCCAATTCAATGGTTCAATGCATGATAAAAAAAGGAGGACCCCACTAACAACAGGCTGTTGGGTGGCACTGGTTCCTCTGTAAGGTCAGTGGATTCACAATTAGAATAACTGATGGGACAGGCAGTGGCACACCTGGTTAAGGACACACAGTACAGCGCACAAGCACTCAGGCTCAAGACCCTGGTTCTCACCTGCAGGAGAAAAGCTTCACATGTGGTGAAGTAGGTCTGCAGGGTCTCTCTGTCATTCTCCATCTCTCTATCCCCCTACCTTCTCCATTTCTCTTTCTTTATCCAATAATAAACAAAAATATAATAACAAATAAATAAATGTGATGTTTAAAAATCCTTTAAAAAACAAAAAAGAACTGATGTAGGGTGAGAAAAAATGTAGTAGTTTATGTGAATTCAAGGTTCTTAAATTTGTTTTCTCTGTTTTCTTTTAGTATAGGACTTATAAGTTAAGTTCTTGAGAAGCTAGTTAAAATCTGAATGAAGGGATATTTAATGAAACAAAAAACTAGCAGAAATATGGTGTTTTAGAACAAATGGGACTACTGCAATGGGAATATGTCTGAGGGGTCAGGCATGGCCCACTTGGTTAAGCACACATGATACTAAGCACAAGGACCCGCTCAGATATGGGTTCGAGCCCTTGGCTTCCACCTGCAGAGGAATACTTCGCAAGAGATGAAGCAGGTCTTCAGGTGTCTATCTTTCTCTCTCCCTCTCTATCTCCCCCTCTTCTCTCAATTTCTCTCTGTCCTAGCCAATAAAACGGGAAAAAAAATGGCCACCAGGAGCAGTGGATTTGTAGCACTGGCACTGGGTCCCAGCAATAACCCTGAAGGCAAAAAATGAATATGCTCTGAGGTATATTAGGTATGTTGCTATGTTTGTGGTGGTCTTCTCGGTTCTGTTGAGAAGATCTCGGTTCTGTTGAGGTGGGGAAGACAAGGTAAGCATGTGTAAATGACAAAAAGCAGTCAGTAAGATCCGTGAACATGCTTAAAATCAGAAAATGTACCTGTTAGGTGCATAACCTCACATTAAGTTCCTTAAGCACTCATTAAGTATAACTTTTATGTGGGTGGATTAACACACATAGCTCTTCCAAATAACTGTATAAGTGCAAATGAGGTAAATACAGAAACATTCCAAAATTATAGGGTAGTATAAGCATAATTACTATGGCAGACCAGATTTCAAATAGCTGCTAGGGTTTGTGGCACCAGATATAAATGCTTCAGAAATCCTGATAAAGCAGGAGGCAGTGGGTCTGATCATGAAGGGTAGTGGGACTGGCTTGGAGTCTAGAACATAGATGAGGTCTGGACAGAGAAAGGGAAAAGAAGTCTGTCGTGACAGGCAAACGTTGTGAGCTGATTATGGACTGACTTTCAGAAACTTGCAGTCTCATAGTCATCAGCCTGTGTTAGTTCACAGTCAAGTTTCCAGTTTTCCTTTTTCCATCCACAGTTTGTATTTTGCTTTGAAAGCATGGGACAAATCCCGTAAGTCTTGGTTGATGAAGAAAGCACTCTGAGGAAAGTGTGTGCCAGAGAGTGAAGTTCTCCAGTACTTATATAAGAGAGCTGCCAAATAGTCTGAAGACAATTTGAAGTCTGGGATCAATGATGTCCTGGAAAAAAGTTGACATAGAAGCAAGCATTTAACCTTATCCTTGGCATTTCAAGTGACAAGCATCATGTAGAAAAATTAGAGTTATTGGACAGTGGATCCTGTGTTAGCTCTTTTTAGAAATAAATGATGAGCAATTTTTCTTGTCTCAAAGTACTGATATCTTTCTTACTCTTCTACAGCATGACCCAACCAAGATTTATTATGGCTTTCTCTGTGCCAGGAACTTTCTAGACTCAAGGAAGGCAGAGATGAAAAGTCAGTGTACAGGACTTCAAGGATCTTATGCCTAACAACTTAGGCTATAATGATAATTCAAATAAGATAACACAAAAGGAGTGAGAATTCTTAGACAGGATACTGTACTATTCTAATATGGAACAGAACAGAATTTGACTGCACCTAGTTAAGCCCTTAACTCTGAATCAGTGATATAACTTTTAGTGAACAGAGACCTTGAACACATTAACTATGATCCTTATTTGAATTGCATGCATTTTACATATGAAAATTAGATAATCACATGAACCGACAGAGAGAAACACAATAAAGATGCAAGTTTTCTTATCCCAGATGTTGTAACATTCAGCTGTACTACCTTGCATTTTTCTATGGTTGATGTACATTTGTCTTGTCCTCGTTATCTTATCGTTTTGAATTTCTCAGGGGAAACTGTAAATTAATCAGTATATATTCAGCACATATGATTAACAAGGCACTATGGCAGGCAATGGAGATACCAATTTGAAAACAACATGAACTAACTTTTGTTAGTCAACCAGTTAAGAGCTTCATATTACATGACATATTCTAATCTGGAATCTAAGTTCCTAGATTTTGAAAAGGTAACAAAACTATGAAGGGTTAATTTTAATAAAATTTGCTAGTTCATTAGAATCGCAGTCATTTTTCTCTTTTCTGGCTTACTTTCTTTGACTTACACATATCCTTTTATTGTTATATTCATTTATTTTGAGCTTTTATTTTCTAGTTACTGAAGGCCATTAAAATCACTAACTTTCCCCTTCATTCTAATCTGAAATGTAAAAAATTTGCAAACATGGAAAAAGGCTTGAATGAACATTTCTCTATAGAAAATCTAGAAAGGGTTCACAAGCATAAGAGTAATGCTCAAGGTCATTTCTCACTATGGAAATATAAACTGAGGCCAGTGGAGACACCACTGCACATCTATTAACATGCCATAAAACAAAGACAGCAAATAACAAATGTTGGTAATAATGTAGAAAAAGGGGCCAGGAAATAATGCACCCGGTTGAACGTACACATTACCATCTACAAGGACCCAGGTTCAAGCTGTCAGTCCCCATCTGCAGTGGGGGAAGCTCATGAGCGGTGGAACAGTGCTACAGATGTCTCTCTTTCTCCCTCCCTACTGTGCATTGCGGGTGGTGCAGCCACTTGGAAAACAGCATCATAGTTTCTCAAAACTGACTTATCACGAATCCTAGTTACGGAATTTTATATCCGCTAAAGGACTGAAAACATCAGAGACTCAGACACTGATGTTTTCACTCAGTCAACTGTAGCATTCTTTCTTGATAGTGAAAAAAGTGGACACTAACTACGTGTGCACTGGTAGATGAATAGGCAGACAGAAAAGGATACATATTTGTGTGTGTGCAATGGAATATTATTCATCCTTAAAAAGTGGTCTAGTTCTGCTACAACATACATGAACCTTGAAGAAATTATTCTACGTGAAATAAACCGCATATGATAAAATCTTCTATATGAGGGACCCAAGTTATAGAAGGGACCTAAATAGTCAGATTCTTAAAGACAAGAAGTATAGGTATGGTTAATCATGGGCTGGGGGGTGAGTATGGGCAGATGTACTTTAGTGAATGTAATGAGTTCCAATATAGGAATATGAAAAAGTTCTAGAATTTTTTGTTTGAGGATTATGTAATGTTTGGGTTGCATATCATGGACTGAGTGTGTCCCCCTTCTAATTCATATACTGAAGACTTAACCCCCTGATATGTTAGTATTTAGAGAGAGAGAGAGAGAGAGAGTCATTAGAAGCTAACTAGGTTTAGACTAGGTAATAATGGTGATGGCCTTTACAATATAATTAACCTTCTGCACCCCACAAAAATCTTTGTCCCATATTCTCAGAGGGATAGAGACTAGGGAAGCTCCCAATGGAGGGGATGCGATACACAACTCTCTTGGTGGGACCTGTACCCCCTGAACCCACAATCTTGTCAATTATTGTTAAATCACTAATAAAAATAAATAAATAAATAAATAAATAAGAAGAAAATGTTCAGTAAAGTAAAATAAAACAACAAAAAAAGCCCCATGTCATAAAAAATGTAGAACAGACATGAGGGAAATTAAGAGTTTTGACACTGCCTAAAGTAAATGAACTCAGATGACTGAAGGAAATCTGACCGCCTCTCTACAGTAGTTTCATTAAGACATGGCACCCTCGCTCATTATTACCAATCTCCTCCACTAGCCTCTGTTTGCTGGTGGTGTCCAATGTCCTCATCTTGCATCTTCAAGGGAACTATAAATTTCTCAAACAACATGCTCCTGAGTTCGTTTTAAATATCCCATAGCCAATAGCATGAACCAAGAACATAAAGGAAATATTTAATGTAGCAAATCACTGGCGTATGCCTCTTTATCATTCTTCCACAAGGCTGGTTCAGAACTTGTGGTCACCTGTTCATTCTCCCCCAGTTACAAGAGAACAAGTATTTCCACAGACTTCTCAAGACAGTCCTCCCTGACAGCATTTACTCCCACTTCTACACAATGTATTAGACATTTATGTTCCTATATTTTTTTCAGAAAGAACAAAATGATCATTGTATTTTAAATAAGTATATCAGGTAATTCTGAAGTTGCTTAGTCACTTTTTCTGAAAACTGAGTTCTGAATGCAATCATTCCAAATTCTTCCACTAGATGACTATTCTATTATTTGTTGCGTAAATGTCAGATTGAAATTCTCCACCATGGGAATTTAATATTCTGTTATTTGTTGAGTAAAAAGTCAGATTGAAATTCTCCACCATGGGGGGGGGGTTGGGGGAGAGGCTAGCCAGTAGAGCATTTTCTTTACCATGTGTGAAGACCTGGGTTTGATCCCTGGCACTCTGAGAGAACAGTATGGAAAGCACCAAAGAATCTCCATGTATGGTGGGCAGTGTTGTGGTATCTCTACTGCCCCTTCCCTTCCCACCTTTCTCCCTCTCTTAAGATGAAAGGAAGAAAGAAAGAAAGAAAGAAAGAAAGAAAGAAAGAAAGGGAGAGAGAAAGAAAGGAAGGAAGAAAGAAGAAGGAAGGAAGGAAGGAAGGAAGGAAGGAAGGAAGGAAGGAAGGAAGGAAGGAAGGAGGGAAGGAGGGAAGGAGGGAAGGAGGGAAGGAGGGAAGGAGGGAAGGAAGGAAGGAAGGAAGGAAGGAAGGAAGGAAGGAAGGAAGGAAGGAGGGAAGGAGGGAAGGAGGGAAGGAAGGAAGGAATGAAAGAAGGAAAGAAGGCAAGAAGGAAAACAGGCTGCAATTGGGTCCACAAGACCGCAAAGTGGTATCTTCAATCCAGGAGGCCTTGAATTTGTCCCAACTCTGCTTGTTTGTTTTCTGTCTTTCTCCTTCTTATTTCTTTCTGTCTTCCTTCCTTCCCTCCTTCCTTCCTTTTCTCTCCTTTTTATTCTTATTTGTTTATCTATTTATTCCCTTTTGTTGCCCTTGTTGTTTTATTGTTATAGCTATTGTTGTTGCTGTTGTTGTTGGATAGGATAGAGAGAAATGGAGAGAGGAGGGAAAGACAGAGAGGAAGAGAGAAAGATAGACACCTGCAGACCTGCTTCACCACCTGTGAAGTGACTCCCCTGCAGGTGGGGAGCTGGGGGCTCGAACCGGGATCCTCACACTGGTCCTTGTGCTTTGTGCTACTTGCGCTTCACCCGCTGTGCTACCGCCCTACTCCTTCCTTTTCTTCTTTTAACCAGAGCACTTTTCAGCGCTAGCTTATAGTGGTATCTGGGATTGAGCCTGAAACCCTGAAGCTTCAGGTATGAGATTCTTTTTGCATAAGGATAGCACCACCTCCCACCTCCTGGCTCTATATTTTTTAAAAAATGTAGGGAAGAGGTAAAGTCAAGGAGTTTTATCCTTCAGTGTTTTTGTGTTCAAGGACTCATTACTATAGGTTATATGTTCCCAAATGGCCTGCCTTTCTATGAAAGACAGATACCGGGTGGTTTCACTCATATGCAAAATATAAGGAATTGAAACACATGAACTTCTTTAAAAAACACTGCCAAACTGTCACTAAAATTTTGTAAAAACTGTGTGATCTTTTTTTTTTCCTGGGGTAAGGGGAGAAAGCACAAAAAACTAGTATAGCTATGGGCTCTTTGGAATATAACTAAAATATGTTTGCTAGCTATCTACAAGACAGAGATGCCCCCCGCAACTCTTCATCTGCACTACTCCAGCCTAATCATGTTAGTCAACAACTTGTTTGGCTTTATATGTTAACTCTCTTTCAGCCACCAGGTTCCAGATGCTAGCATGATGCCAACTGGACTTCCCAGGACAGACAACACAACCAATGTGTCCTGGAGCTCCGATTCCCCAGAACCCCACCCCACTAGGGAAAGAGAGAGGTAGGCTGGGAGTATGGATCGAACTGTCAACGGCCATGTGCAGTGGGGAAGCAATTACAGAAGCCAGACTTTCCACCTTCTGCATCCCACAGTGCCGGGCTAGCTTCACGGGCGGGAAACAGATGACCAGGGACTCGTGGCTGAGCTGGGAACGCAGTTCAGTCTTTATTGATGAGTGGGGATGCAGTTCAACAATCTAATCTAATCTAATCTCTCTTCATTAGAAAGCCCTGTCTTTTATGTCTCCTGAGGCGGAAGTGTCAGGAAGAGGAAGTATGTAGGATAGGGGGTGGGGAGAAAGAAAATAGCTCTCAAACCAGTGGGGATTAAACCAATGAAAACAATGATTATGTAAATAGACCACAGCCTCAAGCAATGTAACAGAAGGGGTCTTAAGCAGAATTTAGAAGCAGACCAACACCACAGTGACCTTGGGTCCATACTCCCAGAAGGATACAGAATAGGAAAGCTATCAGGCGAGGGGATAGGATATGGAGTTCTAGTGGTGGGAATTGTGTGGAGTTGTACCCCTCTTATCCTATAGTTTAGTCAGTATTTCCTTTCTATAAAATAATTTTTTAAAGTTTTAAATGGCACCAAAGTTAAAAAAAAAAGTAATTTGGTTGTAGGTACAATGTAATCTTAATGATACTATAAATAATTCATGAAAAGTAATTGTATAAAAAGAAACTCTCCCCCACTTTCTTCTCCAAAATTTCTTTAGAGATAAACAATATATGCTAATGTGCTGACATTGATTCTATACAAAATCTTCTGGTTACTGAAACAAAGACTTTTATTTAATATACATCATGGTGATCTTCTTCTTTAAGTTGCATATAAAAAACATGCCAATGGGGTCCCTCCAGTAAAAGAACAGAGTGAAAAAATATCTATTGGCAGGGAAGTCAGGTGTTGAGAGAAGATAAGAGCTCCAAGTGATGTGATTTAGATTGGCAGCAATCAGAAGGGCTGCATATATCATTATACTTGAAAAGGAGGTGGAGGGGGGTGGCATCTGATCAGGACTAAGTGGACTTTGCTTTAAAAGTAAAACTTTTGGCAGCATCTATTTTACTGTTACCTGCTGTATTGATTTCAGATGTGAAGCCAAAGAAGGGAAGTGATCTTTGAGCATCAGTGGTTTCTACAGAAATGTTTATAAGTTGCTCTATCTCAGCAGAGAGGTATTTATGTACAGGTCATCTAAGGTGATGCTAATCCACAAAGGGACAGACTTCACATAAGCGATGCCAATTAATTAGGACAGTAAGAAAGAAGCAGAGGAATAGCAAAGGTTGAGGCGGGGTGAAACAAAACAACTGCATTATGGAAAGGGTAGTTTCAAATATTTATAAAAGAGATGGACTTAACCAAAGACTCAGATCTGTTTTCATCACTGTAGATTTGCAAATTCAGGGGTTCTACTAATAATACACTGGATGTTTGCCTTAAAAAACAACAGATCTAATCTCCCTGAACTTTAATTTTCTCATTCAAAAGATAAGGACATTGATGCCAACTCTGCCTGCTATTACCTGAATTAAAAAAACTATGTATGTAAAATGTCTACTGTCTTTTCCAGAGTAAAAGACTTTAGTTTCTTTTCATATCTCACTTCCCAGTTTATGTGTTAAAGTCTTTTATGTTTAATAGTCCTATTTGACTTAGAAGAAAGGATGGTATGGTCGATCTCCACATACCATTTTTTTAAATTTTGTAAATGTCTACTAAATATTCATAAAACTATTTAAACTCATTTTATTTCCCTGTGACCTGCTTGCCTACTCAATCAAAGAAGATTTAAATCTACATAAAGAGATAATGAGAGTTGAGAGACAAGATGCCCTACTTAATACGACATCCTGTGTACAGAGGGGCAAGTTACCAAAAATTTTATACAACCAACATATCAATCACTAAAATACAGGTTGCGTATAATTAAATCTCTGATGATTCAGAGGTTATTTAGCTTCTTTTAGGGCTCAAGTTTGGGAATATCCATTTCATAGAATAGCTGAACTGCCAATTAACTAGATCGGATTGATGAGGAGGATGGGAGGTGGCTTTATAAATTGCTTTTGAGAATCTGTGCTCCATCAAGGGGTTGTTATCTCCTTTACAAAGAATTATGCAAAATAATGAGGTAGGGAAAAAAACAAGTCAGGATAATCAGAGACCAGAATGAGAAAATTAGAGTGAATAGAGTGAACACAAAATAGTAGAGCAAGAAAGTTATAGGTGCAACTATAGATATAAATACAGAGACAAATGGAGTCACTTAACAGGTACACCATAACCTAGTCTGTAGTGAAAATCAAGAAATATAGGTTAGGGGTTCCAGCAATAGCACAGTGAGTTAAGCATACATGGTGGGAAAAACAAGGACCCGCCTAAGGATTCCAGTTCCAGCCCCCATATCCCCACCTGCAGGGGAAGTGGGTCTGCAGGTGTCTGTCTTTCTCTCCCCCTCTGTCTTTCCCTCCTGTCTCGATTTCTCTCAGTCCTATCCAACAACAACAGTAATGGCAACAACAATAATAACAACAACAAGTGCACCAAAATGGGAAAAATGGCCTCCAGGAGCAGTGGATTCATAGTGCAGGCACCGAGCCCCAGCAATAACCCTGGAGGCAAAAAAAGAAAAAGAAAAAAGAACGAAATACAGGTTATTCTTCCCAAGGCATAATTTCATAAACATGATGACAATTCTATTCGAAAATTTTCAGTCACTCTCCAGAATTTAAAAATGAAGATGAGTCATTTTAGAGGTACATGTAGTCTGTCTTTTCATAATCAGATGTCAAGTAGTGTTTTAGCCTTCATTCCTATCATTCTTAAAACAAATTCTTCATAAAGATTCTCCAAAACCCATATCACATCTGATATAATCTTACCTTTAGGTTTCTGATTATTAAACAATTTGTTCTGTTGTATATATTAGTGCTTTTCAGCCACCAAGCTGCAGATGCTACCATGATGCCAACCTGACTCCCCTGGGCAGACAACCTCACCAATGTGTCCTGGAACCCCACCTCTCCAAAGCCCTGCCCCACTAGGGAAAGATAGAAACAGGCTGGGAGTATGGATCGACCTACCAATGCTCATGTTTAGCAGGGAAGCAATTAAAGAAGACAGACCTTCCACCTTTTGCACCCCATAATGATCCTGGGTCCACAGTCCCAGAGAGATAAAGAACAGGAAAGTTTCCAAGGGAGGGGATGAGATGCAGAACTCTGGTGGTGGAAATTGTGCCCCTCTCATCCAAGGGACTTGTCGTTCAGAATTAAATCAATAATAATAATAATAATAATAATAGATTCTCCCGGTATAGCTGATGCTTCTAATCTCTTGAAGGATCAGACCCCAGTAGTATCCAGAATTCATATTATATCAATCCCCGCATTCAGTAAGATTATAAATATAAATACTCATAAATAAAGGAAACAACTAACCAGAGGCAAGAATTGGTAGTGAAAACCAATTGAGACTATCATGGGTTTCCATCACAGGCTGGCCAACTGACATGTAAATCTTCATTTTTAATAACATTTAATGATAAAGACTACAATAAGATTTATAGTTAAGGCGCCCAGACTTCCCAGCTCAATTTGACTCTTTATAAATCCTTGTCAATAATTGAGATTCCCATAGAGATTTGCCTACATACCATTATGCTAAAAATAATTTTATGGTTTAGATTCATTTCCTCTTTCTAATCATATAAGAAGTCTACATTGTCCAACTACCCATAGAGTTAGAGCTGATATGAGTGAGCTCTGACCAACAAGCAATAGCAGAGAAATGCATCTAGTCTTTACACATTCTCTGACATCTCCCAACCCTGCAGTTCTGGAGGTCACATGGTTGGTTCAAATGCCATGACTGAAAGATGGAGGGGAAAATACCTAATGTTTATTATTTGTAAGTGAAAAACTATAGACAGACATGCCACTCTATCAGCTCATGTTCAGTACCAAGACCAACAATAAAACAAATGTACCTGTTTTTCAACCCCACTTTAAAATTCAAACTGAGCCTATGGGGCAACCTGCCAATGCCCATACCCAGTGGAAAAGTGTTGTTAAAATTTTTGCAGGCTCTTGCCGGTCGGGTTAGCTTCACAGGCGGGTAACAGAGACGCGGAGACAACGGCTGGGCAGGGAAGCTGTATTTCTTTATTCAGGAACAACGATTCATAAACTAAGACAAACTAATCACCAAACAGAACTCTGCTGTCTCTTTGCGGCGGCGCAAGCACTCTCTCTTACTCCCGAACTCAGGAACCCTCTCCTACTTTCGAACTCTGAAACTCTGGCACTCTCCCACTTTGGAACCCTCTCTCGGGGGTTCCTAGGGGCGGGGCCAAGCGGGCCCGTGAAAACTAACTGGACTGATCTAATTCTCTTGGAGGGGGAGAACTAGAACCCAATGTAAAGCATACAACAATTCCCCCTTTTCTTTTAACTAAATGGCTACAGTATCAAGGGTGTGGGGTGAACAGAAACCTATATTGTACAGGCATTTTTATAAAAAGAAACTGGCGCAAACATGGAGAAACATGCAAGCAAGTAACAAGAACCAGTGTGCTGCTAAGGGAAGGCCTGAGGGGGCCATTTTACCTCTGTGGGCAAAACTTTATCAGCTTAAAAAAACATTTTTTGTCTCTGGGGGGCGTACTTTCTTCGACGGGCATTTGCATGGGGGTGCGGAATGGCCTAGAGTCTCAAAAGCAGCTGGCTGCAACTTATTTACTATGAAACAAAACTTGTTATTAGCATATTTTTAATAGAGAAGGAATTTGAGACTTTTACATAACAACAACGTCTTTTAACCTTTTGTTACACCCATTCAAGATGGAGTCAGGAAAGGAAACCTCAGGCATGAGAATAATTAGCATAGCCATTGTGCGATCTACCATTTCTAATAGAGAAGGTAATGGAGAGTTTTACATATCAACAAGTCTATTTAACCTTTTGTTTAGACCAACTTAGTTAAAATATATTGCTTGTTAACTAATTTTTACCTCAGACTTTAAATGTAAGTTAATTTTATCTTTATGAGAATTACGTTGAAAACCTTTTTTATTTAACTTTGACTAGTAAGAATTTAGCCTTAAAGTTACTGTTTACCAAACGTTAAACATACACATAAACATGGTCATTAATACACAAGGAGAGAAACCTTTGTTACGAAGACATGTCATTTTAAACACGAATTTAAATCTGTACTGTCTTAGTTGTTGGGGGGGGGGGTTCACCATCTGGAGGTGGCTTCCCGCGCAGCTTCACTTCTAGGAATTGCAGGTTGCGATCTCTGCACAAATCTCTGCGTACTCCAGCTTGTCTGCCTTCAGACTGGACCGGCAGCTGGAGATCTCGTGTGCCCAGTTTCGGCAGGGAGCCCGGGGGTCTGGGAGGTCCGGGATAGTTCCAGAATTCATAGCAAGAGGGCGGGCGGGACAGCATTGTAAAAGGCATGGGCCGAGGTGCCCAGGGGTGGCGGCCATGATAGGCCGCCACGGCCCTGCCCCATGGCCCTGCCATGTCTGCTGCCCTGCTCACAGTGGCTGAGCAGCGTGGAGGGATCACACGTCCAGTGCCCTGCGCCACGCGGTGGAGAGCCGGCTCCTGTGGGCTTGCCTGCGTGCTGGCATTGGGCTCTTGCGTGGTGGCATGGGGTTCCTACGTGCTGGCATGGGGCTCCTGCATGCTGGCATAGGGCTCCTGCATGCTGGCATCAGGCTCCAGCGTGTTGGCATCAGCCTCCTGCGGGATGCGGGGCTGTGGGGCTGCGGGCGCGGTGTGCGGGGTTGTCTGGGCACAGCCGGCTGGCTGGCTGTTTAACCAGGTGGAAGCAGCAGCTCCGCACCTCGCCTCCCGCCTGCTGGCTATTCCCGCTGGCTGTTCGAGTTCGCCCGAGCGAGTGGAAACCAGAGAGTGGTCCAGAGATAAATGTTCCAGAAACAGCAAAACAGTCTCGTGAAGAAAGAGCAGAGGCCTTTGGAGATCTCTTCACAAGCAGAAGAGAAGGCCATAGTACATAGGTAGCCAAACTGTCTTTACTTATCTGAGAGATGCGCAGGTCAGCCCCACGTTGGGCGCCATTTGTTGTTAAAATTTTCGGAGACTCTTGCCGGCCGGGTTAGCTTCACGGGTGGGTAACAGAGACGCGGAGACAACAGCTGGGCAGGGAAGCTGTATTTCTTTATTCAGGAACAACGATTCATAAACTAAGACAAACTAATCACCAAACAGAACTCTGCTGTCTCTTTGCGGTGGCACAAGCACTCTCTCTTACTCCCGAACTCAGGAACCCTCTCCTACTTTCGAACTCTGAAACTCTGGCACTCTCCCACTTTGGAACCCTCTCTCGGGGTTCCTAGGGGCGGGGCCAAGCGGGCCCACGAAAACTAACTGGACTTATCTAATTCTCTTGGCGGGGGAGAACTAGAACCCAATGTAAAGCATACAACAGAAAAGTAATTACAGAAGCCAGAACTCCTACCTTCTGTACTCCAAAAATAATTTTGATCCATACTCCCCATAGGGAGAGAAATGTTAGGGGAAGATGACTGGAGGACTCTGAACTCCAATTCCATCAGAACCTGGAGAGAGTAGAGGGAAAAAGGAAAGATACTCAGAAGTTGTAATGGGTGTAAATGTGACTTAGGAAGGAAGAGAAGGTAGGGCCATAGAGAAAAATGGGCAAATATATAAATATAAACAGATAGTTATAGAATTTACAGTCAATCCATATCTATGACTTTGGGAGAACTACTGCAGTTTTCAATGGAGGGCATGAGGATACACAAAATTCCATTAGTGGGGACTGTGGAATTAGATACCTATTACCTCATAATTTTCTGTAAATCAATGTTCAATCACTAATAAAAATTAATTTTTTTCTGCTTTTCAAGCCTCAGTTAACTCAGTGATTACTAAGTCTTCTGGATTATAATACTCATTTTCTCCTGGAATTACTATATTGCTAATCCATCTAACCTATAGGGTAGCTGTATCAAAAAACAAACAAAAAATAGAGGATTGCTTTCCAAACTCCACATAATAGTACACACAGTAACTGGAAATATCTGTGTGATATAAAAAAATAAGCTGTCATAGTTGTTTCTGATATAGTAATTACCCAGGAAATTCTAGCCACCCTTACAACCTACACGGTGTCCTGAAGTTCAAAGAAAACTATTATCTCAAGAAATTTGTCATCCATTTGTGGCATATGTCATAGTACTTTGGGGAGATTTGAAAGAAAGTCTACTGTGTCTGCTTTTAAATATTATATTTATTTTTATGAGAAAGATATGTAGGAAGAGATAGAAAGATTAGAATGTTGCTCAGCCATGGCTGATGGTGATGCTAGGGACTGAACCTGGGATTTCACAGGATTAGACATGAAACTCACTTGCATAACCATTATGCTGACCCCACAGCCTGGTTGGTATTTATTTTTGTCTTAGAAAATGCATCTCTATGTTTAAGCCAATTGGTTTCATTATTTAAAAAAAAATTTTTTATATTTATTTATTTTCCTTTTTGTTGCCCTTGTTTTTTATTATTGTTGTAGTTATTGTTGTTGTTACTGATGATGTCATTGTTGGATAGGACAGAGAGAAATAGAAAGAGGAGGGGAAGACAGAGGGGGAGAGAAAGACAGACACCTGCAGACCTGCTTCACTGCCTGTGAAGAGACTCCCCTGCAGGTGGGGAGCCAACAGCTCGAACTGGGATCCTTAGTCAGTCCAGCCCCTTAGTGCCACCTGCGCTTAACCCACTGCGCTACCGCCCGACTCCCTGTTTAAGCCAATTGGATCATACTTTTTTAACATAGTTAAAAATAATTAATACAGAAATTGTTAAAATAAAGTAAATATTTAAAAGGGGAGAGGGAACTAGAAGGGGAGGGGAGAGAGCAGTCCTGCTTCAACACTCATGAATCTTTCTACCCTGCAGGTGGGGACCAAGGACTTGAACCCATGTACATGGCAATGTGTGTGTATGTGTGTGTTTTATTCTTTTTCTTAAGGTATGCTTACTTTAAATTTATAATTTATTTTCTTTTAATATTTTTATTTTTTTAATATTGGATAGAGGCAGAGAGAAATTGAGAGAGGACAGGAAGATAGAGGAAAAGAGAGCTTCCTGCTACACGTGGGTCCTTGCACACTGTAATATGTGTGCTTAAGCAAATTCACCACTGTCTAACCCATACTGTGTGTTCTCAACCAAATCCACTACTGCCAAACCCCATTGAAATAGTCCTTTTCATCAACCCATGCTAGATGGGATAAAACGGAATCTATCTATGGTATTTCCTACTGATATTAACAAGGGGGAAGTTCATTTGTGGATGAGAGGTGGTTCTAACCACAAAAAACAAACAAACAAAAAAACAGGCACCCATATCAGTAACACTTAGCCAAAACAAATAGTTTTGGACATAGTATTTCTCAGAAAGTATATTTCCAAAGCACTTTTTTAAATATTTTATTTATAAAAAGGAAACATTAACAAAACTATGGGATAAGAAGGCTACAACTCCACACAATTCCTACCACCAGCAATCCATATCCCATCCCTTCCCCTGATAGCTTTCCTATACTTTAACCCTCTGGGAGTATGGACTCAGCGTCATTATGGGGTGCAGAAGGTGGAAGGTCTGGCTTCTGTAATTGCTTCCCTGCTGAATATGGATGTTGACAGGTCAATCCGTACTCCCAGCCTGCCTCTCTCTTCCCCTAGTGAAGCAGGGATCTGGGGAAGTAGAACTAAGACACAGAACCCTCTTTGGGAAAAGAGGTTCATCCTTTTCTTTTCCTTTAGTATCAGTCAACCACACATTTACAATGTGATGAGAAGGCTACACTGGGCTTTTAAAATGATGTCATCAATGGGATATTTTGAGAGTGGTAGTGAATAAAGAGCTCAGACTTCAGCTGGGCCTTGTCATGTGATGGTGGTGGGGCATGAGGTGGGGAGAAAAGGAAGTAAAAGGAAAGCTTTGGAGAGCATAAGGACACTGACATCTAATAAAACTGACATTGTGGATTTTGTGACTAGACTTGGAAATCCAGAATATGGACTCTGACTGGAAACAGAGAAAGAAGAACTTGAACACCAAGTCAGAGTTGGGGTTCATTTCTATAAAAATATAATGAACTCCTTGTATGTTACAGGCTGCCTATTAGTCAGTAGGTTTATGAAATCCCTCAGTCATGACTCCTAACTACAGTGCCCATCTGACTCCAGTATCTCATGGTTTGCAAAAGACTTTCATGTATGTTCTATTTGTTTTTCACAATATTCCTACAAGATAGAGGAGGGACATCAAGGTCACAATTGGGAGCCTGTGAAAAGTAACATCCTGAGATTGGGCTAGGCTCTACATTATTGGAAAAGAAATCCACAGAAATTAAATAATTTGTCCAAACTAAGAAGTAGCAGAGTGGGCTACAAGTTCAGATCTTCTGACTTCAAATCTAATCATCACCTTTAAGTTTTACCTGATATTCTATCTTAAAACATTGCCTATCCAGTTAATGCCACAAAACAATAGCTTATGACCTATCCACTTATAAGAAATAGCATTCTAGTACTAAACAGAAGGACCAGCATAAGGATCTGAGTTCCAGCCCCAGCTCCCCACCTGCAGGGGAGTCACTTCATAAGAGATGAAGCAGGTCTGCAGGTGTCTATCTTTTTCTGTCCCTCTCTCTCTCCTCTCTCAATTTCTCTTTGTTCTATCAATTAAAAGGGGGGAAAAATAAAAGGTCTCCAGGAGCAGTGGATTCATAGAGCTGGCACTGAGTCCCAGCGATAACCCTGAAGAAAAAAAAAAAAGAATAGCATTCTTTTTTAAAAATATATATTTTTTATTTCCTTTTGTTGCCCTTGTTATTTTATTATTGTAGTTACTATTGTTGTTGTTGACTTTGTCATTGTTGGATAGAGAGAAGTGGAGAGAGGAGGAGAAGACAAAGAGAAGGTCGAGAAAGACAGACACCTGCAGACCTGCTTCACCTCTTGGGCAGGGGAGCCAGGGGCTTGAACCTGGATCCTTACGCCAGTCCTTGCACTTTGCGCCACATGTACTTAACCCGCTGCACTACCTCGGACTCTCTAAGAACCACATTCTAAAAGTGATGCTAATGGTATTTATTCATGAAACCTAAGAGCAAAAGCAGAACTTATGTACACAGTTTTTCCTATCATCAAAACAGCTAAGGTGAGTCTACCCCAGAGGACCATTTACTCTTAAAGCACTCTTATATTGTCAGCATTTTATGCCCTAATTTAAGAAAAGTTCAACATAAGCCACTACCTCTGTAGTATAGAGAAAGAAAATAAGGCAGAACAAGAACACTTCTTGTCCCCAAAAGTCACTCATTTAATTAAGAGTAGACACTGAGTGTAAGACCTATGAATAGCTGTTCCAATTACTGGTCTAGCACTTTGGCTAAAACTCTGCTGAGATGAAGAAGAGTGCTTCATTTAAAAGTGAGTAATGGGGGTCAGGAGATAGCGCAGTGGGTTAAGCGCACATGGTGCAAAGCATAAGAACCCGCACAGGATTGGCACAAGGATCCCAGTTTGAGCCCTGGCTCCCCACCTGCAGAGGGGTTACTTCACAGGTGATGAAGTAGGTCTGCAGGTGTCTTTCTTTCTCTCCCTCTCTCTGTCTTCTCCTCCTCTCTCCATTTCTCTCTGTCCTATCTAACAACAATAACATCAGTGGCAACAATAACAATAACTACAACAACAAGGGCAACAACAACAACAACAACAAAAAAAACAGGAAAAATATGGCTTCCAGGCACAGTGGATTCACAATGCAGGCACCAAGCCCCAGAAATAACCCTGGAGGTAAAAAAAGAAGTGAATAGCTTAGAGCAGTTACTTCTTTACCTTTTACAATTTTTTCATGAACTGGGACACAGTATGCTGATATCTCAGTCATGGACCATTTCATCTTTGTTTAGATTACAAGTTTTCTAAGATCAGGATACAAATCTCAACCACCCCAGTGTGTAGTGGATGTGCTTTATATAGATGGCATGCCATGCCTTAGCAACAACAAACTGAATGAAACTGATACAAATTGAAGTATACCAAACACTATTTTGCTCTGGAATACTATAGATAAAACAGTTCCAATAATATCAAGTTACTAGAGGAATGCAGAATGGATTTAGAATGAAGAGGTGAGAGGACTGCTACTTGATAATATTAAATATAATCGTCAATGTTTCAAAATACTATGGCATAACACTGATTCTGAAAGCATTTAACTATGTATTCTTGGGTCGTACAATTTTGTTTTAAATCTTCAGTTTCCTTATCTGTGAAATGAGGGACACTATTTTCTCTGAGGATCCTAACTATTAAGTGACACACATATATATATTTACTACTTGTTCTTTTTAGGAGTCTCCTGATGAAAAATACACACAACAGGAAAAAACAAAACATATAAATCTCCCTTACTTGGGGTTTCTTTTACCTTCATGTGTATTCTGCCCTCAGGCAAGAACTAAACATCTGAAAGTTCAATGACCCTTTATGTCTAGATTATGTGCATATCCAATCTCTGGTTAGTCCTCTATGGGTCCTCTTTGTTGTTCTTGTCATTTGTTTTTACCAGAGCACTATTTAGCTCTGGTTTATGGTGGGGCAGGGGATTGAACCTGGGACTTCAAAACTCAAGCATGAGAGTTCTTTTGCATAATCATTATGCTGTCTCCCCTGTCGGTTCTCAAAGCAATTTGCCAGGTGTAGCTGTCACTTCAGTCTCCACCAGAGAACCAGTCACCTTTCACTTTCCCCAGGCTATTCAGAATGACAGATCTTCCAAAGCATGTATATAGGTTGCATAAATATTTGTCTTATTCTCTTTACCTTTACCACACATGAGGCTCTGGGTTCCATCTTAGCAAGGGAGATCCACAGATGGTGACGTGATGCAGTGGTGTCTTTACCTTTGTCACCTCTCCCTCTATATCTCTTTCCCTTTCTCTAGGATAGAAAATAAAATTTAAAAAAATTGGCTAGGGCAGTCACTTAATGGTATCTGGCATGCCTAATGCCCTTTATTCATTCTCTGCTATCATGTAAAAAAACCAAACAAACATGGATTTATCTTGAATTCAAAGATCCTCCTTTAATCTCACAATCTTCTGTTTTTCAGAGCAGACCTCATGTCCAGCCAGTTTCTTAGACAAAGAGCAAAGGCTCACTGCCGGGATAGCCTGAGGGTGCTAGGCAGCTGCGCGAGAGGGATCAGGAACTAGTGTTGCAGGAGAGAGAAACTCTGGGACTTGCAGAGCGGGAATGCAATCCAATGTTTATTAATAAGATACATCACCTTTTATGTATCTCTTCACCAGAAGTGGCAAGGGGAAAGGAAATGACTAGGAGAGGGGGCAGAGCAGAAAAAGAGCGCAAACATAACATAGAAAGCTTCCATCTAACCAGTGGGGATTAAACCAATACCCTGCAGGCAGGGCGGGTCTCAGGCAAAACAATGATTAGACCACAACATCAAGCAATGCAGCAGACCTGGCATAATGAACAACATCTCTCCCTTTCTTTTTATCTAATGGCCATAGTATCAGGAATGTGAGGCACTTTGTGAGGCAGGGAGACTTATAGGAGGCACACCTTTGGGGTACTACTGTCCCTCCTTGCTCAATCTCTAGGTAGAGAGACAGAGACTAACAAGATGGACACAACCTTCAGGTTCAAGCCCTGCCAAGCTCAACCACATGCTCACAATTTCCCAACATCTCCCTCTTACTTAATGGCTATATATAAATTGGTCAATGTCTGTAAAAGACTCCATGTCTGTCAGGGGAATAACTCTGTAGGGGTGAAAAGAATCCTATATCATACAGGCGTTTTCAAAAGAACTGGCACAAGACAGGGAGGAACAAGTAGGAGAGCAGTAAGAGCCAATGTGATGCCAAGGGGAGGCCTAAAGGGGTGTTTCCTGCCTCAAAGGGCAGGGCCTATCAGGCGAAAGGGTGTTTCCTGCCTCTGTGACATTTCATGTCTCAAAGGGCACTTCCTGTCTCTGGGGACAGGACCTAGTAAGGAGGGGGGTTTCCTACCTCTGGGGACAGGGCCTGTAGGCAAAGGGGCATGGCCTATAGAGTTCCAAGGCAGCAATCTGCAAAGGCCATGGACTGCTGCAGTCAGTCTTTGAGAAACCCAGCAGCGTAAAGGGAAGCTGCTGTAAAGTTGTGCAAAAGTGTCCAGGAGGTGTACCAGTAAGTCCAATAGAAGTGTCAGTTCAATGTTGAAGATCAGGAGAAGAAATTCCAGGGGATGAAACACTGCACATCTATCTGGATGGGGAAGGTCAGCCACCGGAATTCTGCTTTTCTGTAGAGAGTGAACTTTGTAGTCTGAGAATCAGTTTCTTCAGGTCGTGCCAGGTCACATCACTGGTTTTGGGTGGGTGATGTCAGAGGATAAGGGTCCAAATGGATTGCCAGGGATTCCATATGAGCAGATGCTTTTTCATGTGAAGACCTGACAGCTGTAATTTGTGAAACAAAACTTGTAGCAGATTAGAAGTTTACTATAATTGATAACTCGATTATAATTGGTTTATATACCTTTGTAGTTTTGGAAGTCCTTTCTAGTATGGTTTTAAGGTTGTTTAAACAGTTTAAACTCAATAAGATATGGAAAGGTAAACAGAAAAACCATGGTTAGAAGCCTCAGGCATGAGAATCATTAGCATAACCATTGTGCTATCCACCCCACCCATACTCAGACAGTTTTCAAGATTAAACATTTCACATTTATACCAAGACGTAAAAAAAAAAAATCAAAAGAGAAAAAAAAATTGGGATTGTTTCTGGACATCTCCAGAAATCATGGCTGTGTCTAGCATTTTTTTTAAGTCAATTAAGTTTCAGAATACTCAGAGCAAAATGGGTTGTACAAAAATTCAGTCATTCAAATCACTCTCTTACAAAATACAACTGAAAGCAGACAGCAAACTTAAGATATTCGGAGAGAGTGAGGGAGGGGGAGAGAAGTGATAGGAAGTTTTTTTTTTCTGGCACCTTGAACCAGATTATTTAGATCCTGCTATGCTGCATTATGAATCTCCGGAGGGCATCCTACTTCAAAAAAAGCCTCAAAATCTCAGTTAGAATAATGACTCTTCCTGCGGGATTGCTGCAGGCATCCATTTTTAAAAACATCTTACCATCAAAGAAAGAATCGAATCAGGAGTGTAAAACTAACCACGTGTCTCCATTCTTGGGGACTTCCAAGGTACTAGATAAGGTTTTGCAAATTAGAGTCATCCTTCTCCACAGGAAACACAGGAGAGAAGAGTCCCAAGGGAAATCTCTGCGCATCTCACAAACTCTTTGATCACGATCATGAGGAACCAAGGTTTGGCCCAGAGCAAAATGTTCCAGAGACAGAGAAACTGTCTCATGAAAAAAATAGTAGAGGATTTGGGAAACCTCTTCATAGGCAGGAAGGTAATACATGGTGGACAGGTAGCCAAGCGGCATATACTTATCTGGGGGATGGGTGGGTTAGGTCCCACATTGGTGCTCCAGGGTTCATATCCCTGTTCGGTCGCCAGATGCTGGGCTAGCCTGAGGGTGTTTCTTCCTGCGAACATGCTCTCTGGGTTGGAGAGAACTCTGCCGGAGCCAACCTAGGCTGCTGCCTACTCAGCAACGCGGGAGAGGAACCAGGACCTCTCGTGGCTGAGTGGGAACACAATATATCCTGCTGGCTTTATTCATCTGCATTTATACTTTCCAGGAAGGAAGTGGTAGGGTGGGAAAAGGAAGTACATAGGATAAGGGGACGGAGTGGAAAAAGAGTGTGAACCAGTGGGGATTAAACCAGGTAGGGTCTCAAACAAAACAATGATTATGTAAGTAGACCACAGCGTTAAGCAATGCAGGAGATCCATCTACAAAACGAGACCCCTAAAGAAAGAAAAGAAAAGAACACTAGTATAGCCACAGGCCCTTTTGAATATAACTAAATAGGCTAACTATCTACAAAATGAGACCCCCAAATCTTCATCTGCACTATTCCAGCCTTTAGGTTCAGGATTACTCAACAATTTGTTTGGCTTTATATATTAATTCTCTTTTCAGCCACCAGGTTTCCAGATGCTACCATGATGCCAATGGGACTTCCTTGGGCAGACGACCCCAACAATGTGTCCTGGAGCCACACTTCCCAAGATTCCTGCCTCACTAGGGAAACAGAGAGACAGTCTAGGAGTATGGACTGACCTATTAATGCCCATGTTCAGTGGGGAAGTAATTACAGAAGCCAGACCTTCCACCTTCTGCATCCCACAGTGATCTTGGGTCCATACTCCCAGAGGGTTAAAGAATAGGAAAACTATCAGGGGAGGGGACTGGATATGGAGTTCAAGTGGTAGGAACTGTACCCCTCTTATCCTATGTTTTTGGTGTTTCCTTTTGATAAATAAAAATTGAAAAAGAAAAGAATAGATCTGGAAGCTGGATGATGGCATACCTGGTAGAGTATACACATTACCATGCACAAGGATCTGGGTTCAAGTTCACAGTCCCCACCTGTAGGGGATGGAGTAAGCTTCACAAGTAGTGTAGCAGTGTTGCAAGTGTCTCTCTGTCTTGCTCCTGTACTATACCACCCTGCCCTCTTGATTTCTCTGTCCCATCTATTAAACAAAAATATTTTTAAAAAATTTAAAGAATGGTTCTGGGGAAAGTTCCAGTGCTATGATAGCTTTCCCTCTCTCTGTATATCTCTGACTATTTCTATCTGGAAAAAAACAGGAAGCAGGAGGAGGAGAGGTCATCATCTTGGAATGGTGAAGCCCTGCAAGATGACAAAGGAAAAATAAGGAAAAAGAAAAATGATACAGGGCCGGGTGATGGTGCACCTGCTTGAATGTACGTTACAATGTGCAAGGGCCTGGGTTTGAGCTCCTGTCACAGACTGCAGGGGGAAAGCTTTGTGAGTGGTGAAGCAGGGCTGCAGATGTCTCTCTGTCTCTCTCCCTGTCTCCTCCTTCCCTGTCAATTTCTGGCTTTCTATCCAATAAATAGATAAAGATAATAAAAAAGTTAAACCATCCAAGATAGGACGTAGGCTTCAAGAGCAAGTTTATGTTAAACATAATTTTCTTTCTATTTTTTTTTTTTGGACTTCACTTCTGAGTATTTAAATCAATGCCAGCTTATCAAAGGGTAATAAGAGTGATGCTGGAAAGAAACAAATTAATGTGAGCAGAGAGCTTCTGTTTAGATCTCATTTTAACTCTTCTCTTTCCTCCTTTTGGATAAAATTTAAATGACTGTAAAAGATAAAAATAATAATAATAATAATAAAGGAAATAATCTATTTAAATAGTGCATCAATATGGGAAACATAAAATCGTCTGGAGTACCACCCTCTCTCCAGAAAGTTGATATGCCATTTCAGAGTGAGCTTGCTTTGTTTAAGCTAGATTTGCATCTTAGCAGAGAAGCTCACAGGCTTGTAACCTGTGAGGGGATGGTTGCCATGGCAACACTAATGAGCCTGTCCTATGACCAGCAATATTGCAAGGAGAATATGTCTGTGTTTCCACTTATTATCATATTGGTCTCTGGTTTCTGGACAGGAAGAGTTGATAAATCACTCTCACAGAGGAAAATATTTGTTAATGGTCTCATAGTGAGGCATTCAAACTTTGAATAAGTAAGAGGAGAATTTTACAGCATTCAAAAATAAAGTAATAGTCAGTCTAAAAACCTTTTAGATAAAATCTATGTGATGGGAAGTTGGGCGGTATAGCGCAGCGGGTTAAGCACACCTGGCACAAAGCACAAGGACCAGCATAAGGATGTCTGTTCGAGCCCCCTGTTCCCCACCTGCAGGGGAGTCGTTTCACAGGCAGTGAAACAGGTCTGCTGATGTCTATCTTTCTCTCTCCCTCTCTGCCCTCCCCTCCTCTCTCCATTTCTCTCTGTCCTATGCAACAAGAACGGCATCAATAACTACAACAATAAAACAACAAGGGCAACAAAAGGGAATAAATAAATAAATAAATATTTTTAAAATGTATGTGATGTTTATAATGTGCTATAATGCTGAAGCAGAATACTGTTCTTTTTTAAAAAAACATAAACTGTATGCTGAATTTGTCACTAGTTTAGTTTGACCTGAAGTATATACTTGCACGGCACCCCTTGGTGAAGGTTTTTGAAGTCCTTTTCATTTGATAATTTAACAGGAAATTCTTCATATGAGCCCCAATTAAACAGCAAGCATTTATCAAGCAATATGTATTTCACACACACTCCTATACTAAGCTGCCTCTAGAAAGACAGCATTGATTTTCAATCTCTGGTCAAAAATTCAACAGGGATTACTCACAATGAAGTCTGGCATAGTGAAGCTCAGGGAATCTGAGTGGGTTTCTGATGGCAGGATTAACTGGTAAGAAATGTTTTGGGGAGTCGGGCTGTAGCGCAGCAGGTTAAGCGCAGGTGGCGCAAAGCACAAGGACTGGCATAAGGATCCCGGTTCGAACCCCGGCTCCCCACCTGCAGGGGAGTCGCTTCACAGGCGGTGAAGCAGGTCTGCAGGTGTCTGTCTTTCTCTCCCCCTCTCTGTCTTCCCCTCCTCTCTCCATTTCTCTCTGTCCTATCCAACAACGACAACAACAATAATAACTACAACAATAAAACAACAAGGGCAACAAAAGGGAATAAATAAATAAAATAAATATTTAAAAAATTAAAAAAAAAAGAAATGTTTTGAACACCATCAGGTTGCAAAAAGCATGACTTTTAATTTTAATTTCAAATTAACTAAATTTGGTCTTATTCCTGGACTTGACTACTTTATTCTGATTTTTTTCCCAGAAAGAGATACAGAGACAGAAACAGAGAGACAGAGAATGCAGGAGATGCCACAGCACTGAAGCTCACTCCACTATGGTGAGGACCAGACTTAAATCTGCATCATATCCATGATAAACCATCACACCATCTAAATGAAATATCTTGCCACCTGAGTCCACACTCAATGTACAATGGGTTCGTGGAGTTAGTTGGTAGGGTGCTTACTTTACCCAACAAACAACATCACTCTCTGTCCCAGGCAGCTGTTCAACAAGGTGTGAATTTTCTTAGATATATAATATCAAATGATCAAGAGAAAGTATCTTCTCTACCTTCAAAAGATGTTGAATCCATTCAGATAAGAATTTTCATTTATTTAGATAAAGATATAATTGAATTTTGAGGCTGTAGACCTGGACTCATAACCTAAATCTCACAGAAACTGGCTGCATGGTCTTAGGCAAAATATATATTATTGTTGTATTTCAGTCTCCAGAAACTATTACCTAATGAAATCTGAGTCCAATTTAGAATACAGCTCTCTAGAAAAGGACTCGTCTGATTCAAAAGGCAGTGAAAGTTCTGTAATAAAAATATATGTAACAAGAAGCTGAATGTCCCTGTAACAGATAATTCTGAATTAACTATGGTGTGATTTCTTGCTCTCCCCCCCCTTTTTTTTTTAACAAGATGTATGTTGAAATTGCAACTGTAATTAAATCTCTCTCTGTTTTTTTGTTGTTGTGTTAAATTGGGCTTCATATATCTTAAGTGTATATCACTCATGGATACAAGTCCAACAGAGGTAACATACGATTGGAATGAATCCCTTTCCATTTTGAAATATTCCCCCTTTCAATTTCTAATATCCAAAATAAACTCTAAAGTGCTTTTTTTTCCCCCTGAAACTTATTTTAACATTTCATAGCTCTATCAGCTTGTCCTTGGCCCGTATTTTGCATGTTTTTTTCTCGCTCATTTTACTTTCAATATTTGTGTGTCTATGTAAAATGCATTTTGTAAAGCTTGCTGATAATTCTCTCCCTTGCTCTCTGTCTCTGAAAAAGTTTAAAAGAAATCATACTAGCCTCTAGAAATTGTTACCCTTCTCACCCTACAACACCCACTGGAGAGATGAATTATGTATTAGGAGGAGATTCTGTGCCAAGCACCACAATACTGTAGAATATTTCATTCTGCCTTTACAAATAAGTGGGCCTACCTTTCTCCTTGTCTCCTTCCTCTAGTGATGCACAGCTCCTACGTCAGCCCTCCTGCTCTGTGACCCAGACTTGCGGTCTTTTCTCCCTTCTTCCCACAGAGTAATATGCCAGGCTGGTCCTCATACACTGAGAACTGGCAAAAGCTCCAGGGAACAAACAAATCACCCTGTCTTGGAATAATTACCCCTTCTAGAATGTTGGTTCATTTCATTTCTCAGTGCTCTCTCTGTTCTTTGATCTCATTACAGTTTTTTTTTTTTATTAAAATAATTCTTGTCTTTTGCCAGTTGTACAGAGGGCTCTGGCCTGTTACAGTGACCACATTCTCTATGAAAATAACCTCTCACACACAATGAGTATGATATTAGAATGCATCTCTGATTTCTCTTATTTCTAAGTTATTATTTTTATTTATTTATTGGATAGAGAGAGCCAGAAATCAAGAGGGAAGGGGGTGATTGAGAAGGAGAGAGAGAGACATCTGTAGCCCTGCTTCACCACTAACAGCTTTCCTCCTGCAGGTGGAGACAGGGGGCTCAAACCAGGATCCTTGTGCTCTGGGACGTCTGCACTCAGCCAGGTGTACCACCACCCAGGCCCTAACTTTGATTTCTGATTCAATATTTCTGAAGAGTAGTCCTCTGGTCACTTAAAATACCTTTCAAATGCAATGTTTCCTATACTTTTTTCCATTTCTATAAGACCAATATCATAAAAGGTACAGCATCTCTATATGTCTTTTTGTTTAGTTTTTATTTATGTAAAGGAAACACTGACAAAAGCCATAGGATAAGAGGGGTACAAGTCCCCACAGTTCCCACCACCAGAACTCCACATCCCATCCCCTACCCCGATGGCTTCCCTATTCTTTATTCCTCTGGGAGTATGGACCAAGGGACATTATGGGTTGCAGAAGGTAGAAGAAAAAAAAGGATGTTTCAGTGTCCTTACTTCCATATAGAATGTACCCCAAAATGTAATTTCCCTGAGACATGTCATCAAGAATATTGTTAGGACAACCTTTATGATTCTGATTGGAGCAATAGTGTCCAGTGTGATTACTAGCATCATGACATTATCTCATCACTATATTTTAATGAACTAGATATTTCCTGTTAGAGTGCACACTTTACCCCCCCCCCCGTACGTATACACACACACACACACACACACCACATAGGATTACCATGCATGACTGGTGCTGTGGTGTCCCTCATCTCTGTTTCTCTCCCACCTTCTTTCTCTCTGTGTCTTAGATGAAAGGGGAAAAAAAGAATTTACTGAGAAAGGTTGAGTCACAAAGGCAGAAGACCCCAGCATACCAAAGTCAACAGATGAAATGAAATTCAGTTTCTCCCACAAAACACTATATTTTCAAATGTTCAATAGCCTTGTATGTGTCTTTGGCTGCCATGTTGAATATCACATACTCACAGATAAATGATCACCACCAGCCTATGAGGTTCAATTGTATGGCACTGAGGGAGAATCTTCTCATGGCATCTGACAGTGTAAATTGGAAACACCTAGCATAGTCCCTCCTACACAACAGGTGCTCAGTAACTATATTTTTAACTGTTAAAATAAGTTGGATTTTGAGTATGTAGGGTTCATGGGTGGGCAGTGGTTGCTGTCAGAAGAAAGAACTGCCGTGAAATTTATATTAAATCTATTTGGGGGGGGGGGCTTCATCTGAATGGGGTTGGCAGTAAAACTTGCATCCCAAGATCCCAATTCATGCAATTTAATTGCAGATCCTCTGGTGATATCATTATCATTATTATTATTATTATTATTAGTAGTAGTAGTAGTAGTAGTAGTAGTTGTAGTAGTAGTAGTAGTAGTAGTAGTAGTAGTAGTAGTAGTAGTTATGCTCTACTTTACTTTTTATTTTTATTTTTTTACCCCCACGGTTATCGCTGGGGCTCAGAGCTTTGCACCACAAATCCACTGCTCCTGGCGGCCATCATTTTCCCATTATTGTTGTTGTTGATGTTGCTGAATAGGACAGAGAGAAATGGAGAGAGGAGGGGAAGACAGAGAGGGGGAGAGAAAGACAGACACCTGCAGACCTGCTTCACCACTTGTGAAGTAACACCCCTGCAGGTGGGGAGCTGGGGGGCTCGAACAGGGATCTTTGTGTCAGTCCTTGCACTTGGTACTATGTTCACTTAACCCAGTGCACTAGAGCCCAGCGGCCCCATCCCCTAGTGATTTTTATACCAGCATGCCCCTTATGTCTCTGTCTCTCTCTCACTCTCTTCTTCTTCCTCTGCTTTCTTTCTCTCTATTTTCTTTTGTTCTTCTTTTCTCTCATTCTCTCTCCCTATCATTTTAAAGTATTTATTTATTTACTTACGTACTTATGTTAATTACCACTAGGGTTAGCGCTGGAGCTCAGTATAGGCTCTAGAAATCTACCACTTTCAGTGGCCATTTTTTTCCTTTTCTTTATTTTATTATTTTACTTTTATTTCTATTGGAAAGGACAAAGAAAAAAGTGAAAGGGGAGGGGGAGGTAGAGAGGGAGACACAGAAGCATAGACACTTGCAGAGCTCGAAGGCACGTCTTCGCACATGGTAATACGTGTGCTTCTCTTTCTTCCTTTCTATCTTCCTTCCTTCTTCCATCCCTTCCTTTCTTCTTTCATTTTCTTTCTTTCTCTAACATTTTTATTTGTGATTAACAATGATTTACAAGAGTATAGGACCACGGTTCCACATTACACCCACCACCGAAGTCCTGTGTCTTTACCCTCCCATAAGTAACTACCATAGTTTTCGGGACAGCTTGTTTGCATCTGTTTCTTGGTTTGCTTTGAAAGTCCAGGTGTTTGAATAATCTTGATTTCACATACGAGTAAAATCGTTTGATAGTTTGTCTTTCATCTGATTACTTGTTTTTTTTTTTTACTTTCTTCCAAATCATTTTATGGGAGGTATAAAATTAATAAAGTCAGGTCGAGTAAAAATGTCTAACTACATACTATTCTCCCAGCTTACTTGGGCCAAGAATCTAATGCGTGCTATTTCTTACCAAAAGACTAGAAGAAATATGGCTCCCATGTGACTATAGACAGTTCTCTGCCCAATTTCTGTTCCCTTTGCCCACCTTGCAGGGTTATTGTAAAACAAACAAATAAATAGCAACAACAAAATCAGCATATGAATGTATTTTGAAAATCATAAAGAAAAAACATGTATATAATTAAAATTGTAATCTGGGGAAGAGGACAGTTCAGGTGCCTACAAATTTACTTTTGGATAGCGTTGACTCAAAATATTAAAAAGCCTTCCCCAGGCTAATAATTAACTTAACCTCTCCTGCTGCTTATCAAATCAGAACACCTGTCTTTTCTGTTAATGTTTAAATTCATTTGAAAGATGACATTTATGTTGAAAGCACTGGGGGTGGAGTCCATTACTGCCTCCTAGTCGCTAGCTTCTGACTCTTCCTCTCTTCCCACTTGGGCTTCAGTTATTGGAAGGGTGCTGGCTTTCACCCTGGCATATTTTATGAGCCAATCAATGTTTGATTCACAGCATGAGCTAAGGTGTCCATATGCTAAAGGAAATGTTACTTTTGAAAGGATTCATTTGATAAGAAATAACAGTAAGAAAGAGAGAGAAAGAATGAGAGAGAGAAAGAGAGAGAGAGATCTGTTCTCGCCATAACAACTCCAATATCACTATAGTGATGAAAAGATCACCTTTTCCAGTATGCCCAGGCTGCTTCCCTACTTAGGTCTCCAATGACTTATTTAATTTGGGTTCATTATTACCCTTTTCTATTTTCCTTTTCTATTTTCAAAGCCAACGTATACTCAGCCAGGCAGGCGTCATCATGTTTATTATCTCACCTGAATCACCAGGTTACCCTCTCACATTATCAGGCAATGTCAATTTTACTCTGGGCTTAGACAAGTGAAATGATTAGTCTAAGTTTACACAACTCAGATAAGTGGCAAAAAATGGAAGCCACGTGTCACTAATGTCATCCAGGACAATTTCTAGATGGTCATCTCATGTGGGACTCTAAGCAGAGGCAGCACAGGTAATTTTACATGATAAAGGTCTCAAGTTCAATCGTTGGTGCCACAAATTGCCAGAACTGAATGGTTCTCTGGTTAAAATAAAATAAGTATTTTTTTCTTTTATTTTTTTTCCCCGAGCCTGAAATCTGATATGCAGGAGGATCCAAGTTATTGTCTGGGGAGATGATGTCATGGGCTGGAAATAGGACCAGAAAGCTGGATCAGGGAAGTGAGTAGCTCCCTAATATGGGAAAGATGTATAAATACTGTTGACTGTAAACCCCATCAATTTGATCTGATCTGGGATCCATATTCAGCTTAGGAGCCTATATGACCTCTGCATTCTTGTAGATCTGAGCTCACATTCTGTGGTCATCAGTAGGAACGTTCCAAGCTACCCCAATATCAGGACCCATCTTCCTCAGTTGTAGCATAAAGTATGTTGTTCAGCCTCTAGTATAGCCACAGGCCCTTTGCAATATAACTAAAATATGCCTACTAGCTATCTACAAAACAGAGTCCTCCCAACTCTTCATCTGCACTATTCCAGTCTTTAGGTTCATTACTAGTCAACAGCTTATTTAGCTTTATATGTTAACTCTTTTTTTCAGCCATCAGGTTCCAGATGCCAGCATGATGCCAATCAGACTTCCCTGGACAGATGACCCCACCAATGTGTCCTGGAGCTCCACTACCCCAGAACCCCACCCCACTAGGGAAAGAGAGAGGCAGGCTGGGAGTATGGATGGACCTGTCAACGCCCATGTTTGGCAAGGAAGCAATCACAGAAGCCTCCCACAATGATCCTGGGTCCATACTCCCAGAGGGATAAAGAATAGGAAACCTGTTGGGGGAGGGTCTGGGATATGGAGTTCTGGTGTTGGGAATTGTGTTATACTGTACCCCTCTAAAACCTATGGTTTTGTCAGTGTTTCCTTTTTATAAATAAAAGAAAAAAAAAAGTAAGTGAACTGGCTGGAAACCAGCAGACATTTGGTGGGGGCTACCAGTTGCATAAAACCTTCCAGTATTATCTTTTGATGAAGTCTCCATGAGCATTTATTTTTCAAATATTAATCTTAAAATCTGAATAATTTTCCATGCTAGCCATAGCTTACAAACTAGACTGTGCATGGAAACCAGGAATACAAAGTTCACAGAGGCCTTCATCAACACAGAGGTAAAGAAAACCTACATAGGAGTCTGAAATCCAATCAGTCTCCAGTGTGATTGTGTGCCATGCTATGGAGACTTTTATTATTATTATTATGCAGGCTAAAAAGATCAAAATACTGTAGAAAAGATAAATTGGCAGGAAATGGAAGTAAGGTCACCAACTGACACTTTGCACAGAAATGCCACGAGCTCTATCAGCACATGAAAAAATGGAATTATTCATAAGGCTGACTTTTCAAACTTATCGATTTTTGCTGGAAAACAGCCTTTTGGCCTCGTCACAGAGGGTCACGTGGAAACTGGTATGAGAATGAGTCATGCTCTGACAAAACTATTTTATTTTACTTTATTTTACCTCCCGTAGACCCACAAAGATGGAATGTTAAAAAGTAGGCAGAACTCCTACTTGGTTATGAGATGAGCAAGACATTTGGAGTCAGGAGAAATGACTCTTAGAATAATTAAAATGGGACTGATTGAAGGCTTGCATAAGATCAAGTGTAGTGATACAACTGCACTCACATGCTAAAATGTACTTTAAGGTTGGATAATGGGTTGGTGGATAGAATAAAACATCCCCTGAAAAAACTCCCTCCAAAACTACATTTTTCTTTTGCTGTGATGAATACACTTTATAATTCTTTGCAATAAGGAAAATAGTTTGTAGTCTGAGAGATGAAGCCATCTAGCTCCACAAATTTCAGAGATTACTTTAGCCACCACATCTCCTTCAGAGAAAATGTATCAGTATCATCATTATTGTTATTATTATCCATAGAAGTATTTTCCTATGACTTTAAATGATCAACAACTTTGTGGGTTTTCTTTAGCATGATTTATTAGATGTTTCTCAGACTTCCTCAAGTTCTTGAGATGCCAGATAACTATTAATTAGTGTTTTGGACAGGTCCTGTTTATTGCAACAAAAAGACATCCTGACGTGCTGCTGCTTTGGTGTCTTTCTCTCTCTTTCTAGCCAGTTTCTTTCTTTTCTCCCTCCTTTTCTCCCCCTCTCCCTCCCTTCACCCATATCCCTGTCTCTATCTCATGAAACAAACTATCTAATATATATATATATATATATATATATATATATATATATATATATATATATATATATAATATTTGTAAGTAAAGTCTATTGGAATAATTGCAGGACTGAATTCTAGCAACCTGGGTTTGAGAGCCAAGCCTTGAAATGAACTACCCCTGCACTAATTTGTTTTTACACCAACCAGTCTACTAAGAACACTGTAAGAGAACATAGTTGGTCTAAGGCTTGACTGACATCAACCTGAAATGACTTTTAAGGCTGTCACAGTGACACCATTGTAACTGGAATCAAATTATGAAACACACAATGGCTCACTTTTCTCATTCTAAAAGTTGGATGATTGCACTATTCAACCCACATCTGGAATTTCTCTCCTCCTCCCACTTCATTTCCTCTCCCTGATTGTGTATGCATTCAACTCCTCCAATAAAATTATAAAGTAGTGTTTAGACAGGGAGAACAAGACTATATTTTATTCCTCTTTGCCTATGTACATTTAAGTTGGCACCCTCTTTTGCAAGTGATATTGTCTGAAATGTTTATGAATAAGTGAATGAAGTGTTTCTGAGACCTTAGAAAATGCACCCTCTGTTTCATTCCTAATTTTCCCTACATATTCAAATAAAGATACAGGGTATGAAGATGTAGTGTAGTGTAACAACGAGCATGGAATTTGCGACCAGTGCCCCAATGTCACATCAATGTATGATCCTGGGAAGTTTATATATCCTTTCTAAGCTATGATACTATCATCTGTGAAGTAATGATACAGTAATACTTATGTAAACTCTTAGAAGTATCCAGTGCAATAACAAACATAGAACATAAAATACTTTTTTCCTTGTGATAATAATTTGAAATATTTTTCTGGTTATAAGCACTCTAAATATTGATATTTGTTGTCTTCAAAGGTTAGTTCAACTAGCCAGAAAGAAGGCATCACAAAATAGGCCCTTAACTGAATCTTCATTCTCTCTGGAATTTTCTGACCTCAATAAGAAGAACAGAGATAAGAGGAAGAAAAAGGATTTTATTGTGCTTCTATCAGCTTAAGCCAAATGTAGGTTATGTGGGTGGGAGGGTGGGTGAAAGACCAGAAAGAGAGATGCAATTACTGTTAATTGAATACAGTAGCTTAGAGAGACGGAATACAATTCATGATCCCATTATAGCAGAATAATATTTAAAGGCAATTAGCATTAATTCATAAAAACTGGATGCCCTCTTGGCATTATAATCAGTTATGTTCTTAGACAGTTAGAAATCCTATCTCAGATACCTACCATATTTGTCTGGTAAGGAAGGACACACACATAAATAAATATCAGAACTAGAAATACAGACATATGGGAGTTGGGCGGTAGCGCAGCGGGTTAAGCACATGTGGCGTGAAGCGCAAGGCCTGCGTAAGGATCCCAGTTCGAGCCCCTGGCTCCCCACCTGCAGGGGAGTCACTTCACAGGCAGTGAAGCAGGTCTGCAGGTATTTCTTTCTCTCCCCATCTCTGTCTTCCCCTCCTCTCTCCATTTCTCTCTGTCCTATCTAACAATGATGACATCAACAACAATAGCAAAAATAACAACATTAAAAAAAACAAGGGAAACAAAAGGGAAAATAAATACAAACATACATATAGTGTTCATCAAGCTACAATGATTTTGAGGTAAAAATGGGCATGACTGAATGAAAACTGAGGCAGTTTGAAAAGTAAAAGAAAATCAAGACCGCAATGGATTTATCTATTACTGAACTTTTTGACTCCTTGAAAGTGTCAAAAAAGCTCAAGTTAACCCAATTGCCAAACACCTTTGGTTATAGCAATAACTACCTATTGCGTTTTTAAACCCTAAGACAGCAAAAACCTTCCTCATTCTCTACAAAACCCAGGTTTCTCCGAGTCCTGGAGCCTCTGGGGTGGGGCTTACTTTCCTGCATGCTTTGTTTAATTCACACCAACTGATATCGCATCTGTTGACCCCAACCTAGTCAATGCAATAAGTACCACCTTGGCATGTTTTACTTTGGACTATGTCCAGATATGTCAAGTGTGGAATGTCAACCCTCCAGCTTCATTACTCTGGTAAGAACTTTTCTAATTCACAGGACTCCGTAATTCCATTTTGCATAGTCCATTTCCTAACAAAGTCTCAAAAACTAGATATAGACCATATGGACCATATTATATTATCATATGGACCCATCATAGGGCCCATGAGATAGGGCATAAGTACACATGTATCCATAAGTTATGGGAAATATATATACCTTAGAGCAAAAGTGCACAATAGTTTGCAGTGAGTCAATAAACACATCAAGCAAGTAGAAAGACCTAAAAAAAGACACCATAAAATTCTGGTAGTGAGAATTGTGTGGACTTTTACCCCTCTTATCCTATGGTTTTGTCAGTGTTTCCTTTTTATAAATAAAAAAAAATAAACAAAAATACTTAGTCACATAATTTCTACTTAGGCCTACATATACTCCTCACCTACTTCCTATTTCACTTCCCTCAATAACTCCAAAGCTAATCTTGTCAGACAAAGTAAGGACTACAAACGCTGGATAAGGGCAAGAGACCAGCATAGTTTAATGATGGCTCCTTGGTCACTACCAACTCACCCCATCACCAGGGGCCCTAGTCAGGGAGTCCTGGGATTTCCACACAGACATGATGGGCCTAGACCTCTAACAGATCCCTCTCTCCACTGTCACTGGTCACCTCCATAAGTAACAATATAATGGACCCATTTGTGGGCCCTTAAATGACCTTGCCCTCAATGTGGATCAACAATGGTAGGTACTGTTCCATTCTCCTAAGGGAGGTTGGACAACATACTCTACCACTCGAGGGAGATGGGTCCTGAAATTATCGCAGCCTGGAATGTTTCTAACCATGACCACAGACTGTGAGCTCAGACCTACAGGGATGCAGAGGTTACATAGGCTCCTGTGCTGAATATGGGCCCCAGATCAGATTAATGTGGTTTATAGTTAACAATATTTATATACTTTCCCCATATTTGAGAGCTACTCTCTTCCCTGATCTAGCTTTCTAGCCCTTTTTCCAACTATGATGCCATCTCCCCAGACAATAACCTGGGTCCACCTGCATATCTCCCCAGACAATAACCTGGGTCCACCTGCATATCAGATGTCAGGCTCAGGCAAAAACTAGTAAAGTCATGGGTCCCTTAGAAGGTACCTAAAGAAGACAGTCTATGTATTAAAAAGACTCAGTCTGTGTTTTAAGAAGTTCTGGACATATCAGTTTTCCGCCTCATATTAATTAAATAGTGGTTTATATAATGTTTACACTTTAACAGGATTGTACATAAACACCACTCCCACCACCAAAAGACTATGTCCCATCCCCACCACCCACCCCCGCCCCCCCCAGGGCAAAAAAGCCTAGACCAGGGAGAACAGAAGCAACCGATAGCATAGCTATATACAAGATGCTGGGTATTATACCCCAAACCCTATCAAAGGGACTTTCCAAAGTTAACCCTATCACCAAATAATGTGATGATAACAATAACTATCCATTGTCTTCTTGAACCCTAAGACAGCAGGAACCTCAGATTTCCACTATAGAGCCTATATTTCCCGCAGTCCTGGAACCTTAGGGTGGGGCCCACTTTTCTGCATGTTGATCTCAATTCAAATCAAATAATATTGCATCCGCGGATCGCAATCTAATCAACACAATGAGTGCCACCCCAGCATGCTTCACTTCAGACTGTGACCAGAGACTTCAGGTGTGGAATGACAACCCTTCAGCTTCATCACTCGGGTGAGACCTTTCCTTTCATAGTATTCTCTAATTCCATTCCATGTGTTCCACTCCCCAATAAAGTCCCCAAACCTAGATATAGTCCAGGTCCCCTGAGATAGAGCATAGCTTCACCCGTGCCCATAAACTAGGGGAAAAATATATACCTGAAAGCAGAAGTACACAAGAGCCTGCAGGGAATACCCCCAACACTTCATCTGGACTATTCCAGTCTTTAGGTCCATGGTTGTTCAACAATTTGTTTGGCTTTGTATGTTAACTCTCTTTTCAGCCACCAGGTTCCAGATGCTAGCAAGATGCTGACCAGACTTCCCTGGACAGACGACCCCATCAATGTGTACTGGAGCTCCACTTCCCCAGAGCCCCACCCTACTAGGGAAAGAGAGAGACAGACTGGGAGTGTGGATCGACCAGTCAATGCCCATGTTCAGCGGGGAAGCAATTACAGAAGCCAGACCTTCCACCCTCTGCAACCCACAACGACCCTGGATTCATACTCCCAGAGAGATGGAGAATGGGAGGGATATCAGGGGAGGGGGTGGGATGTGGAGATCGGGTTATGGGAATTGTGTGGAATTGTACCCCTCTTATTCTATGGTTTTGTTAATGTCTCCTTTCTTAAATAAATAAAATAAAAAGGGCAAACCAATCTAATCAGAAGCAAAATATTCCACTAGAACTGTACTCAGCATTGGGAACAAGATGTCCTCAGTGGTCCCCTACCAACAGTACAGATCCAATAAATAATACAACTGAAAAAAAAAAAAAAAAGAAGGTACCTAAAATAGACCTACTAGCCTTTTCCAAAGTGGAGACCTCAAATCTTCATCTCCAATACTCTTGCCTTTAGGTTCAAGATTAGTCAACAATTTGTTCTACTTTGTATCTTAACTCTTTTTCAGCCACCAGGTTCTAGATGCTAGGTTCCAGGTTCCATGATGTCAACCTGACTTCACTTGACAGATGACCTCACCAATGTGTCCTGGAACTCCACCTCCCCAGAGCTCTACCCCACTAGGGAAAGAGAGAGACAGGCTGGGAGTATGGATCCACCTGACAATGACCATGTTCAGCAGGGAAGCAATTACAGAAGCCAGACCTTCCATCTTCTGCACCCCATAATGATCCTGGATCCATACTCCCAGAGGGATAAAGAATAGGAAAGCTTTAAAGTGAAAGGATGGCATACAGAGTTCTGGTGATGGGAATTGTGAGGAACTGTACCCTCTTATCCTATGGTCTTATCAATATTTACATTTTATAAATAAATATTGTAAAAAAGCTAAAGTCAATATTGGGTTATTTAAGAGTCACCAACATTGGAACATTTGACTTTACTACTGGTAGATTCTTCAAACACATAACTAAAGTAAGTTATTTGAAGTCACTAAATTTTGATCAAACAATCTTACATGTAAACGTTAATTACAAGTGTCATTTTAATCTCCCCCAACTTCGATCTTCTAATTTCAATATATGCATATACCATTGCTTTGGAAAATAGCTCATTTTGCTTTATGGTTTATTCTTTCACTCAAAAACTACTTATTGAATATTTTCTATTTACTGTTTTATTGTGTTTGTATATATGGGAATTACACTTTTCTAGGGAGCAAATAGTCTACAATATAATATATAAGGCAATAATATGAAAGGAATCATGCAAATAACTAGTAAAATAATTTTATATATAGTCATGTTTTTTGTTCAATATCACTTCAATAGTTACATGTATCTTGTTTGAATTTGTATACCTTGATTATTTGCTGGGTCAAATATTGAAAAAGTCTTTTTTTGCATGTGATTTAATAATAACTGACAAGATTGTGTGATAAAGGGTACAATTTCCACCACCAGAGGTCCATATCCTATCCCCTCCATTGAAAACGTCCCTGTTTTTATCCCTCTGGGAGTATGGACCATAGATCCTTATGGAGTGCAGAAGAGGGAAGGTCTGGCTTCCGTAATTGCTATTCCACTGGACATGGGTGTTGACTGGTTGATGCATACCTCCAGCCTATTTCTTGGATAATCGTGTTGTTAGTAAACTGTTTAAGATCACCTTTTTTCCCCCATCTTGGATGGAGCTTGAAGAAATCATGTTACGTGAAATAAGTCAGAAACAGAAGGATGAATATGGGATGATCTCACTCACAGGCAGAAGCTGAAAAACAAGATTCAGAAGAGAAAACACTCAGCAGAAGTTGGACTGGAGCTGGTGTGTTGCATCAAATTAAAATACACTGGGGTGGGTGGGCAGGAGAGTTCAGGGCTTGGAAAAGGAGGGCAGAGGACCTAGTGGGGGTTATATTGTTATGTGGAAAACTGAGAAATGTCATGCATGTACAAACTATTGTATTTAATATCGAGTGTAAAACATTCACCTCCCAATAAAGGAAAACAGTGTTAAAAAAAAAAAAAAGGAAAATAGCTCAGTAAATAAATAGGAGAGATTAAGAACCAAATTGAAATTTTAAAGCAGAAAAACCTAAGAATAAATAAAATTAAAAAACCTCTTGGATGGACTCACCTGCAAAATGAAGAAACAGGAAAATATAATAGAAATGACTCAGTCTAAACAGATATTAGGGGGTTTGGGGGCTATATCAAAGGTCTAACATAAGTGTCATGATCATTACAGGAGAATAGAAAATAGAAAACAAAACTGAGAAAAATTTGATAAAAATATGACTAAACTTTCCAAATTTAGGAGAAAATATAGATTTATATATTTAAATAGCCAAGCAAATTCCAAACAGAGTAAACTCAAGACTTCAGATAGCATTAAAGCCAACATTCCAAAACTGCAAACAAAAAACAAGCCTTGCAAGAAGATTAAGGTAATGGGCCTGAAAGACAGAGAAAAAGAAAGACCAGAAGAAGAAAGAAAGAGGGAGGAAAGATAATAAGTAAAAACACCATAATTAGACCTTTCTTCTTTTAAATTTTCTAAATTATATTTGTTGGTTTGAGCAGAAACTACGATATGGATATAGTTTCAAATATATGAAAAAGAAACTATAAAGAAAAATATAAAAGAACACCTGAGGAGGGAGTATTTCTATACTACAATTAAATTTCTTAAATAAAAGTACTAACAGACAATTACTTTCTTTGTATATAGCATAATATATAGAGCAATCATTTAAAAAATGTTGTGCAAAGAGATAACTCCTTCATGGTAGATAAATCAAACTGGAATTCTCTAAACTGTTTGAAGTAACCAACAAGGATTCAGGATGAAGAAAACAGACATAAACAATAACAACAACAAAAACAGAACAAGGAAAAGTTTAAATGACAAACTTAATCCCTACAACATAATTATAATAAATGCAAATCACCTGAATACTATTACCTTGTCAAAAGACACAGAAAGGGTATATTTCCAATTATGATGAAACTACATGCTATGTACAAGAAATTAAGTCCAAATATATTAATACAAAGAGATACAATTTTAACAGTGGAAAAAAGATATATCGTGCAAATACTAGTTAAAGAAAACCATAACCAGGATTAGTTACATCAATATCATCTAAGCAAGACTTCAGATAGGGATATTATAAAAAAGGGATATTATATAATGATAAAAGATTCAATGCACCACGAAGACATAAAGTCCTAAATGTGTATGCACCAAACAACAAAACTGCAAATTATGGGAAGCAAAAACTTAGATAATTGAAAGGTTTATCAAATGAGTCTGTGATTATGTTGGCATTTTCAGTACTCTGTTAATAATTGATAGAGCAGCTTGACAGAAAATCAGCAAGTATATAAAAGAACTCAACAACTCCAACTAATAAGATCTGACTTTCAATAAAAAGCCAAAAAGCATACAGCGGGAAAGAAACATTTCTTAGTAATACTGAAAAAACTGGAAACTACAAGCAAAACAGAACTTAATCACTTATAGCATATATAATTGTCTACTTAAAATGGATTAAAATTTGAACGTAAAGCCAGAAGTCATTAATCACATAGAAAAAAATATGGGCGGTATGTACTTTGACTTGAGCCTTAGAAATGGATCCATACTCCCAGAGAGATAGAGAATAGGAAGGCTATCAGGGGAGGGGATGGGATATGGAGATTGGGTTATGGGGATTGTGCGGAACTGTACCCCTCTTATTCTATGGTTTTGTTAATGTCTCCTTTCTTAAATAATAAAAAAAAAAAGAAGAGAAGTAAAAAAAAAAAAAAGGCTTTTATGGACTCTTCCCCTAAGGCAAAGGAAACAAAAACAAAAATAAAGGATGGGACTAATCAAATTAAAAGGAACTTGCACACTCATAGGAGGGGAGCATCCTCAAAATGAAAAGATAAACTTATTTTTGAGCGGAAGATCTTTTCAAATTCTATATTTGATAAAGAGTAATACTAAAAATATATAAATAACTGCCACAATTTAGAAGTCAAAAGGAAATAGCCCAATTAAAAATGGGTAGAAGGTATAAGTAATAATTTCACCAAAGGAGGTAGACAGATGGCTAACAGACACATCAAAATATGTTTATCTTGGACTAGATGTTGTATTGTGCCAAAGCAAAGGATTCTGGGGAAGAAAGGAAAGGAATGGGATGAAGTGACACTGGGATCTTGGTATAGAATGAGGGAGGGGCCCTAAATTGAGGAAACAAGTGTCTCCCAGTCACCCAGACACCTATCATGGGGAGATGGGAGATTGTTACTATGTGTTATAGACTGTCCTATTTGTCATTAGCCTCCCACCCTTCAAAAAAAAAAACAGAAAAAAAATTATGTTTATCACACTTGTCACTTAAAAAATGCAAATTGTAACCACAGAGAAATATCACTTCATATCTGTGAACATGGCCCATATCAAAAAGAAAAACAAGTACTGGCAAGGATGAGGAGAAAATAGAATCCCGGTACACTGTTGATGAGAATGGAAATTGGTTTTAATATGGAGATCAGTATGAATATTTTTCAAAACATTAAGTTCTGTCTGTTTTTTACTTAACATAATGTCCTGTAAGTCCAGTTATGTGTCACAACTGACAAAATTCCAGATGAGGAAAACATAATACATACCTCCCCGTCTCTTACAACCTACATCTAACATGCTCGAAAATTCCTTTACATTTCCACCTTCAAATAACCCCGTTTCAAACCACAGTATCTTTCACCAGAATCACTGAAGTCTTCTGCTCAGCAGTTACCCTGTTTCTCCCTTGACTCTGTCTGCTTTTCACATGGCAGCCAGAATGACTTTGTTAAAACATGGCAGACCTATAGGCCCTGAGTCAGATTGATGTAGTAAACAGGTGATTATCTTTAGATATCTTCTTCAAATTTAGGAACTACTTTCTGCCCTAATCCAGATTTCTAATTTTATTTTCAACTCTGACACCATCTTCTCAGACAATATTTTTAGTTCACCTCCATGTTAGCTATGAAGCTCAAACAAAAGTTACTAAAGTTATGGGCTCCTAGGCTTCTTAGCTTCTCTCCACCCTAAGATATTTATTCTCATCTGCTCTATTCCTACTTTTTGGTTTCTGTTTATTAAACATTTTGTCCTGATTTATATCTTACCACCTCTTAACTACCAATTTGCAGATGCTGATATGACTCCACCCTAACTTCCCTGGGCAGACAGTCGTTCCTATGTGTCCCAGAACCTTATTTTTCCAGAGCCCTATGCCACTAGGGAAAGATAAAAAACAGGCTGGCAGTATAGATCCACCTGCCAATATCCATGTCCAATGGAGCAGCAATTATAGAAGCCAGAACTTCCACTTTTTGTACCCCAAAAATAATTTTTAGTCCATACTCTCAGTGAGGGAGAAATGTTAGTGGAAGAAAAAAAACCATAGGATAAGAGATAATTGTCCACACAATTCCCACCACCAGAACTCTGTATCCCAGCCCCTCCCCTGATAGCTTTCCTATTATTTAACCCTCTGGGAGTATGGACCCAAGGTCATTGTGGGCTGCAGAAGGTGGAAGGTCTGGCTTCTGTAATTACTTCCCCGCTGAACATGGGCATAGACAGGTCAATCCATACTCCCAGCCTGCCTCTCTCTCTCCCTAGTGGGGCGGGGCTCTGGGGAAGCGAGGCTCCAGGACATATTGGTGGGGTTGTCTGTCCAAGGAAGTCTGCTTGGCATCATGCTAGCATCTGGAACTTGTTGTCTGAAAAGAGAGTTAACATATAAAGACAAACAAGTTGTTGACTAATCATGAACCTAAAGGCTGGATAGTGCAGATGAAGAGTTGGGGGGGGGGGTCTCTGTTCTGTAGAGAGCTAGTAGGCATATTTTAGTTATATTCCAAAGGGCCTGTGGCTATACTATTTTTTTTTCCGGCAGTGAGAACAGTGTGGAATTATGCTACTGTTATCTCATGTTGTAAATTAATATTAAATCATTAATAAAATTTAAAAATAACATGTTAGGCCATGTCCCATGACTAGTCAAATTGCTCTCACGGCTCCCATCTCAGTAAATAAACACCTATCGTCTATCAGTTCCTCTCATGTATAAAGTTCATGAGACACGGATTTTTTTTTTTAAACTATTTGTTTGCTGCAATGCCACCAGTAACTAAACAGTGCCTACATCATAGTTCATGGTCAATAGATATTTGTTGAATAAGAGAATAAATGAATACATATAGGTACTTAATGGGCTTCCTTAACTTAAGCCTATATAAAGGTAAGAAAAAGGCTAAGGGGGCTGAGTGGTGGTGCACCTAGTTGAGTACACATGATAGAATGTGCTAGGACCCTGGTTCAAGTCCCCAGTCCCCACCTGAAGGGGGAAAGCTTTGTAAGTAGTGAAGTAGGTCTGCACTATCTATATCTCTCCCTCTCTCTCTCCCTCTTCCCCCTCAATTTATGGCTGCCTCTCTCCAATAAATAAGTAAAGATAATGGCATTTAAAAAAAAAAAGGACAGGGTTGATAGTTATAAGCAAGCCTTTGTTATATGTCTTTTTACCAAAAATTTCACTAAGTAAAATTATGTAGGTTACTGTTCATCAAATGAAGTTATACAAGTATGGGTAGTATAGGGATTTTCATATCTATCTCTCATTACTTTCATCAGAAAAAAAAAAAAAACTGGTTGCAGACAATGGTGCCAGTCAGTGATTGTTGCCACCTTGACTTCTACATTGAATTATTTCTGTGGAAGAATTTGTCTCCATTTATTATGTGCTACTTACTGACTACAAGCTATGTTCAGTAATTTTATCCATCTAACCTATTCCAATCATTTTTTTTTTCCTCTGAGCACTATCCGTCTTTTTATACTGCGATATTTAGGAGAAGGACACTTTCAACTGCTTTGCCAGGGAAATAACTTCCTATAGAGGTCTAAGCTGAGAATAAATCCATCCCTGGAACTAGACAAGGGTGCATTCAGTTTTGAGATGTTAACATGCACAAAAGACCCAGATTCAAGTCCCTTATCGCCACGTGAGGGGTAGGGGTGGGGGGCTTCATGAGCTCTGAAACAACTGCTGCAGCAATTTCCCTTTCTCTTTCACTCTCTTTTTTTTTTTTTGCCTCCAGGGTTATTGCTAGGACTCACTGCCAGCACTACGAATCCACTACTCCAGGGCGCCATTTTTTTTTCCATTTTATTGGATAGGACAGAGAGAAACTGAGAGAGGAAGGGTAGACATTTGTGAAGCAATCCCTTGCATGTGGGGAACCAAGGGCTCAAACAGGATCTTTGGGCGGGAGCTTGCTTTTGGTGCACTACTACCTACCCTCCTCTCTTTCACTCTATCTCTGCTTCCCTCTCAATCTCCTCTTTGTCTCTATCAACAACAACAACAAAAAGATAGAAAAACTAATGTGCAGGAGTGCTGGATTCACCATGTAAGCATCAAGCCCCAGCAGTAACCCAGGTGGCAATAAAAATAAATAACAGAGGAGCACCTGATTGAGCGCACACATTACAATGCGCAAGGACCCAGGTTCAAGTCCCCAGTCCCCACCTGCAAGGGGAAAGCTTCACTAGTGTGGAAGCAGGGCTACAGGTGTCTCTCTGTCTCTCTCTCTCTAATACCCCTTTCCCTCTCAATTTCTTGCTGTCTCTATTCAGTAAATAAAGATAATAAAAATTAAATAAAAATAAAAATAAATAACTAATGAAATAAAAATAAATAAATAAGTAAATAAATAAAATTCAAGTCCATCATTGCATAGAATCCTGGGAAGCCTCAGTCTTCCCTTGTAAGACTTGTCACTCTTTCTCCTGGTCCTAAAATAGCCAGGGGCATCAGGTACCTTAATCTAAGAAATCCATCCTCAATGTGGTTTCAGGTCTGATCAAAACAAGTCTCATTTTACTACTCCCTCTGTTTTCCTTCTCCTGTTCTGCACTATGTTCTTAAGGAGTTGCTATTAAAAATATAAGAAAAATAATTATCTATATCTAGGTTCTTTGGCTTTGTCAAAAAGTACACCACCCAGGAAATGGAACTAAAGGTATCCTATGAGCTAGGAAAGGTCTCACCAGAGTATTGAGACTGGAGGGTTGACATATCAGGCCTGGTGTCTCTGGACACAGTCCAAAGTGAAACATGTCGAAGTGCCACTGGTTGCGCTGATTTGATTGAGATCAATAAATGCAGTGTCAAATGTTATAGGTCAAGAGTAGCATGAAGGAAAACAAGCAAAGCCCCAGAAGTTACAGGATTAGGCTAAATACAGGTTTTACAGAGAATGAGGAAGGCTCCATGCTTAAGAAGTCTTAGAGCGTAAGAAGGCAATAATTATTACAGCCAAGTTGCATGGCATAGGGCACATGTGCACACGTATCCATAAATTAGGGGAAATCATAGACCTTAAAGTAAAAGTGTTCAAGTAGAAAGACCCCAAAAAGACAACATAAAGTACTTAAATATTTTCTACTTAGACATCTACTTCCTGTTTCACTTCCCTCAATCACTCTATGCCTAGCCATGTCAAATAAAGTAAGGACTACAAAAGCTGGATATGGGTAAGAGACTGACACTTAAGGGAGTCGGGCAGTAGTGCAGCGTGTTAAATGCACGCACGTGCCGCAAAGTGCAAGGACCAGCATAAGGATTCCAGTTCGAGCCGGCTCCCCACCTGCAGAGTCGCTTCACAGGTGGTGAAGCGGGTCTGCAGGTGTCTGTCTTTCTCTCCCCTCTCTGTCTTCCCCTCCTCTCTCTATTTCTCTCTGTCCTATCCAACAATGATGACAACAATAATAACTACAACAAGAAGACAACTAGGGCAACAAAAGGGAATAAAAAATAAAAAAAGAGATTGACACTTTTTAATGATGACCCTTTTAGTCATTACCAGGCCACCCCATCATCTGGGAACCTTAATCAGGAAATTCTGAGATTTCCACATAACTATGATTTCTAGTCCTATGTCCAACCTTAACACTATCTTCTCAGTCAATGCTTTTAGCCCACCTGCATGTTATCTGTGGGGCTCAGGCAAAATTTAGTAAACTCATGGGCCCCATAGAATATGCTTAAAATAGACTTCCTAGCTTCTTCTAACATAAAGACCCCAAATCTCATCTGCTCTATTCTTAATTTAGGTTTCTGATTATTAAAAAATTTGTTCTACTTGACATCTTAATGCTTTTCAGCCACCAAGTTACAGATGCTACCATGATGCTAACCTGACTTCCTTGGGCATACAACCTCACCAATGTGTCCTGGAACTCCACCTCTCCAGAACCCTACCCCACTAGGGAAAGAGAGAAACATTCTGGGAGTATGGATTGACCTCTCAATGTCCATGTCCAATGAAGAAGAAATTACAGAAGCCAGACCTCCTACCTACTGCTCTTCATAAAGATCTTTGGTCCATACTCCCAGAGCAATAAAGAATAGAGAAACTTCCAAAGGAGGGAATGAGATATGAAATTCTGGTGGTGGGAATTGTATGGAATTCTACCCCTCTTATTCCACAATCTTGTCAATCATTATTAAATAACTAATAAAAAATAAAAATATAATGATCAGATAGGGAGAAACCAAAGCAAGTAAAGGAAGAAAGAAGAGAGAGAAGTTGACTAAAGCTCTTACTTTGTCATTAGGTGTACTTAATATTTTTCCCGTGCCCATAAACTAGGGAAAAATATATACCTGAAAGCAAAAGTACACAAGCATGCAAGGAATACCCCCAATACTTCATCTGCACTATTCCAGTCTTTAGGTCCATGATTGTTCAACAATTTGTTTGGCTTTGTATGTTAACTCTCTTTTCAGCCACCAGGTTCCGGATGTCAGCAAGATGCTGACCAGACTTCCCTGGACAGACGACCCCATCAATGTGTACTGGAGTTCTGCTTCCCCAGAGCCCCACCCTACTAGGAAAGAGAGAGGCAGGCTGGGAGTATGGATCGACCAGTCAATGCCCATGTTCAGCGGGGAAGCAATTACAGAAGCCAGACCTTCCACCCTCTGAAACCCACAACGATCCTGGATCCATGCTCCCAGAGGGATAGAGAATGGGAAGGCTGTCAGGGGAGGGGATGGGATATGGAGATCGGGTTATGGGAATTGTGCGGAACTGTACCCCTCTTATTCTATGGTTTTGTTAATGTCTCCTTTCTTAAATAAAAAAATATATTTTCATATAAATCTTTTTCAGAAGGAAAATATTCTGGAAGAAGTTGAATGAATCACTTAGCTCTGATAAAATTAATTATTCTATAGTTGTTTCCACAAGTTTTCTTCAAAAGGAAGCTGTGTTTTAAACTGTTTACATGGTGGGTGTTGTTCTGTTGTTGGCTGTAGCTTATTTTAAGAACTTATCATATGTGATGAGGTTATGAATTTCTCTAAAATCCTTATTAAATTCCAAGACAGAAAATGTGTGAAAATTACAAGAGCTGATATACACAATTAGCTAATTTTAAAGTGCTAGAACCTAATGAGTCTACTATCTGCGATAACTTTATATTAACCAGTTTGAAAATGTATTTTCTTCTTATCTCTAGGTAAAAAGTTATTACCAGAGCACTATAGTCTTCTGTTTTGTACACATGATCAGATGTTTGCAACAAAATGCAAGCTGTTTCCCATTGTCCCCTGTGGCTAAAGCTAAAATCCAAGAAATAAAACAACAAAGCCAGAAATAGAAGGTATGTCAAGTTGCCACTAAGTCTTTTTTTTTTTTTGCAGCAAAGCATTTGTAAGAATAAATGGCTGATAATTTTCATTGCTATGCTTCCAATGAAACATCAAAGTAAAGAGAAATCCATTATGATACAAATTAGGGGAATGAATTTGTTTGTACTGAAAATCCCAGCTATTCTGTTAGATATTTATTGATTGTCTAGTCTAGTTGTCAAGAGTTCCAGTAAATGAAGAAGAAAAAAATTAGTCTAGACCAAGAAAATAGCCAGTACCTGTCCTTTCTTTTATGTCTCAGAAGGATAAACAAGCAAGCACAAAGGACCCCTACTGTTTTTGACTTTAAAGGAATTTTCTGCCACCTACTGTCAGGTAAGTCATGAACCCCAAGTACTGAAATGAACTCTGTTGTATTACTGGAATGCTAAGGCTCTCTATAAAAGTCTGCACAATTTAAAAAATGTTTTCATTTATTTATTACTGGATAAATACAGAGAAAAATTGAAAGAGGAGGGGAAGATAGAGAGGGAATGAGACACAAAAGCATCTGCAGTTCTACTTTGCCACTCTTGAAGCTTTCTCCCTGCAGGTGGGGACCAGGGGTTTGAACCTGGGTCCTTGTGCACTATAATGTGTGTGCTTAAGCAGGTTCACCACTACCTGGCCCCTAGTCTGCATAAATTCCAACACAGATTCTGCCTCTCCTATTTGCCCATCTTCTACTTGCTTCTGTCTTGCTTTTTTGTTGTTGTTGTTGTTTGTTTTCTTGTTTTACAAGGAGAGTAATTGTAGTTTATACTCACTGCATGGTTTCAGACACTGAAAACATAACACATTGTGCTAACCTAAAATAGTGCTTGGCAAATTAAATCTCAATAAATGGTGGTTGTTGCTATTATCAATCAACAAAAGCAATGCAGTAGAGCAAATCAGTGGCATGCTTGGGATCCACAGCTGGACAACATGGGTTCAAATATTCTGGTTCCACCACTAGCTGAAAGGCTGGTCTTAGGAAATACGTAATCTTAAATTCTCTGTGCTTCAGTTTTCATCTTAAAACAAGTCTAGTATGTGCCTCATGGGGTATTATGAGTATTAATGAAGTAAAATGTTTAGAGTAGGGCCTAAAGTATCAAGAGTCCTTGTATTTTAAAAAAATAAACAAGTAATCCATACTTCACAACTGTTACAACCTAGGACTGTTCCAACCAAAAGTCTCTAGTTTCTATTTGCCAATGCACTTAGAAAGCTCCTTACACAGAAACATGAGCAACACATAAGACCCAAAGCAAGGAATCCACTTCAGAAGCAGAATTTTCTGGTCCTACCTAGCTGCGCTTCATTCAGAGGAGCTCAGATCATTTCAGAAATGCCTTGTTGTCTGTCTTATTTTGCACCCTGTCTTCATTCTTCTTCTAGCGTTTGCCCTTCTTCTGTAGCCAGTCAACAGCGTCAGGTTGAGCCTGATGTAAAGTTTCAAGACCTCCTTTGAATCTGGAGAGGTGGCAGTCGTTGACTATGTGGGTCATAGTCTGTCTGGAGCCGCAGGGGCAGTTCGGGTCGTCTCTGGCTCCCCAGTGATGGAACATAGCGGTGCACCGGCCATGGCCTGTTCGATAGCAATTGAGGAGGGCCCAATCATAACGTGCTAGGTCAAAGCCGGGTTGACGCTTGCAGGGGTCTGTGATGAGGTGTTTGTTCTTTACCTCAGCTGACTGCCAACTCTGTTTCCAAGAGTCTGGAACAGAGAAGTTCAGTGTAGGCGTAGGGGACCAGATTGGGTGTCTCCATGTAATAAGTTATCACCTGACTCCTTTCTACCTGGAAGTGGGAGTTTTGACTTCCTAACCCCATTCCTGAACCAAAGTCAAAGACACCCATTCATCTAGAACATTCCTCTTTCTAGTGCCAACTAGAAGAACTTGAATGTATAAAAGGAAAAAATCCCAAAAGAGAAAAATAAAAATGAAAGGAGACAGAATGTTTTGATTTTTTTACTTATTCATCTCTACTTATAGGTAAGAGAAGTGATAGGACAGTATTTAGGGAGAAATTATTTTATTATTATTAGTACTATTTTACCAAAGTAATGCTGAGATCTGGCTTATTGCACTGCCAGGGATTGAACCTGGACATTAGAGCCACGGGTGTGAAAGGTTTTTTTTTTTTTTTTTTTTTTTTTTTGTATAACCATGATGCTGACTCCCCAGCCCTTGAGGAAATTTTCAATAATAGGCAGTTATATTATTTTCAGTCACCTTCAGTGTAGAGTAGGTTATAGGTCTGTAAGAACCTAAATCCCAGTGGCTCATAGAGAAAATACCTCTTTTCTTTTTCAGCAAAGTCACAATCCAACAAATTTGAACTTCCCACTTCTAGGTGATCACATTGAGTTCACCATCACGTGATCATGACACTACACAATCCCATGATTAGATCCATCAATGTGAAAGGAAAGAGATGTAGTTTAGGATGAAGTGGGGGGGACGGAGATAGCCCATCCATGTATGAGGACCCAGCACCTAGCTCATGGGTACCACTTGAGAGCATTATGCACACATGATGCTTTAAAAAGTGGAGCAGTTATGTAGTGTTTCTCGTGTGTGTGTGTGTGTGTGTGTGTGTGTGTGTGTTTGTTTATCTTCCTTTCCATCTGTTATCATTAAAACAACAACAAAAAAATCTACCTGATGCGGTGGAATCGCATGAGCTCAAAACCCCAGTGTAAACCCTTGTGGTTACAATAATGAATTGGTTTCAAGAAGAGACCAAGTCACCATTTTAACTGCCAGAAGAAGTTACAGGATCCCAACTCAATGGTGTAGAAGTTGCAATGTATACTTTAATGACACTGAAAAGTTTTTAGGAAATGGAAGTAGGACTGAACTTCTCACAGTCCCTATCAACAGGACCGCTTTGCTCCCACTACTCTGAACAACTTGACACTGTTAGCCTCATGCCAATCCCTTCCAAATCAGGAGGAACTGTGTGTGGCAATACATATTTGTTGCATGACCAGGGGAAAAGCTTAGCTGGTTGAGAACAGAACTTGCACCTTGAGACTCTTAGTTTCATCCCTAGCACAGCAAATATTGGATGGGTGCCCTCTCTTTTCTCTTCCTCTCTCTCATACAAAGAAATAAAACAGATCTTTAAAATAAGTAATAAATCAATGAAAAAACAAAACATCCCAACAAGTATCTTACCCTTCTGATGAGTTTGCCTCCTGAGCTATTCTTTGCTCAACCCTGAGAATTTTGTTTGTTGGCTTGCCTGCTGGTTTTTAATAAAAGAGCTACCTAACTCTTTCCTAATTCTCACCCTCCCACTGCCCAGTCTTAGCTGAAGCATTCACCCATGTGTCTAGTCTGTGAAGCAAGACTGAAGTCAATCATCAAAATCAGCTCAGAAACAAAGCAACAGCCAGATGCTGAGGGGCAGAGAGAGGAGGCAGCAGTTCATGACAACACGGGCTAAGAATACAGAGTGAAAGTGGAGGGTAGGTACCATAATGGTTATGCAAAAAGACTCTCATGCCTGAGGCTCCAAAGTCTCAGGATTGATTCCCCATACCACCATAAGCTAGAGCTGAGCAGTGCTCTGGTAAAAATAATTAACTAATTAATTGATTAATTAATTAGCAATATAAAAGAGACTTTTTAAAAAAATTCAGATGGGAGAGAAAACATTCTAATTGGATAAGTGATAGTGGTGGTAAGGCTGAGTGATGATGAGCCCTGTAGAGTGTAAGCTTCATCAGGCATGGGTTTGAGTACCCAGTTCTCACCTGCTGGGGAGAAGCTTCATGAACAGTGGGGCCATGCTGCAGGTGTCTCCCTTTCTCTCTGTCTCTCTCAATATCTCTCCCTCTTTTAAAATGATTTTATTGGGTATATTAATGGTTCACAGTCAACAGTGAATACAGTTGTTGGTACCTGTGTAAAATTTCCATTTTCTGCCAAACACTCTCACCCTCAGCCTTGATCTTCCTCCAGCATTGACCCCTTCGTCCCTCTCTCTTTTTTTTCCTGTCCTTTCTCTTCTATTAAATATAAATATTATCATTAAATTATTAAACGTAATTTTTAAACAAAAACATAATAACTGAAAGTAATATAAAGTACTGAACAATTTGTTCTGCTTTATATCTTAATGCTTTTTCAGACACTAAGTTGCAGATGCTACCCTGATATCAACCTGACATCATTTGATAGATCACCTCACCAATGTGTCCTGGAACCCCACCTCTCCAGACCCCTGCCCCACTAGGGAAAGATAGAAACAGGCTGGGTGGGAGTATGGATCTACCTGCCAGTGCCCATGTTCAGCAGGGAAGCAATTACAGAAGTCATACCCCCACCTTCTGCACCCCATAATGAAAGTCTTTTGCAGAACCATTTTGCTGTCTCCTCAGCCCATGGGTTTTATTCTGATGAGATCTTTGGAGTAATTCTAGGGTAAACTATTCTAGAAGATAACCCTGCAGATTATGCTAGATTAAATGGTAGTGCCTGGATCAAGCTACATAGGACTAAGGCTTTCTATTTCAACATACAGTTCTCTTCATTGAAGTAGAAGACACATAACAGTGTCCTAAGAATGAGGTTTTTGTTACATTATTAATAACTTGACCCCTGTAGTGCTTTACATAATCATCTTTTGACCTCACACAAATCTATTTTGTAGCAATCTACCTGATTACATTTTAAGGATTCAGTCATGACTCGGTTTCATCAGACATTTGAATTCATTGCAAACTTAAAGAAACACGTCCACTTGACAAAGACAGGTCAACTTATGGAGAAATTAGGCCATAAAATCAACACAAAAACTATATTGGATGCATCATAAAGTTGAAAACATGAGAAAAAAAATTTGGGTTTTATTTTATTTTATTTTTTGCCTCCAGGGTTGTTGCTGGGACTCGACAAATCCACTGCTCCTGGAGGCTATTTTTAAAATATTTTATTTTATTTATTCCCTTTGTTTGCCCTGTTGTTTTATTGTTGTAGTCATCATTGTTGTTGTTATTGATGTCATTGTTAGATAGGACAGAGAGAAATGGAGAGAGGAGGGGAGGACAGAGAGGGGGTGAGAAAGACAGACACCTGCAGACCTGCTTCACTGCCTGTGAAGCGACTCCCCTGCAGGTGGGGAGCAAGGGGTTTGAGCCAGTTTTATTTTATTTTTGGCCAGAAGCAATAGCACATTTCCCAAATAAATCAGTTAAACAGAAATCTCCCTTGGACCTCTTGCTTTTCTGTGCATTTTTGACCCTGAGCAATTCTATGGAGTTTCATAGCATTAAAACTTTTACTAAAAGCTGAAATCAAAAGCTCTTCCACAACAGCAGCAGAACACACACCTTAATGAAGCTAAGCATCAGCCCTTTGCAAAGCCAAGGGTGTAGCTTCCCACTGCCTGTCTACACTCCCCCCACCCCTGCACACACATACACACACACACACACACACACACACACACACACACACACACACACACACACACAACCACATCTCTTCTCAGGATACAAGAACAAGTCTCTAAAGGATTTGATGGAAAATGTACGACAGTAGAGGACAGTGTCAAAAATGGGATCCAAAAATGGGAACATCTTTCTGTGAGTCTAAGGGAAAACAAGGCAGCTCTGGGATAAAAAAGAAGAAAAGGAGGAGGGAGGAAGGAAGGAAGGAAGGAAGGAAGGAAGGAAGGAAGGAAGGAAGGAAGGAAGGAGGAAGGAAGAAAGGAAAGAAGAAGAAAGGAAAGAAGGAAGGAAAGAAGGAAGGAAGGAAGGAAGGAAGGAAGGAAGGGAGGGAGGAAGGAAGGAACGTCCAAAACATCATTAAATGATAAATAAAATAAGAAAGAAATAGTTCTCTTTTACATAAATCCACATTGCCTTTGTTTCAATCATTTCAATAATCTGTGGGTGGGTCATAATGGCTAATAATTACTAATTATTACGACTCTCAGGCTCTGTTGTTCATTACTTACATCTTGAACTCATACAATCCTCCCCAAAAGCTGAAGATGAAGATATCTTTGTTTCCATTTTACAGATGATTAGCTGAGGCACACAGCTCAAAGTACACAGGTAGCAAATACTTATGGTAGAGTGTGAACACAAGCATCCTGGCTCCAGAGCCCTTGCTTGGAATCACTATGCCACACTGCTTCTTGGAAAATCTTTTAGAAGATTTTTCTATCTGCTTTACCAGTCAGTTTGTAGATGTGACTCAGAAAATTGGAGGCCAGAGGAAGAACATGTGAATAAGACACCATGAGAGAAAATGACAAAGAGAGATGGATATGAGGTGAAATTCTGGCTCCTCCCTGTGTGATCTTAGTAAAGTTACCTCACCTCTCTGAGTCTGAATACCTATCAATTGGTATTGATGAGCATATATATTATTTCAAAGAGCTGATACTGGCATTGACACAGATATTAAAATAATACATGGTCAGCTTTAGTAAGGGGGTGTGGTGAGTTGTTTATACACATATATAGTTAGTTGGGAAACTACCCCCTCTGAAATGTCCTAATTCTGTAAACCAATGTAAAATAACTAATAAGAAAACCTAAGTAAAGAGTATATATACACACAGAATGTGAAAATAAAATAAACTCAAGAGCTGGGTAGTAGCTGATCTGAAAGAGTATGTAGTTTGTCATACAAGAGGATCCAGGTTCAAGCCCAAGGCCACCACACAGAAAAGCTAGGAAAAGAAGAATCTTTATAAGTAATAGAGCAGTGCCATGGTGTCTGTCCTTCTCTCTCTTCCCTCTTCTATCTGGAGGAGGAGGAGGAAATGGAAGAGGAGGAGGAAGAAGGAGAAGAAGAGGTAATCTTCTAGGTTCAGTGGAATCATACAAACATCCAGTAAAGCATGGGCAGCAAGAAAAATAAATTTTAAAAAATAAACTCTAAAGACTAATAATAACAATCCATGTGGCTGAGCTAACATCTCCCACAGAGGAGTTGCTGATGTTTATGCTCCTTACAAAACACTTTAGGTGGACCAGGAGGTGGCACAGTGGATAAAGCACTGGACTCTCAGTCATGAGGTTCTGAGTTCAATCCCTGGCAGCACACATACCAGAGTGGTATCTGGTTCTTCTCTGTCTCTCTCCAACTATCATTCTTAACAAATAAAGAAAGGAGCTGGGTGGCTGTGCGATTAATTGCATGCACATTTTACAGGCACAAAGACCAGGTCCAAGCCCTCAGTCCCCATCTGCAAGGAGAAAGTTTTGCAAGTGGTGAAGCAGCGCTGCAGGCGTCTCTTTGTTTCTCTCCCTCTCTACCTCCCCCAGGTTCAAGCCCAAGGCCATCACACAGAAGCACTATGAAAAGGAGAATCTTTATAACTGATAGAGCATTTCTGGCTGTCTCTATTTAATAAACAAATAGAGTTAAAAAATTAAAAAAGAATTAAAAAAGAAAGACATAGATATCCCCATTATTTCTTGTAAGGCCCAAATCAAGTCTCCTTTAATAAAACATAAATAATCAAAGCAGTCTAGAGAGCACAAATGTGTTGAAGGTAAAACAATATGTACCAGCACATGGTTCACTGGATACAAGGCTGTGTGCTGTAACCATGGAGATGAGTTTTATCTTTAGGAGTGATAGGCTTTAGACTTTGCATGGAGTCTCCATCCTTGAATGGCTCTTCTTTTGTTCATTCATTCAAGTCTCTCAGTCTAACAGTTTTTATTAAGAATCACTTTCCCAGGGGTCGGGCAGTAGTGCTGTGGGTTAAGCACAGGTGGAGCAAAGTGCAAGGACTGGCATAACAATCCCAGTTTGAGCCCCCGACTCCCCACCTGGAGCGGTTCACTTCACAAGTGGTGAAGCAGGTCTGCAGGTGTCTGTCTGTCTCTCCTCCTCCCTGTCTTCACTCCCTTTCTCCATTTCTCTCTGTCCTATCCAACAATGATGACATGAATAATAACAATAATAACTACAACAATAAAACAACAAGGGCAACAAAAAGGAAAAAAAATAACCTCCAGGAGCAGTGGATTCATGTTGCAGAGATCAAGCTCCAGCAATAACCCTGGAGGCAAAAAAAAAAAAAAAAAAAAAAAACCCCACTTTCCCATATTAGAGGCTCTCCTGGCTTCCCTTTTGATTATTGCCCACTTCGTCCTACATTATTCCACTTCCTCTTGTCACTATTCCCTCCACCCCCAAATTCATCTCATCCTACACTGCTGTAAGTAATGCCATTTATTATTCATTTGTTCATTCATTAATTCATTCATTCATTTAGACAAAGAGATATTGAGAGGGGAAGTGGAGATAGAGAGGAACTGAGAAAGACACCTGCAGCACTACTTCACCACTAATGAAGCTTCCCACTCATAGATGAGGACTGGGGTCTTGAACCAAGGTCCATGTGCATGGCAATATGTGCACTCAGCCAAGTGTGCCACTGCCTAGCCCCTATCAATAATGATTTTTAGGACAGACAAATCCAGTCAGATCAAACTCCTAAAATACTCTCATAACTCATCACATGTCCCAAGGGACATTCATATTTGTTGGCTGCACACAAATCATCAGGAACTGTTTGGGGCTTCCCATACCCATCCCCAGTTTTATTTTGAACTACTCTCCTCGTCATCCTCTCCTTTTCATCTACGTCTCTTCTCCTTTTCATCTCCTTCCAAATCTTGCTAGACATACAGCAGGCATGAAACCCCCCTCCACTGAATGAACACATGAATAAAAAACAAAATAAACCTCATGTGAAACAAATACATCCATGTGGAAATTCATAAGCCAATCCACTAGATAATCCTCCTAGAGTTAGGAAGCACAGTACAGTTCTTCTTCTAGCGTTTGCCCTTCTTCTGTAGCCAGTCAACAGCGTCAGGTTGAGCCTGATGTAAAGTTTCGAGACCTCCTTTGAATCTGGAGAGGTGGCAGTCGTTGACTATGTGGGTCATAGTCTGTCTGTAGCCGCAGGGGCAGTTCGGGTCGTCTCTGACTCCCCAGCGATGGAACATAGCGGCGCACCGGCCATGGCCTGTTCGATAGCGATTGAGGAGGGCCCAATCATAACGTGCTAGGTCAAAGTCGGGTTGACGCTTGCAGGGGTCTGTGATGAGGTGTTTGTTCTTGACCTCAGCTGACTGCCAACTCTGTTTCCAAGAGTCTGGAACAGAGAAGTTCAGTGTAGGCATAGGGGACCAGATTGGGTGACGAGACGTCAAGCGTTGGACAGGGTGGGCGAAGATATCCGCATATATTGGCAGGTCCAGTCGAACGTAGACGTGGGAAATGAACTTAGATGATGCCGCATCCCGACGAATATCTGGCGGGGCGATGTTGCTAAGAACTGGCAGCCATGGAACCGGGGTGGAACGGATGGTTCCAGAAATTATCCTCATGGAGGAATATAATTTGGAATCGACCAAGTGGACATGGGGGCTACAGAACCATACTGGGGCACAGTATTCTGCAGTGGAATAGCATAATGCCAGAGAGGATGATCATAGTGTGGAAGCGCTCGCGCCCCATGAGGAGCTGGCCAGTCTTGCAATGATGTGATTCCTCGCGCCCACCTTTGCTGCAGTTTTTATGAGATGTTCGTGAAATGACAGAGTGCGATCGAGAGTAACGCCAAGATAGACTGGTTGGGCTTCATGCCGGATTCTCGTACCGCCAAGCTGCACATTAAGCTCACGCGAGGCCGAGGCATGGTGTAGATGGAAAACAGATGATACCGTTTTTGCAATGCTAGGGATTAGTCGCCACTTTTTATAGTAATCAGATATCAGAGACATGTCTTTCGTGAGTGTTTCCTCAAGGATGTCGAACTTGGATGCCTGAGTTGCACAGCAGATGTCATCAGCGTAGATGAACTTCCTTGAAGAAGTTTCTGGAAGGTCATTGATGTAAATATTAAATAGCGTAGGAGCCAGAACAGAGCCCTGGGGGAGGCCACTTGATACAGGTCTCCATCTGCTAGACTTGTCACCCAGATGCACCCGGAATCTTCTGTTTTGGAGAAGAAACGATATAGTGTTGGCCACCCATGGAGGGAGGCATCTTGAGATCTTGACTAGGAGACCACGGTGCCAGACCGTGTCATAGGCTGCTGTGAGATCAACAAAGACAGCACCCGTCTTTAAATTCTTCTGGAATCCATTTTCAATGTAAGTTGAGAGGTCCAGGGCTTGTTCGCAGGTAGATCTTCCTGGGCGGAAACCAGCTTGGGGGGTGATAGGAATTTCTCTGTAAGATGAGAAATACGTGACAGAAGCAGCCTCTCAAGGAGTTTGTAACACACGGAGAGGAGAGAACTTGGTCTATAGCTGGCGGCCAGTGTTGGGTCTTTCTTTGGTTTCAAAATCGCTATAATCTTTGCATGACGCCAAACTTTGGGCATAGACTCAGATTCCAAGATGTGGGACAGGAATGAAGCAAGCCACTTCTTTGCCGCGGGACCCAGGTTAAGAATGAGTTCTGGGGTGATGTTATCATAGCCAGCAGCTGTTCCTGGTTTAACCCTCTTCAAAGCGTCTTCCAGTTCAGACAGTGTAAAGGAAGAGAGTTTTGGAGATGGACAAGATAACTGGAAGTGGGATGACCACTCATGGGAAATTTCTCTTTTCCAGACTGGGTCGATCTTAGCACATCCAACTTGAGTTAGGTGACTGCCACTGAGTTTGGAGATACGGGAGCATACAGTATTCATATGTTACTCAGTGAATTACAGTGGTGACCTTTTCTTGTTTATCAGAATGTCTAGGGATCAGGCAGTGGTATAACTGGGCACCTGGTGAACTGTACATGTTACCATACACAAGGACCTGGGTTCAAACCTGGTCTAGTGCTATCTGTGGTAAGGAAGTTTAAATAGTGAAGCTATTTATTATGGAGGAATCTCTCTCTCTCTCTCTCTTTCTCTCTCCCTCTCTATCACTCTTCTTTCTCCATTTCTCTCCATCTCTATAAAAAGAACACCTGTGATCCTGCACATGTCTCTAATTGCAATGGTAGAAAGGTGTTAGCCTCACTCACATGCCAACACACAAAGCTTGCCTCTGCCAGGTTGTTAAAATCCAAAACTCAGTATATTTCATTAGAAATAATTTGACAGAAACCAGTGAAATACGTCACTAGACAATACATGTGTCTTGCCACGAATCACGTATGTAGCCCAACTCAAGCCCTAGCACCTTGCTGGCAGTGCTGTGACATAGGAGGGACCTCTGGGACTACAGTGTCTCTTCCCTTCTCTCTCTAGATGAGAGAAAAGGCATCCCAGGAGCAGTGAATCAAACATACGTGAGTTCCTATTTCCACACAAAAAAATAAAAATAATATTGGCCCTCAACCAAACAGGAAATGACAGGTATTGGCAAGGCTATAGAGAAAACAGAACTCTGCTACACTGTTCTTGAGAATGCAAGCTGGTACATTCCATACAGAAAGCTCTATGAAGAATCCTTAGACAAAGAAAAATGGAACTACCTTAGAAGTCAACAAAGTCATTTATAAAACAACAAAGGCATTTACCCAAAGGACATGTAAACATCAATTTGAAGGGACACATACACACCCATATTCAAGGATACCTTATTCACAATAGCCAAAGGATGGAAGCAGCCTAAATACCCATTAACAGATGATAGAATTAAAAAGCTATAGGAAGGGGTGTCAGGCAGGTGGTAGCACAGCAGGTTAAGTGCACATGGCACAAAGAGCAAGGACCAGTATAAGGATCCCAGTTAGAGCCCCTGACTCCCCACCTGCAGGGGAGTCACCTCACAAGCAGTGAAGCAGGTCTGCAGTGTCTTTCTTTCCCCCTTGTCTTCCCCTCCTCTCTCCATTTCTCTCTGTCCTATCCAACAACAACGACATCACTAGCAACAATAATAACCACAATAACAATAAAACAACCAGGGCAACAAAATGGAATAAAATAGCCTCCAGGAGCAGTGGATTCCTGGTACAGGCACCAAGCCCCATCAATAACCATGGAGGAAAAAAAAAAAGATGGCACTGTGTCCTTTGGGACAAAATGGATGGTACTAGAAGTGATTATACTTAGCAAATATGTAAAGAAGTAATAAACAATCCATGGATGGTCTCATACATATGTGGAATCTGGAGAACTGAAACACATGGAATTTAATTTAAAAAAGTAAACAGTCTAAGACTTTGTGAGAACTATGGAGATCCTTAGGAGGGTAGGGGCAAGAACGTTAGTCTTGTGCACATGCAGTAAAACTATAATGTCTAATCTTATTATCTTGTAAAGCAGTATTATTCACAAATTTTAAAAGGGAAGCAATAATTATAGCTAGGACCAGGTTGTGGCACACCTGCTAGAATATTCAGATTACCACATGCATGGACCCAGGTTCAAGTCCCTGTTCCCTATCTGCCGAGGGGAAGCTTGATGAATAGTGAAGCAGGGCTGAAGGTGTCTCTTTCTCTCTCCCTCTCTGTCTCCCCCTACTCTCTCAATTTCTCTCTGTCTCTATTCAAAATTAATAGTAATAATAATAATATAGGTCCAGGCTAACACTTTGGACAGAAAAGCATGAGATTTCCAGTTTGATCACTGTCATCAAATGTGCCAGAGTGATACTCTGGTTATCTCTCCTTCTCTTGTGTTAATACATATCTCTTTAAAATAAATAAAACTCAGTTTGATTAGGTGCAATGAGTGTACTGGTGAGAAGTGCTGATACGTTTCATTCTCTCGTGGACCTGTGCTTTGTACTGCTTCCCCCCAGCCTCATGTCTGAAGTTCCGTACAATGCAGGCATAGCAAGCATGCCAGTGGCAGCATATGTGCTGCTAAAACCAGCATATGGGGAGAGGTGAAAGAGGAACTTTAAAACTGATCAATTTATCATTTTTAGAATTTTTCCAGATAGGAGTCCTGGCACCTCATTTTTCGACTTTACATAAAAAGCTGGTCTGCAAAGCTATATCTGTACGTGCTAAGAGGACACGTCAAGGATCAAACATGGCAGCACGAGTTATCTGCTCTGCGTTTTAACTGTTTTCAGTGCTGATGTCTTCCCTGAGTAGAACAAAAGATAAAGGGATGGATGCAAAACACGTGAAGTACAAGACTGGGATCTGGAGTCGGACTGTGAAAAAATAAGTTCACATATGATGTCTGTCTTGGTCCCACTGAACTTCACGGCCCAAATCCAACAGAGCTTTTGGATGAGTTCTAAAAAGTCATGATAATATGCTTCCAGAAAGTACTGACCTGGTTTCAAGAGCCCTTCACGCCACAGTCTTTGAAATCTGAGACCTTGTTTGCTAACACACAGAATCTGTCAGAGATACTGCTACATCCCCATGTTAATTTAATTAAGGGTTTTAATGATGCAGAAAATTAATCAAAAGCTTGTCAGAAGAATATGTCAAAATCAGTCTACACCAATGTCAACACAGTGTTTTTGGGGATCCTTCCATTCTTTCTGGAAGTTGTCTTGATGAACAGACAACTTGATGAGACAGACTGGGTGGAATAGAAATAGAAAATTTCATCAAAGGAACAGAAAGAATCTCTGTAAAGCATGGTGGTAGAAGGTTAATTTCCTTTCAGGATAACAAGGAAGGATATGAAAGGATTTCCAATACATACAAGTTGTGGAAACCAGGGTTTGTTTTTTTTTTTTTTTTTCCTCCAGGAAGTTTTCAGGAGACTCTACTTTTTTTTTTTTTTAAGAAGGGCAGGCTATCCATTTCCTGTGTCTCTGCTATCTACCTACATGTCACATAGAACTATGACAATTATGGTATTTTTTCCTATTCTTAATAAAGAGATAATTATCATTTGTATAACCTCCATTTTGGGACTTTAAAGTTTTTGTTTTTTTCATTTTTTCATACCAAAATTATGGTATAACTTCCATATAGTACAATTCACACCTCTCATAGCATCCTTCTGCACCTTTAGACAAACATGAATAGCCATGTAGTCACTACTACAAGCCAGGTGTAAAATAGTTGGATCATGCCAAAACATTTCCCAATGACTTTTTTTTCTGCCAAATCCGACATCCTTTAGCAATTACAGATCTGTCATCTGTCCCTATGGTTTTTCTTTTTCTTAAAATACCATGTGTGCAAAATCATAGAATAAATCTATTCTTCTGAATCCAGCTTCCATTACTGAACATGATATTTTTGAGACTAATTCAATACTTCATTCCTTTTTATTACTGGGTACTATTTTATTTGATGGGTAAACCACCATTTGTTTGTCCTTTCTTTAGTTGGGAGGCATTGAGGGGGATTTCCAGTTTGAAGTGATTACAAATAAATTGAAAAGCCATTAATTTTTGTGCATAGGTGTGTGTGTGTGTGTGTGTTTGTGTGTGTGTGTACGTGCACGTGTGTGCGGACGCGTGTATGAACATAGTACCTTATTACACTTGAGGAAATAAATCCCCAAGATTGGGAGCTTTGATTTGTATGCTAAGTACATTTTATTTTTAAAATGTGTATCTGTTGTTATATGTGCACAGTGATATCTCATAGTGGTTTTTATTTTAATGACAAATGGTGTTGAGAAGTTTTTCATATGTTTATTTTATATTCATATGTCTTCTGTGGTGAAGCTTCTGTTCAAATACTTTTCTGTTGTATTGGTTTGTTTTCTTAATACTAAATTTATAGAGTTATTTATTCTAATAGAAGTGACCTAGTCAAATGTAGAACATACAAATACTTTTTACAGTCTGTGGCTTGTTAAGTGATTACCTTAAATTGTTTTAATAAGAGCATATTTTAATTATGATATCCCGTGAAATGTTTTCTTTTGTAGTTCATACATTCAGGGCCCTAAGTAAGCTTTGTTTAGCGTAAAGCCTAAATAATTTTCCAAGTTTTTTTCCCCAATCTAAGCAATTTTACCTTTTATATTTCTACATTTTTATCTTAACCCATTTTGAGCTAAGTTTTATGTATGAAAAGAAGTCAACTTCTCATACATATTATATGGTTCCATTGATTCAAAAGATTATTATTTTGTTAAATTACCATTTGTTTTCTATTGTCTCAGGAACTACAAAACAGCTATGTTTTCATTTCTGCATAAGTCACCAGAACTAATAGGCAGTTCATGGATCTGACACATCTAGTATATAACTAACACAATTTTTTGTAGTCCACTGTTTTTCTGTTCATGAACAAATAAGAATATCTTATATTCCAACAGAATGGTTGCAGTTGTCAACTAGATTCTCTATTTACAAACTGAGCATATACAATTGCCATATACAGCATCCAAGAAGTAAGACTGTTAGACAAATATGTATGCTTTCTTTAATGCTCACAAAAGTATCATCCAACAACTATAGTTATATTCAGTGCCATTTTTTACAGTATGCAAACTGAGGTGAGGTTTACATAACATGACCAATATCACACAGCTGATAACAGAACTAGGCAGTGAAACCAGAGCACAAAGATTGTAAAGGTCCTAATCACTGTATTAAACTGCCTCACAAATGTAAATGTAGGTCAAGAAATTGCCTTTGCAGACTTTCTGTCATAGAAGAAAGCTTGCATTGGAAAGCAGATAAGACAACAATGGTGTCTCAGGATTCCACTTCCTATTCACAATGAATTTCCTTATATTGTTCTGTTTCTTACAACTCACTGTCTGGGCTGCTGAGATTGTTCACTCTAGGATCTGACTATCCTTTCAGGCATAGAGAAAGAAAGAACAGGGGAGTGTGTGTGTGTGTGTGTGTGTGTGTGTGTGTGTGTGTGTGTGTGTGTGTGTGTGTGTGTGATTACAACTTGATTCTTTTTTTTTAATATTTATTTTATTTATTTCCTTTTGTTGCCCTTGTTGTTTTATTATTGTAGTTATTATTGTTGTGGTAGTTGTTGGATAGGACAGAGAGAAATGGAGAGAGGAGGGAAAGACAGAGAGGAGGAGAGAAAGATAGACACCTGCAGACCTGCCTCACTGCCTGTGAATCGACTCCCCTGCAGGTGAGGAGCCGGGGTTCCAATCAGGATCCTTATGCCGGTCCTTATGCTTTGCGCCACCTGAGCTTAATCCGCTGCGCTACAGCCCGACTCCCACAACTTGATTCTTATATCAAACCCAATGAGCACAAAGAATAAGTCTCAACACAGGACTCGAGTGGCCCAGGTAAACCTTCCTTTAAACAAAACTCATGGCATTGGGAGTATTATTGTAAATAGCAAATTAAGGTTTTCATTCTGCTTGGTCCTTTATTTTTCTTCAAGATGGCACAGAATATAATTTAAGTTGCTTGCGATCACACACACACACACACACACACACACACATCTTAATTGATAGACCTCTTCCCTATGTTTTGTTCCCAAGAATTAATGTTTGTATTTAATATCATACTGTCATTATCTTGTTTCCTCTACAGTGAAAGGAGTTGTCTGTTATTTGCAGGTGTGGAGGGCCAGCTGGAAACACAATTCCCTTCTCCCCTCCCCTCCTCCCACAGATCACTGGTTATTACACATAATTACATGGAGGCATGTATTAGACTTTATTATAATGCATGACAGTGTGCTTTAAGTAAATTAGAAATTTACATATCAATTCGGAAGAGGAAAAAACTAAAATGTCATTCAGGACTTTTTATTTACATCTGGAGGATTCCTAGTTTTTAGGTGGAAGTCTAACATGTCAAAGCATAATGAAGCTGAAGCAGGGAACTAGAGGGAGGGACTGGTCCAGCCTCCTCTGCTGGGTTTTCTTGCTCTGCTTTCCTCCCTGTCTTAGTAACCAGCTGGGCAAATGGTTCCTTAGTAACCAAGCAGGTCAGGAGTTAGCTACCTGGGGTACTTAGCATTTCCCATAGAAGGCTGCAGTCCCCCTGGAGTCAGCAGGTAGGCTGACTGACTGGTGGTTTCAGTTCTTCTCTTGCCAAAAGACCATGCATGCAGAGCAGACTCAGTTGTGTTCCCCGGGGTAGTGAAAAATAACGACTCACTGTGAGCCCCTCAATGACACCATCCTCCCCCTGCCTGCCTGCCATGATTTCTACCACACCCATTAGCCCCACAATGACACCATCCTCTCCCTGCCTGCCTGCCATGTTTTCTACCTCACCCATTATCTTCCTTCGACCTGGAGAGAGTTGGCCACTGCTGAAGAGTGGCTAGGGGACCTGGAGAGAACAACATCTTCAAGCAGGGAGGAGGGGAAGCGATGTTTCCTCCTGAGCTGTTCAGGCTTGACTGAAAATTATTCCTGATGGAAATGTATGTCCCTCGGCTCATTAAGATAATTTGTAAAAGTCCTTTTTTTTTTCCTTCAGAAATTACTAAAGACTACAAGAGGGCGTTACCTTCCACAGTAAAGTTGCAGAGGCTTACTCTCAGCTCCCTGGCTTCCAGTGTTCATTTGTAGATTCAAAAATTTACAGACTGAGAAAGCTTTCTTCAGATTTTTTTTATGAGATATGTAATCTTTCTTTCAGTATGATTTCAACTCTTTAGAGTTTCACCTTTGGGGAGTATGTTATATAGATATTATTAAGAAAGAAACACACAGAACAAAATAATTTGGCAAGAATAGAAGGACTGTGAGGGGACTTTTCAATTATACTGCTTTAATACCAATTATAAATGTCCTTGACTTTAAAAATATCACCTCATTAGGGAAACATCACAGAGATTAATGCAAGACTCTCCTGCCTGAGGATAGGAAGTTCCAGGTTCCATTCCAGGTACCACCATGAGCAATATTTTAATCAAAACAATAAATACCAATCATATTCCAGCCTGATCTGTTTACAAGAGAAATGTGTAGTAATGAAGTTCTTACACTAACATAGAAGTTTCTTATGATTCAACTTAAACCATTTGATTTCCTAATGATCTTTTAGTTTCTATTCTTTTCTTTTTTTAAAAAAAAAATCTTTAAGGGAGTTGGGCGGTAGCACAGTGGGTTAAATGCACGTCGTGCAAAGCGCAAGGACCGGCATAAGGATCCTAGTTCGAGCCCCCGGCTCCCCACCTGCAGGGGTGTCATTTCACAGGTGGTGAAGCAGGTCTGCAGGTGTCTATCTTTCTCTCTCCCTCTGTCTTCCTCTCCTCTCTCCATTTCTCTCTGTCCTATCCAACAATGACTACAACAATAATAACTACAATAAAACAACTAGGGCAACAAAAGGGAATAAATATTCTAAAAAATATATCTTTATTTGTTGGATGAGACCATCAGAAATTGATAGGGTAGGGGGATGTAGAGAGGGAGAGAGACAGAGAGACAACTGCAGCACTACTTCATCACTTGCAAAGCTTTCCCGCTGCAGGTGGGGGCTGGGGGATGGAATCCAGGTACTTAGACATTGTAACATGTGCACTCTACAAAGTGTGCCACAACCCTGTCCCAATCTTTTAGTTTCAACAACTTAGAAAGATAAGTTTATTCTTTTTGTTTGTAATTTACTTGATCTATTATAGAATTTGAGACATAGGATGGCTTTGTGGTTGATACTTCCTTACATTAGGAGTAAAAGTGACAGCAGTTAAGGGGTCAGAAAATAGTTTAGCTGGTAGAGTACACACTTTGCCATATATGAGGAGCCAGGTTTAAACCCCTGGGTTTGATACCACACAAAAGCGTAATGCAACAGAGAATATTCACAAGCAGTGGAGCAGTGCTATGGTATCTTTCCTTCTCTCTCTGTCTCTTTCTGCCCATTTCTAGCCCTGTATCTAAAAAAAAAAAAATCACCAATATAGGTGAAATCATAAAGGTGTAAAAACCGTGGTGATAAAAATAAATAATTACAGCAGTTAACTGTTGCTGTTCCCTTAATTCTTCTGATTCATCTCTTTAGAAGCATTCATATCTTCAGAATTATCCTGTCTGGTAAAAATCTACCAGGACGCTTTTAGAAGTGTCCAATGTGCTCCAAGGAGACTCTTGTGGGATTTTTGCAGCAACCAAAACCAATTCTGGTTACCAGATGACCCATATCAGCAGCCTAAGACAAAGTGGTACTGAGGGAAAACAGGAGAGAGAGAGAAAGAGAGAGAGAGAGAGAGAGAGAGAGAGAGAGAGACTATTCATACTATTGCTCCTCAGAACAGAATTAAGATGCCTACATGTCCTCAAGTGTCAGGAACTCTGTTACCTCTCACATTTAAGGACACAAATTCAGTCAGCTTATGCTTTGCTATAGTAAGTGAGAAAAAAGGGGCCAGGCGGTGGCACAGCTGGTTGAGCATACATGTTACAATGCACAAGGACCCAGGTACAAGCCCCTGGTCCCCACCTGCAGGGGGAAAGCTTAACAATTGGTGAAGCAGGACTGCAGGTGTCTCTCTGTTTCTCTCCCTCTCTATCACCCTCTCCCCTCTTGATTTCTGGCTGTCTCTATCCAAAAAATAAAGATAATAAAAAATTTTTTAAAAGAAACAAAAAATAACAGTAAATAAAATCACATACTCACCCCACTCCCACCCCCCAAAAAATGGAGTCCTGTTGTTTGTGTGAAAAACTGCCTTCCAGTTTAAAAGAAAACAGCTATATACCACCTTCAAGCCCAACACTTAATTTCCAAGTAAATTTCAGTTCTTTCATTAGGTGCAAGGTGTGTGTCCCCACTCCCCACCTGCAGGGAATATGCTTCAGGAACAGTGGAGAAGATCTGCAGATGTCTCTCTCCTTCTCCCTCTCCCTCTTCCTTCTCCTTCCTCTCTCCCTCTCTCTGTCCCATCCAATAAAATTGAAAGGGAAACAAAGGAAAGGAGAAATGGCTACTGGGAGCAGTGGCTTTGTAATGCTGGCACTGAGTCCCAGTGCTAATCCTGGTGGCAATAAACAATAAACAAATATTTAAAAATGAGGTTTCTTCTTCTAGCGTTTGCCCTTCTTCCGTAGCCAGTCAACAGCGTCAGGTTGAGCCTGATGTAAAGTTTCAAGACCTCCTTTCAATCTGGAGAGGTGGCAGTCATTGACTATGTGGGTCATAGTCTGTCTGGAGCCGCAGGGGCAGTTCGGGTCGTCTCTGGCTCCCCGGCGATGGAACATAGCGGCGCACCGGCCATGGCCTGTTCGATAGCGATTGAGGAGGGCCCAATCATAACGTGCTAGGTCAAAGCCGGGTTGACGCTTGCAGGGGTCTGTGATGAGGTGTTTGTTCTTGACCTCAGCTGACTGCCAACTCTGTTTCCAAGAGTCTGGAACAGAGAAGTTCAGTGTAGGCATAGGGGACCAGATTGGGTGACGAGACGTCAAGCGTTGGACAGGGTGGGCGAAGATATCCGCGTATATTGGCAGGTCCGGTCGAGCGTAGACGTGGGAAATGAACTTAGATGATGCCGCATCCCGACGAATATCTGGCGGGGCGATGTTGCTAAGAACTGGCAGCCATGGAACCGGGGTGGAACGGATGGTTCCAGAAATTATCCTCATGGAGGAATATAATTTGGAATCGACCAAGTGGACATGGGGGCTACAGAACCATACTGGGGCACAATATTCTGCAGTGGAATAGCATAATGCCAGAGATGATGATCGTAGTATGGAAGGGCTCGTGTCCCATGAGGAGCTGGCCAGTCTTGCAATGATGTGATTCCTTGCGCCCACCGTTGCTGCAGTTTTTATGAGATGTTCGTGAAATGACAGAGTGCAATCGAGAGTAACGCCAAGGTAGACTGGCTGGGCTTCATGCCGGATTCTCGTACCGCCAAGCTGCACATTAAGCTCACGCGAGGCCGAGGCATGGTGTAGATGGAAAACAGATGATACCGTTTTTGCAATGCTAGGGATTAGTCGCCACTTTTTACAGTAATCAGATATCAGAGACATGTCTTTCGTGAGTGTTTCCTCGAGGATGTCGAACTTGGATGACTGAGTTGCACAGCAGATGTCATCTGCGTAGATGAACTTCCTTGAAGAAGTTTCTGGAAGGTCATTGATGTAAATATTAAATAGTGTAGGAGCCAGAACAGAGCCCTGGGGGAGGCCACTTGATACAGGTCTCCATCTGCTAGACTTGTCACCCAGATGCACCCGGAATCTTCTGTTTTGGAGAAGAAACGATATAGTGTTGGCCACCCATGGAGGGAGGCATCTTGAGATCTTGACTAGGAGACCACGGTGCCAGACCGTGTCATAGGCAGCTGTGAGATCAACAAAGACAGCACCCGTCTTTAAATTCTTCTGGAATCCATTTTCAATGTAAGTTGAGAGGGCCAGGGCTTGTTCGCAGGTAGATCTTCCTGGGCGGAAACCAGCTTGGGCGGGTGATAGGAATTTCTCTGTAAGATGAGAAATACATGACAGAAGCAGCCTCTCAAGGAGTTTGAAGGTGAAGTTAGGTTTCAAGGATGGCTATATACATTTACGGTTACAATTTCACATTTTTTTAATGTTTGTTACTATACAACCAAATATTAATATTCCTCTACCATAATTCACTGGATTGCCCCCTACCCTCTCAGACCATTTTTTTAGATAAAGACAGAGTGAAAGATACCACAGCACTGAATGTGTGACCTTCAATGTGAGCTTGGGCTTGAACCTGAGTCATCACATAACAAAGCAGCACACTATTCAAGTGAGCCATTTCACTAGCCCAAAACGTTCTCCCTTTGGTAAACCCAGCTCAACATTCAGAGTTAAAGGGTTTGTTTCATTTTGCTTTTTCTGTTTTCTTGCTTTGTCTATTTATATCACTCAGGTGAAACCATAAAGTATTCATCTTTCTCAGCCTGACTTATTTCACTTAGCATGACCCCCTCCAGTCCCTTTCATGTTATCACCAACATCAAGACTCCATCTTTTCTCGTAACTGCGTGGGATTCCATTTTATGTAGATACAACTCCTTACATATCTTGGCTATTGTGCACAGAGTTGCAGTGAACATAGATGTATTCAAATACATGGTACTAGATTTTCATTACTGTGCTTTTCAGAAAGTTATCTATGACATTTCTGGATCATAAAGTATATCAAATTCCAACATTCTGAGAATTTTTTATATTTTCTACAAAGATTTGGTCATTTTGCATTCCCATCAAATTTATAAGGGTTCCTTTTTCTCCATCTCTTTGCCAGCACTTGTTCCTAGTCTTTTTGGAGGAGAACAGTGTGAGGAACATTTCATTGGTGTAAGTGATGATGAGTATCCTGTGTGCCTACTGGTCATCTACGTGTCTTCTTTGGTGAAGGATCTGTTCAATTCATCTCCTCATCCTTTGTTGGGATTGTTTCAGTGTTTTCTGAATTTTGTGAGTTCCATATGTAGGTTGCGTATTAGTCCTTTTTGGAGTATATGCTGTGCAAGTAACTTCCTCTGTTTAGTAGGATGTATTGAATATTTTGGTTTAGTGCTAGGATTCTTTTCTGTGTAGGCCTTTTAGCTGCATGTAATTTTGCCCTCGTTTAGCCCAACATGTATCAATGTCTTAGGGCAGTTCTTTGATGTGTGGCAAAAGGTTGCTATTTTATTACCTGAATTTGTTCCTTTTGAGCATAACAATTCCAGTTATGTGATATATTATTTATTTATTTATTCAACAATGAAGTTGTAAGTAAGACAAATCTCTCTAATGATTTGGATGTTTAGGGTGTTCACATATGTGTGGGAATGAATCACTACTCTCTAGATACTTTAATGCATACAAAAAGTAAGAAAAACAGTGTTTATACATTTATCAATGAACATATATATGGCCAGATGGCAACTCACCTGACAGACTGTACATATTACCATGGTCAAGGACCTAGGTTTGAGCCCTTGATCAGTTCCCACCTGCATGGGGGAAGCTTCATGAGTGATAGAGCAGGTGTCTCTTCCTTCCTCTGTTTCTCATTCCCTCTTATTCTCTATTTATTATTGTCTCTCACCTTCTATCACAAAAAAGAAAGAGTATGACTGCCTAGAACAGTGGAGTAGTGCAGGCACTATGTTCCAGGGATATAGCCAAGGTGACAAGTATATAATATACTCACGTAGACATCATTTTTTTTTAAAAAAAAAAGCCTGTCAAATTAATCTTTATCTGCTTTGACTACTCACTCTGAAATTTCATGGTTGTCCAATATATTCCTCCTAGTCTTCATATTCAGTAGTTACATTCTGAATCCTTAGCTCAGGAATGAATGCCTTCTATGAGAATAAGCTAATACAAATACAAGTAGTAAAATTTAACTTTTCCAATATACTCTCCTACAAAAAGCACCAAGAGCCTTATAAATTATATATACAGGGATCACTTAACCTCCCACTAAAAGGCTGCTTCTATGAAAAGGAACATCTCTGTACGTTGTACAGAAAGAAAGGCTTCCAAGTCCGTGTGCACTTGCTGGCAGAGATTTGGAGAAGTGAAGTTTTAATTCTCTACTCAGTGGCGCTAAGAGCTCCGAACAATCCCTTTAAAAGTATAGTCAAGGGAGCTTTTAATCACCAGAAGTAGTCAACTCTTTGCTCTGGATCTCATCCAGTCAAAGTGGAAACTTCAGCCATAAAACAGCATGCCAAATCAACAGGGGTTACGAAGTCAGCTCGACTTCATTAGCAGTAGTCTCTTTGCCAATGTCTGTGTCACATCAAGAAAATGGGAAAGATCACAAAGCAGGCAAAAATAATAATAATAGTAATGTTACTCTTGAAACTGATAAGAACTAGACTGCAAAGATGTATAACTGGTTGAATTCTTGCATTTTTATGTTCCCTAGCTGTTTCAGTGCAGAATCAAAATCTGAGAACATACCATCCATTTCAATCACCAGTCATAGAAGAGCAGAGCAGAGGATATTCTTTACCCCATATTCCATCTGTGAACTTCTATCAACCCTAGAAGACCATGACCAGTGTAGCTACAATAGGGATAACTATTTCCTTCTCAGAGTTGCTTCAATTCATTTTTCATGCTGATTGTAGAGAGTAGGCCAATCCTATAAGAGATGTATTCAAAGTTTTCACCACCCCTAAAATATTCATTCTTTCTGTGTCTTAGTTGTGTATTAGTGGGACCTGATCATATTTCAGCCCCCTCACAAAAGACCTGGACAATGCAGATGTTGAATGTTTCACTAATTACTGAACAATCCACTTTCACAATCAACTCACACCTTGACAAGTATAAAATCCTTCTTCTAACTAATCTCTCCATAAGCAGGCATGACATTTACTCACCTATTCTGAATGAAGCATCCGGGGATAGCTTGTAAGAGGAAAAGAGCCTTCCACCATCCCACCAATGCCTCCCAAATGTGTCTACCTCAATCTTCACCATCATGCTCATCTAAATTCTCTCATTGCTCTTCCATTGCTCTGAGGATCAACTACAATCTGTTATCATGTCAAACCCTAAGGACTTAGGCTTTTTCTCCAATTTTTTTTACCATTTTAATTTTTTTCTTTATAGGGGGATTAATGTTTTACAGTAGACAATAAATACAATAGTTTTTATATGCATAACATTTCCCAGTTTTCCACATAATAATTTAACCTCCACTAGATCCTCTCTCATCCTGCTCCAGAATATGAACTCTCCCACCCGCCCAACCCAGAATCTTTTAATTTGGTGCAACACACCAACTTCAGTCCAAATTCTGCTTAGTGTTTTCTCTTCTGATCTTGTTTTTCAACTTCTGCCTGTGAGTGAGATCATCCCATATTCATCCTTCTGTTTTTGTATTTCACTTAACATGATTTCTTTAAGCTCCATCCAAAATGGGCTGAAAACAGTGAAATGACTATTTTTAATACCTGAGTAGTATTCCATTGAGTTGGGTAGTATGCCAGCTTCCCCCTGCTTATCCCTGTGGTCTATTTACATAACCAGTTACCTAGGAACCACCCTGCCTGCAGGGCGTTGGTTTAATCCCCACTAGTTCACGATGTTTTTTTGCTCCACCCCCTCTCCTAGTACACCCTGATTTCTACCAGTCTCTTTTCATTCCACCCTCTCTACATCACATCCTGTTTCCACCCTACTTGACAAGTATGTATACAGCTGCTCTTCTGTTTTAACACACTTGGGATTGCCTTCCAGCTCCAAGAGTTCCAGAGTCTATCTCCTGAGATGCTAGCTCAGCATGAGTTCCTGATCCCTCTCCCATGCAGCAGCCTAGGTTGGCTCCAGTTGAGTTCTCCCCAACCCAGAGAGCACTTGATCGGGAAGAAACACCCTCAGGCTCTCCTGGCACATTGTGTATATATACTACAACTTGCTCAGCCACTCATCTGTTGTTGGAGTCACTAAGTAGTTAGAAGAAGAATTCCAGAAAACCTAACCAAAGAAGTGGAAGACTTGTATACTAAAAATCATGAGTCATTATTCAAGGATATAGAAAAAGACACAAAGAAGAGAAAAACATTCCATGTTCTTGGGTTGGAAGAATTAACATCATTAAAATGAATAAACTACCCAGATCATATATATACTTAATGCAATCCCCATCAAGATCCCAAAGTCTTTTTTATTGTTTTTCTTCTTTTTCACTATATTCTAGGCAAACTGGACTTTTTCATTTCTCTTCAAATACTTCCTCCTCTTCCCTTTCCTCCAAACTGAATGCATGTTAATCCCTCCAGTTGAAATGTTCTCCTTTATTTCTTTTCTCATCCTTTAAGATCTTCAGTGCTCCATGTTATCTCTTTGGAACCTCTGTCCACTAGGTTAAGCAAATTTTGTTGTCTCCTATTATTCTTTCTCTTGGGCCCCTACTATTATTCAATAATAGAATGTAAGTTCCATTAGGACTAGAATAATATCAATATTATGTTTTTCATTATTTCTGCTACAATTAGTACTATTACTTTTAAATAATCATTAAATATGTATTTTATTTTGTTATTAATGGTTTATTATAAGATTATAATATTACAATGTATAGTTCCACACCATAACCATACCCACCACCAATGTTTTGCATCTCCACACTCCCACCTCTCAAAGGTAACCACCAGAGAGTTCTCACAAGTCTTACAAGTTGCTTATTCTGTTTTAATTGGATTTTTTGGGGGGGGGGAATTCATATAAATCATATCTCTAAATTACAGATATGAATGAGACCATCTTGAAATTTTCTTCACCTCCAGTTTCATCTATTTTGTCCTACAGGATACAATATCATCTTTTTTGATAGCAGAGTAGTATTCCATGGAATATACATACCCCATAACCTCTTAACTCAGTCATCTAATGATGGACCTTTAGGCCACTTCCACCCTTTGGCTACTATGCATAATGCATCTATGAAGATAGCTGTTGTTGTTGAGTTCCTGGTTCTATTATAATACTGACCATCTCATTAGAAGTTGGAATTCCTTTACTTCTTCTTTTCATGTGGGACTTCTCTCAGTAATTCTCTCAAGGCAGGTTTGGTAGTGTCAAATGCCTTCAGTTTCTGAATGCTTGTAAAGACCTCTATTTCTTCCTCATATATAAAGGATAATTTAACATCATACATAATTCATGGCTTGTCATTCTTATCTTTAATACTTTGAATATGCCATTGCATGCCCTCCTTCCCTGTACGGTTTGTGATGAGAAATTTGATTAAACTCACCAAATGGAAATATCTCCTTGTGTATACCAAATATGCCTCAATAAAGCTGGAAAAATATAGCTTTCTTATTTGTTATTTGCACATATAAACAATTTGCTTTAACTTGTTGTATCTAACTCATAACAAAAGCACTTCCTCTTGTTTACCCAGCTAAATTAACCCAGATGTCCTCTCCTCCAGTGGTACTCTCCATTGGTCTTAGGTGCCATTCCCACTACCCTAAGGTGTTTTTTGTTATGCTTCCCCAATATCTTGTGTAATCCTATAAGAGATAGTAACTGATAGATGATATGCATAGAAAATAGTTACAGGCATAGAATGTGCAAGTTAATGCTAAAACAAACATCTGGCATGTATCTAGTAGACAAAATGGAAATAACAAAAACACTAAGAGTTGTAGCTTGGAAAAAAAGATTTGACTAATTTAAAAAATAATTTTTTTTATGGAAAGAAAGACTAGAATGCAAGTGGTGGTTTATAAAATATTGCCATGTCAAAGGCAAGCATGGTGACAATCTGGTCTAGTTCAATGGCAAAAGGAACAAGACAATGAGTACAGATTCAAAAATTATTAAGAAGGGGATGTTATGGCATAAATGATCAATACAGTAAATTATTTAAGAAAAAAATCAATTTGACTCAGAACAGGCAGAATATTAAGAGGTAGGGGATAAAATATTAAGAGGTAGTTAGATAAAAACACTAACTTATATAATTATAATATTGGGCCTGAAACTAATGAAAGAGAGGGGTAGCCTGGAGAGGTAGATTAAAAAGTCATGGATGGATATATGGTTATATGGTTCATCCAAAGAGGACTTACTAGTGGCCCTATCTACAATGACAATACTAGCAACAGTGACCAAGAATTGATCAGAATATTCTTCTGAGAACAACCTAAATTATAATGGAACCCTAAGGGGGGGAGCAAAAAGATACTCAACAAATAGCAACTATAACAGTGACTTATTTTTCCTCTGAACTAGCAAAACAGCAAACAGAGCAATATCTCATATGATCCTAATTGGTATCCACAATTCCTAACACTTTGTCATGATCTCAAGGTATCCAAACACAAATGGTAGAATGTTAAAGTTGACTGAGATATATGGCATATCAATATGGTAATGTGTTATAGATATATTTGGGCACTGACTATACTATAAGGAAGATGAAATAGCTTGACATCATGTTTCTTTGCTTATATCAATCCCATTACAAGTTGCATGAAGCATGCTAGTACTTTGCAACTACGTAAGTTCAATCATAAAGTTTAGCTATGGCAATACTGTGAAACTAACACGGAAAGAAAATAGCAATATAGAGTAAATTCAGAGCACTGGTGTGGAATGTTAATGGGGGTTTATGAAGGACCAAACACTATCTATCTGCTTATATGTTGCTTTGAAATATATAGGGAATATTAACAATATTCCAGTTTTACACCCCCCCCCAAAATAAGGCAGAAAAGCTTAGTATTTTGTCAAGGTCAGAGGGCTTACAAATGGTAGACCAAAACTGGAAACAGACTATGTTACTCTAGTACAAGTGTTTTCACTCAAACGCTAAACTTTCACCTCTCCAAAATTCCTCAAGGTATTCCTTCTGAGGAGAATGAAAATCTCAATGACTTTTCCTATCAACACAAAGTTGGAGTTGGGAATTAAATGCTGACATTAATAAATAATACATGGACATTCTATTATATGGTCCATCACTCCAAAATTGCATGGCACTGACATCCTTAAGTTTTCTACTCAATCAACCTCATTCTAGCTCCTTTTTCTAGTTTATTCTGTCCTAAACACGGTGGTTTGTCACCTAAATACTGCCTTAACTGGGAGTTGGTGGTAGCGCAGTGGGTTAAGTGCACGTGGTGTAAAGCAAAAGGACCAGCATGAGGATCCAGGTACGAGCCCCGGCTCCCCACCTGCAGTGGAGTCGCTTCACAGGTGGTGAGGCAGGTCTACAGGTGTCTATCTTTCTCGCCCCCTCTCTGTCTTCCCCTCCTCTCTCCATTTCTCTCTGTCCTATCCAACAATGATGACAACATCAACAACAATAATAAAACAATAAGGACACAAAAAGAAAATAAATACTGCCTTAACTATGTCACCCTTCAAATTTCTGGTGGACAAGTCAACCCAGAGTGAGAGTCCCTATTCCCTGGAGGACATGAGTGGATGACACAGCAGACCTCATGTTCAGATGAGTTTCATGATTGGCTTCTACCATCTTAAGATCTTGATAATTTTTAACTAGGTACCAGGATTTTATTTTTATCTTTTACTGGGATCCACAAATTATAGTGCCAGCCCTGAACTCACCTAAATCCATCCTCATTCCAAACAAGCCTAATTTATTTTTATAATATTTTAATTATGTTTGCAGAGAATGTTATTAAGGAAAAAAAAAAACAGTGCAGTGGGCATAATCATAGATTGTGTTAGCAGTTGCAGAGGAGTTAGGAAGCCTTCTTTAGAGTCAGATTTCCTCAGGGCTCTGAAGGATGATGAGATACTAAAGAAGCTAAGAACTAAGAGTAGCATAGTCTTGGTGAAGCTGTATAGTTACTTGAAGCACAAGGTGGGCCAATGGGATGAAACAAAAGATGTTTAACCCAGTGGAAGCCAAAGCAAACTGAAACTAGGCAGTCTCAGGCAGGCAGGACCATGGAGAGTCTGTGCACCATGTTAGAAAATTTGATGTTAATCTCAAAGAACAATGGATCTCTATTTTCCAGCTTTTAAATCAGGGAAATGATAGAACTTGATTGTTATTTAGAAAGGTCACACCAAAACCTCACACCCTTAAGTTTCAAGTTACTTCTCACCTTGTATTTATTTATTTATTTTAACAGATCTACTTTTAGATAGTTTTTTTTAGATAGTTTTTAGATAGTTTTTAGATAGTTTTTTTTTAGATAGTTTTCCAGTGCCAAATGTCAACTTAGAATGCCAAGAAGCTGGACCAGAGAGAGAGAGAGGGACAGAGTGCAGGGACAACACACAGGAATTGTATGCCAGTCTAAAGTGTCCGTCTCTACTCTAGCACTATAGCTGACATTTCCATCTCCTTCCTGCATGTATCATCTAAGATTTTTCCCTCTGTATGTAACTGTATGTGACTGGGGTTTTGGAACTCAAAGTTTCAATTTACCCCAGCCCTTCATGATCTATAGCCTAGTTACCCATGGAAATTCCATTTCCATTGAACTGTATATGACCTGTAACTTTATAATGATGCCTTTCATATGATAATGACCCTGTGAGAAGATGTATGTGGGTAGGAGGTACAATGTAGCACCGATTTAGACTGCACCCTACCTCCACTACATGGAAGCCATACTGCAAATCTCTTCAAATTCATTCTTCTAAATAGTTGCCTTTTCTACTAACAAAGTTACATTTAAATTTCCACTTAGTAAATGGGAGATTAAAATAGTTCTATCATGTATTAGCAAAAAATATAAATAAATACTTTTTTTTTTCAGAATCAGTAAGAAACTCAAGGAGTGTAAATTTCACAGGAACATAGGAATTGTGAATGGAAGAAAGAAAATATTTTTTTATAGTTGGAACATCTAACTAGAAACAAAAACACAAGTCTTCGGTCCTATCGAATAGTCTCTCTTCTCAGCAACAGTGGTTTTCCCAACATGCCTTACGGTATGATTTCAGGTTCTCAGGCTGTCTGGCCCCATCACAGCATTGAGCTTGACAAGAATCAGCTGGTCTGTGTACAAAGATTGGCCTAACAGTCAAGTGAGAGGGGAGTTGAATAGAAAAGTATCAGGATTTCAATGCCTTCATTCAAACTTTTGCTTTTTGAAAATTCTACAGGCTTAAAACTCAGCAAAGAGTTCTAATAACCTTGCCTCATAATTAGGGCAATCTTTAACAGAGCATTGTATCTGATTTCAATAACTACATAGCAATTAGATGATTATTGGTGCCCAGTAAAAATATACCATTATGCATTAGAGAAAAATACAGATGAATAATCACACAGTATTTATATGGCTCTGTAACCTGATGCACAACAATTATCTTGTGCTATAATCTCCAGAATATAAATGACAGTACAAAGACCATTTGAGAGAGAAAGACAGAGAGAGAGAGAAGACAAGAAATAATAATAATAATCTGGAACAACTAGATAGCATATTCCAGATGAAGAACAACAAAAACAACAACATCAACATTACTGAGGAAAAGAGAAAGGAGATATTTCTGTGGCCTCTACAGTAATGTTTCTAGAATCACATCCATGGGCTCTGCCTTTTAGGTTTATCTCTGCTGCAAATGCTCTGGCTCAAGCATCAACATGTTTTACTTTGGTTTATACAATTACTTTCACCTCCTCCCAGTCTCCTCTCTTCTTCCAGCCTCTCCATGTTCCTCCACTCTCTCCACCCTGCCATAACAAGCCCCTTTCTAAAAGACAACTTAGCTTATATCCTTGTCAAAGTTAGAAGTCTTCCGAGGCCCCTCCCCATTTAAATAATTAAGTCCAGATTCCTAGTATGGCAATCAAAGCTTCTACCTAGGAAACCTTCACAAATCATGTAACTACATCTCAAGGTAGTTGTCACCCTCTATCCCTTAGTTTCAACTCTTTTGTATATTGCTGTTCATTCATTTTAGATGGTCTACCATGTTATGGCCACAGTTATGTTCTTTTTACTTCTTTTTGATGTAGCAGCTGGGAATGAATTCAGAAGCACTTGCATATACTTTACTGTTGAGCAGCCATTTTTTATTTAGGGGATAAATAAACAGAAAGAAGATAGAAAAAAAGAAGGCAGAGAAAGTAAAGGATGATAGCACTGATACATCACCAGTGGAAGTCCCTATGTATCACCCAGCATTCTCCATGTGGTTTGGGGACTCAAAGTAAGCTCTACCAGTTGAGTTATTCTTTGATCCCTTAACAGTTCTGTTCTTGATGTGTTCTTTTGGGGGAATAGTAGAACAGACAGTGCTTAGAATCATGATTGTGAAGGCAAAGGATTTAGGTACAATTTCAGCTGTGCCTCTGAGCTGTGCAATCTAGGAGTAAGTGACTACGATCTTGATATCCTTTCTTCTTGTCTAAAAAAATCAGAGTATAATTATGAGCCTATCACACAACTTTTCCAAAAACCTCAAATAAGTTACCAAAGCCCCATACTGAAAACAGTGCCTGGTACACTTTAAGCCATAGTTAAGTATAGCCTTTGTTATTATCACTGACTTTATCATCTCTTCTCCATTTGGTAAATTCCTAGTGATCACAGTGACTCTTAGTCAAAGGATGCTTTTCTGAAATCTGACCTCTCCTACTTTGTCAGTACTGGACATAGTGAATATTTCATTTTATCTTCTCCCATTGGACTACAGAATTTTGATTTTATCACCAAAAGGTATTAATTCACTCTCTTGAAAACCTACAACAATAGTCAAGTACTAAGCATAGATAAATCAATCATAAAGTAGTCAGCACTTTATGAATAAGGGGTCTAAGAGTCAGACATGCAAAGAGCCTATTCAACCAGCAGGTCAAAGAAGCAACACTGGAATTTAGCCTAGTAAAATACAAATATACTATATTTTTCACATAATAATTCTACCAAACAACTCTCATTACCCTGGACCAAATACAGGAGGACATATATTCAGCTTCATCTCACTTATCTCTTTTTAAATTTTTATTTACAATTCACAAAATTATAAGATAAAAGGGGTATAATTCTATACCTTTCCCACTACCAAGTATTGTGTTTCCATTTCCTCCATTGGTGGCTGCATTAGTTTTCCCAAGATCACAGATAAGAACTGACTACTATTTATATAATTATTTACTTATTTATAAAACGGAAGTATTGACAAGACCATAGGATAAGAGGGGTATAATTCCATATAATTCCCACTACCAGAACAGCGTATCCAATCCCCTTCCTTGAAATCTTTCCTATTCTTTGTCCTTCTGGGAGTGTGGACCTAGGATCATTATGGGGTGCAGAATGTAGGAGGTCTGGATTCTGTAATTTCTTCCCCGTTAAACATGGGCATTGATAGGCCAATCCATATTCCCAGTCTGTCTTTCTCTTTCCCTAGTGGAGTAGGGATCTGGAGAGGTGAGGTTCCAGAACACACTGGTGGGGTCATCTGTCCAGGCAAGTCAGGTCTATCTATTTTTATATAGTTTGTTTATTTTTTACCCCATGGTCCTGACTTACCTTCCTTTCTAAGTCAGACCTACCACTTCCAAGTGTTGTTGTTGTTGTTGTTGTTGTTGTTGTTGTTCTTCTTCTTCTTCTTCTTCTTCTTCTTCTTCTTCGTCTCCTCCTCCTTCTCCTCCCCTCCTCCTCCTCCTCCTTCTCCTTCGTCTTGATGGAATTGGAGTTCAGAGTCCCTCTGGTCATCTTCTCCTATCATTTCTCCCTTCTTACGGTATGAACCAAAATTCTTTTGGGGGTACAAAAGGTGGAAGGCCTGGCTTCTATAATTGCTTCTCCACTGAACACAGGCATTGGCAGGTCAATCCATATCCACCAGCCTGTTTTCATCTTTTCCTAGTGGGGTAGGGCTCTAGAGAGGTGAGGTTCTGGGACATACTGGTGAGGCTGCCTTTCTGTCCAAGGAGTTAAGGATGAAATCATAGTAGCACCTTCAACTTGGTAGCTGTGGCTTAGTGAGTTTCTGAAGAAATTCTTCTTGTATTTTCTTAAATTTTCAGGTAATTTTTTTTCCAGTTTCTCAGAAACACAATCTGATATGGCTCCTACTCCACAGCCATGCCTCCAGAAGCCCTTCATTAATCTTTTAATCACCAGTAATTTGTACTAGATTTGTTATAAGTATGCTAAGTGTATGTGTGTAATTTTCACAAGCAAACTCTAAAGGAATACCATGCAACATAAATATAATGTAAATTACACATGCAATTACTTTTCAATAAGGACAGATAAGGAGAGAGAATGAAAGAGACCATAGCACCAAAGCTTCCTTCAGTGTGATGGGGGCTAGGCTAAGACTTGTGTGGCACACATAGCAAAGCAGTGCAGGCAAACATATAAACTTAAATGTTCTAGTTGTTAACTAAAAGCTGTTCCAAAAGGATGGAGGAGATACAACAATGAATATGCAAAGAAAAAACCTTTCATTTTTGAGGTTCCAGAATCCTAGGTTCAATCTATCCCAACATCATAAGCCAGAGCTGAGTAGTGTTCTAAGTAAACAAAACAAAGCAAAGCAAAACAAAACAAACATGAATCTGAAAGAAGGTAAAATTATTTTTAATAATAGATTTTCACTTGCACAAGGTATCTGAAATATTAGAATTTTAACCTGTTAATATACAACATGTCAGTGAGATAGTCTGCCTTCTTTTCCAGATGAAATTTTGGAAAACCAACATATCTTCTCTGCCTACAAAAATAGCAGTTCAAAATGACCATATTAAACAATACATTAGCCACTATGGTTAGTGATTTCTGAATCAGGAAGAGCAGGTGGAAGGAATATAAACTGTAAATAAAAAAACTAAAGGGAGGTGACTCAGTGGAATAAAGCATTAGACTCTCAAACATGAGGTCCAGTGCCGGGATAGCCTGAGGGTGCTTCTTCCCAAGCAAGTGCTCTCTGGGTTGGAGAGAACTCAACTGGAGCCAATCTAGGCTGCTGTGTGGGAGAGGGATCAGGAACTCGTGCCAAACTAATGTCTCAGGAGATATACTCTGGAACTCTTGGAGCAGGAAAGCAATTCCAAGTGTTTTTACTCAGAAAAGCAACTTGTATATATACTAGCCAAGTAGGGTGGAAACAGGGTGTAATGTAGAGAGGGTGGAGTGAAAAAGGACTGGTGGAGATCAGGACTGGTGTACTAGGAGAGGAGGCAGAGCAAAAAGACATGGTGAACCAATGGGGATTAAACTAATGCCCTGGAGGAAGGGTGGTGCTTAGTTAACAGTGGTTTATGTAAATAGACCACAGCTTTAAATGGGATTAAACCAATGCCCTGCAGGCATTCTGGTGCTTAGTTAAGCAGGATTAGAGACAGAAGCTTTAAACCCGGGGAGCTGGCATACTACCCAACAGTCCAGAGTTCAACTCCCAGCAGCATACGTACCAAAGTGATATCTGGTTCTTTCTCCTCTCCTATCATTCTCATTAATTAATAAATAAAATCTTAAAAATATATTTTTAAAAAAATCTAAAGGGGAATATTATCTACTCTGCTTTGTGGAAGTCAACTCAAATAGTCCAAACACACTGCATATATTCTCAATGCTAATTGGAGGTCTCCACCACAGTCAATAGTCCTCTCCACAAATGGCATTGGAGTCATCTGCAATCTACTGGGATTCACTGCCTTAAGCAAAGTTCACAAGAGACTAGTAAAGATATCTTTTAAATCTAAAGTAACTTCCCTGGATTTACCTGCATTATTACTGATCTTTCACTGTCTACCAAATGTTTTGAGGCTGGACAAGGGTCAACAAAATACCGACATGTGTAGTGTTTAACTTGAAACCCTCTTCGGGTATTTACCAAGTACTATCTATGTTTGAAGTAATTGCCCATAGAAAATCTTCATATACAGAATTGTAATTTAGAAAATGCCCTGGGTTTGACTTGACATCAGGGTATCTAGAGATGTAGGGAGAAGACTTTTGAGTTCACTCAGTTATACTTAAAATGGGAAGATGTAACCAGAGGCAGGATTGGTCACTAAATTCTTCACTGCATAATAAGATGAAAGTAGCACTAAGCATTTATGTAAAGGAAGAGGTGAAGGGGAGAATTTCAGACACAGAGCTGGGCAAAAATCAGTCATTCAAACAAACAAACAAAAACAACAAAGTGACAAGGAAGTTATATAGAAAATACTTATACGATAATATTTAGTATATTTGAGATGCTATTCAAAGGACTTTTTTTCTTTTTCATTTTTTTTTTTTTTTTTGGCAGGGGGAAGATGAAAGAAGGATCTCAAACATCTACCATTTCCCTGCTTCAGAGCTGCTTTTTTCACTCAGATAAAGATACAGAGGAGGAGAAAAGGAAGACTCCACAGTACTGGCAGTGTCAAGGCGCTTCTCACATAGTCATGTGGTCAGGGTGCTTGAACCTGAGCCTCACTCAGTCTTGCAAGGTAAGGTGTGAGCTTGACTTGTGTGCAATCTCTCCAGCCCTCAATGAACTTTTCAAATGTCAGCTTGTTAAAGCTTCATATCAGCAGGCCTCCAGAGTTGTGTTCATGAGAAAACAGCAGCTCTCAGACTTCAATACAGAGCCTCCTTGGTCTCCACACTCCATGCCCTTCATCACCATGACATGCAGACTCTGTGACAATCGTCTGCTAGAGCTGTGCTTCCAAGAGTACATCTGGCTTGAAAGTACATTTTGAGAATGTCATACATCAGAAAAGGTAACAGCAGCAAATGCTGGAGAGGGTGTGGGGTCAAAGGAACCCTTCTACACCGCTGGGGGGAATGTAAATTGGTCCAACCTCTGTGGAGAACAGTCTGGAGAACTCTCAGAAGGCTAGAAATGGATCTATCCTATGATCCTGCAATTCCTCTCCTGGGGATATAGCCTAAGGAACCCAACATATCCATCCAAAAAGATCTGTGTACACATATGTTCTTAGCAGCACAATTTGTAATAGCCAAAACCTGGAAGCAACCCAGGTGTCCAACAACAGATGAGTGGCTGAGCAAGCTGTGGTCTATATACACAATAGAATACTACTCAGCTGTAAAAAATGGTGACTTCACCGTTTTCAGCCAATCTTGGATGGACCTTTAAAAAATCATGTTAAGTGAAATAAGTCAGAAACAGAAGGATGAATATGGATGATCTCACTCTCAGGCAGAAGCTGAAAAACAAGATCAGAAAAAGAAAACACAAGTAGAACCTGAAATGGAATTGGCCTATCGCACCAAAGTAAAAGACTCTGGGGTAGGTGGGTGGGGAGAATACAGGTCCAAGAAGGATTCAGAGGACCTAGTGGGGGTTGTATTGTTATATGGGAAACTGGAGAATGTTATGCATGTACAAACTATTGTACTTACTGTTTAATGTAGAACATTAATTCCCCAATAAAAAAAAATCAGAAAAGAAAAAAAAAGAAAACATTAAACACACACACACACACACACACACACAGAAAGCACATTGGCTTTTGATAGGCTGGAGAAGTGCTGTGGACTAACCTGATGTAAAATGAAAGGTGGGATCACTGTGATTTGACACACTGACATCGTCTTGTCTAAGGAAGCAGCTTGACACATAGCAGCACAGCTTTGTGTTTTCAAGGCCTTCAATTCACTTTACAAAGATAAAGCAAGGTCAGTCGGGAAGTTGCCACCATGGGGCCTATGGAGCACCAGCACAGAGCTGTGCTGCAAGAAAATACATTTGCTAAAGACTTAGGGAGGAGCTAGATAGATAGCTCATCAGGTAAAGGCTCTCACTATGAGAGCCCCGCCATGCCAGGTTCAATCACGGGTATCTCATGAGAGATGCTATGAACCAGGGAAGATTCAATGTTTCTCTCTCTCTTCTATATGAATGAAAAAGCAGCCTGGGGAGGGAAGGCTATAAAATTATATATAAATGAAGGCTGGGTGTGCAAAAAATGAACATATATATATATATATATATATATATATATATATATATATATATACAATGACACACATAGCAGGGGCAATATAGTGACAAGCAAATAGTAATACCGACTTATTTTTTATTTCTTTCAGAAAATATTTATAGTGTCATATAGGCACAATTAAAGTGTTTTCTACTGGAATTGGTGTATGGCACCAAAGTAAAAGACTCTGGAGTGGATGGGTGGGTGAGGAGAATACAGGTCCTTCAGAGGACCTAGTGGGGGTTATATTGTTATATGGAAAACTGAGTAATATTATGCATGTACAAACTATTTTATTTACTGATGAATGTAAAACATTCATTCCCCAATAAAGTTTTTTTTTAAGTGTTTTCTTTTATTCCTATGTCTCCCAATGACTACTTTGGTGAAAATCAAGAACGTATGAGGTAAAAATCACCCTGTTCATAAAACTTTGCATTTTGGTTCATTTCTATTTAATACAACATAACATGGTTTAGCACTCATGGTGCAAGTTTTCTACTTGCAATAGAAAAATCAGTATGAATGAAGCACTACTTTTCTCCAGAAGTTTAAAAGCTGACAGATATATAAGCAAATTACTCACACAGAATATTTTCCATACTAGCTATACCAGAATTAGAAACAAATACTATGAAAATAAGAAACGGGTCATAATTAAATTTGACAGAGTAGAAGGGGCACAGTATACATCTGCTTCTTGATTAAAAAGTAAAATGTTCAATTAACTGCAATAAAAAAGAATGAATTAAATATATTGGTTAAACTGTATTAAAAAATTCTGAGGAAGGGATGACTAAACTTACCTGGGGAAATGAGTGAAAATTTCAAAGAGGTAGTACTGTTTGATGAGCTAAAGAGTACAAAGCTTTTCTAGGTGATAATATAATGAGGTCACTTCAAACAGAGGAAGTAAATGCAAAAGGTCAGATGTAGACTATCCCAAAGAGTAGCTATGCCTTGCATCTAAAGAGCTCTTGTTAAGTTTTTGTTGGCAGTGAGATCTGGGAGTCAATCACTGCATATAATTCCAAAACATTTACTGAGGATTTGTCATGGACTATCACCTTTCAAAGTGACAGGAATACAATGATTTTTGAGGCATGGTTCCTCATTCTGATTAGCTGAAATTTAGTAGCAGAAATATATGAATGAATGTCAGTCAATGACTTGTTGGTTTTACTAGAGGTATAGTCTAAAATTTGGCAGTGCCATTCAGTCGGTATTGGGAATTAAAGGGAAGACTTGTCTGAAGGTATGATAATTGAACTGGATTTTAAAGATCAGTAACAACTACCCAAGGGACAAGAAAGAATGAGAGAAAGAAAGGGGAAAAAAAAAGAAAGGAAGAAAGAAAGGAAGGAAGGAAGGATAAAGAGAAAAAACAAGGAAGACACAAAGATTCTTTAAGACAAAGGGGAATATGCAAAGATAATACATAAACCATTATATCAAATTTCTGGAAAAGTAAGTGAGCTTACTTTAAAAAGAGGGAGACATTAGAGGAGTGTATAGCAGCCATACAAGAGAGAAGTTCTTTCACCACTTGTGTAAATGTTGTAATGTCATGCTGCATGTTGGAGCTATTGAAACTATATATGAAGCAGGGAAAGTAAATGCTAAATTTGTACTTCATCAAGACTAGATTGAACAGTTGATTGGAGAAGTCAAGATGGAAGGATCTGTTAAGTGACAGGCATGATCACTGGAGAAAACATGGCACCCTGAAACCGGATGAAGTAGGTTAAGAGGCAGAAGAAGCAATGGGATCAAATCTATTTCAGAGGTTGAACCAACTTAATGTTATGATTTGGTGAGGGCATGGAGGGTAATGAGAATGATTACTAGTTTTTGTAGTCAGCAAATAAGCGAACATTGAGGATAGTCCCCAAGACAGAGAAAGTGCTGTTACAAAGACCAGTGCTAACTCTTAGAAGAGCAGGCTGTTGTGGTAACGCAGGAACAGCACAAAGAAAAAGCAATCCATTCAAGCTTTTGATGGTACCAATCTGTCATACCAAATTGACATTTGCCTGCATCAACTATTTACTTGGTGTTTCTTCAGAGATAAAAGAGCAATCCATCTTAACATTCACCCTTGAGCCCAGGCTCAGCAACCTCCTACTTGGACTGTTCACTGAAAATATGGGTCAGAGTCAAACAAATCAATCATGTTTTTAGTGCCAAGTTAACAGCTTTGTGGAAAGTTAATTGACCCTGTTTCTGACACAAGTTCACATGGCAGATGAGATGTGAGGGAAGATGGACCAAAGCTGGCAGTTGGTGATGCAGACAATAAGGAGATGTCCTCCTCCTATAAGTGGATTGTCTGGACAGTAGGTGATTGGTGATGAAAATGCGTGGGAAAGGTCAGAGGGCTAACAGGTATCTGAGGACAGGGAGTGTGAGATGTGCAGCCACAGATATCATGGAAACTATGAGGAAGCATTCAGACTGAGATATGCTGGAGAAGATATTCTCTCTCTCTCTCTCTCTCTCTCTCTCTCTCTCGGTCTGTCTCGTGCATACTCTTTCTCACGCTCCCTCAGGGAAAAGGAAGTACAGAGTAAGAGGAAGTTTGCACTGGATTTGCCATCTTATCATCTGGCTTCATGTCTTACTTTATATACACAATGTTTAACTTATCCAAAATTGGTTAATTCATTACTGTAAGGAGTTGATTCAAACTAAACTCCTCTCTTGTTCCTTGAGTGTCTAATCTCAAAAAAAAAATCACTTCAATTCTGTTTGTTTGTTTGTTTCTTCATTTATTTATTTTTCTAGAACAGAGTGAAATTAAGAGGGGAAGGGAAGGTCAAGAGGGAGAGAGAAATAGAGACACCTGTAGTACTGCTATACTGTTAGTGAAATTGCCCCCTCCCTTGCATTAACAGGTGGAGGTTGGGGGCTTGAACTCAGATCCTGGTGCATGATAACATGTGTCTTCAATTTCTTTTTTTCAATCTGGTTCAATTCTCATTTACATTTTATAGAGGCAATTCAGGATGCAAACCCCATCAGCGCTAAGAGTAGGTATTTATTAGGTAGATACAACTGTCGGGGGTGGGGGTGGTTTACACACTACAATAAGCAATAGCACACCTCTGAGAGGCCAGGTGCAAGAAGCCAGAAGAAAGAGGTTATGCCCTCACACCTAAAGTGCTTCCAGGCTCATGGGGTGTCCTCTCTGCACTCCCTCCCTCTTCCCTGAGTCGTTGATTTAAACATCTACAGACTGGATCACTCATGATTCCCTGACTGGGCACAGAAATTATAAAGTAGGCATCTTACGTTACTTGCCACACAGGCCACAATCTCCCAGGTGACTTTTTAAAAAATGATTTAATAGTTTTATTTACAAAATTAAAATATAACAGGGGTGTAATTCCACACCATTCCCACAACCAGAGTTCCGTGTCTCCATCCTCCTCCAGTGGAAACTGCAATAGTTCTCACAAGGTCAAAGATATGGTCTGACTATATATGTAAATAAATCGATCGATCTATCTTTCTATCTATATTTGTTTGTCAGTTTTTATTCTCTTCTTTTCAAGTCACACCTATACCTATTACCTTATTCCTTTTTTCCAATTGTCTTTCCCTCTTCCTCTTCCCTCTCAGATAAACAAAATAACTCCCAATTTCCTCTGGTGTTTTACACATTCTATTCTCTTTCAGTGATGGTATAAAACCAAAGATTCCTGGTGAAAAACATTTTGGGTCCCAGTGGAATTGGTGTTCAATTCCTTCTGATCATCCTCATCTAACATTTTCCCCCTTTGGGAGTATGGACCAAAATACTTTCTGGTGTGCAGAAATAAGTGCTGACTTCCTTAATTGTTTTTCTGTTGGACCAGGTGACTTTGACATTATCTGGGTCTCTTCAATTTTACTTCTGTTGCTGCCACATGGTCTCCTCCATCTTGGGGTCTGTTGTTAGTGCTACTTTGTGTAATGCTTTTATAAAATGGATAATATGGGCTCAGGATCCTAGTTTTTCAAAGCTGCTATTTTTTTCATCAGACATTTTCCTTAAAAGAACTAGTCTGATCAGTAAAGGTGAAAATCAAGGGAAGGTACTAGGTAGATTGACAACTGTTAAATATATCTTTGGATGAATGAATCTTGAATCAGAAGTACAAAGGTAAAGTCCTCATCACAGCGTTACTATGACCTACAGTTGTGTTTTATGAAATCACTCAGTCTGTCTGTATCTCAAAATAGATCTAAGACAAGAAGGATCCTGCATTTGAATCCCCTTATAGTTTAAATCATCTGCTTTCTAGAGGAGATAGCATAATGACTATGCAAAAGGACTTGCAACAGCTTCATTCATATGTGGATTCTAGAGAACTGAAACACATGACCTTGAAAAAAGAAAATGAAGAAGGAGGAGGAGGAGACGGGAAGGAGGAAGATGAAAGAGAAGGAGAAGAAGAAAAGGTAGAGGACACGGAGAAGGATGCCACAGATTTTGTCCCCAAGACTTTAAGAGAACACTGATAGTTATTGTTGGGAAGGTAGGAACACAAAACGTTGGGGGGTGTGCAATACAGAAGTATTGATTATAAGATATACAGAAGTATATCTTATAATCTAACAACCTTGTAACTACTATTAATCACAAGTAGAAAAATAAATAAATAAGAGGAGGCTGGGCGGTGGGGCACTAGTTAGGCGCACATAGTAAGAAGCTAAGGATCTGAATAAGGATCCCAGCTTGAGCCCTTGGGTCTCTAACTGCAGGGGTGGGGGTCCGTTCACAAGTAGGGAAGCAGGTCTGAAGGTGTCTATCTTTCCCTCTCCCACTCTGTCTTCCCCTCCTATTTCAATTTGTCTCTGTCTGGGAAAAAATGCTGATCAGGAAAAGTGGATTTATAGTGCAGGCACTGAACCCCAGTGATAACCCTGGAGGCATAATAATAATAATAAATAATAATACTTATGAGACCTGGCCATGAAATAGTAGCTGCTGCACAACACACTATTCATCAGTTAGTTAAAGCAGCAACAAAAAAGTCACCTGAAGACTTGCCGAATTCCTACAGGAATTTCTTAAGAAAGATATTCATCTATAGATTGGTACAGGCACGTGTGGTTGGTGGTTGTAAAAAAGGGGGATGGGTGGGTGAGGGAAATATTCTCAGGACTTAAGAAGCCATTTTTTATTTATATTTATAAAATAGAAATATTGACAAGACATAGGATAGGTTGGGTACAATTCCCACCACCAGAACTCTGTATCCAATCCCCTCCCTTGATAATTTCCCCATTCTTTATCCTTCTGGGAGTATGGACCCAGGGTCATTATGGGGTGCAGAAGGTGGAAAGTCTGGCTTTTGTAATTGTTTCCCCACTGAACATGGGCATTGGCAAGTCAATCCATACTCCCAGCCTGTCTCTCTCTTAAGAAGCCATTCTTAAGAGGAGCTATTCAGAGGAGCACATTGTCTGCAGCAAGAATGCAGAGAAATTTGGGGCCACTGATCTGTGAATTCAGGGGCAACAGGATACTGGATCCTGTTGGGGTGAATCTCTCAAAGTAGATGTAAGATGAAAGCTATAGAACTTTAGTAAAAGAAATAGAGGAAGACAGAAATAAAACCACTTCTTATCCCTGCATTAGAAGAATAAGCATTATTAAAATGTCCATTCCACCAAAAACAATGTACAGTTTCAATGCAATTGCTATCAAGATCTCAATGATATTTTTCAAGGAAATTGAACAATTACATAAATATAACCAGGCAATTCAGTAAATGGGAAAAGATTACACATCTGACATTCATTACACATCTGACAAGCAACTAATATCAAACATCTATAAAGAACTGGCATAGCTCAACAAAATAAAAGAAATAGCCCAATATAAAAATGTGCCAAGGAACTACATAGTTTTCTAAAGAAGAAATACACATAGCCCACAGACACATAAAGAAATGCTCCACTTCACTTATCATTAGAGTGAAAATTAAAACTGCACTGAGATTTCATCTCACACCTATGAGAATGGCCTACATCAATAAAACAGGAGATGACAGGTATTAGAGAGGTTATAGAGAAAAAAGACTCTGATGGACTGCTGTTGGGAATATAAACTGGTACAGCCCCTTTGGAAAACTATATGGAGAATCCTTAAATAAAAATGGAATTACCCTATAATCCAGCAATACCATTCTTAGTTATCCAAAGGACATGCAAATACTAATATAACCTTATGCACGCCTATGTTCATAGCTGCATTATTTACAATAGTAAAAGAGTGGAAGTAATCTAAATGCCCATTGACAGATGACTGAATAAAGAAGTTATAAAATAGGGTTGGCTGGTGGTGTGTCTGGATAAGCACATACATTACCATGCACAAGGACAAAAGTTCATGCCCCCTGTCCCCACTTTCAGGGGAGAAGCTTCATGAGTGCTGAAACAGGACTTCAGGTGTCTCCCTCTCTATCTCCCCTTCCCTCTCCACTTCTCTCTGTTCTAGTAAATAAGAATAAAGTTAAAAATACTTCTTTTAAAAGTTGAATTCTCTAAAAAAAGAAGTTATGATATATATATACATATATATATATATATATATATATATATATATATATTGCAATCAAAAAGATGACATTGTGTCCTTTGGGAAAAAAATGGAAATTAAGGTGATTTTGCTTAGCGAAGTAAGAGATGAAAAACAACTACCAGGCGGTTTCCCTCAGATGTGGAATATAAAGAACAGATACACACAAAGCAAACTATTGCTAAGACTATGTGAGAACTATGATGGTTGTCTTTGTAAGGTGGGAAGGTAGAGACACAGAACTTTGGTAGTCAGTGAAGGGTGGAACTACACCCTGTAATCTTACAATCTTGTAATGTACTATTAATCATAAATAAAAATAAATTAAAAGATAAAAAAGATGGTCATGCCTGAGACTTAAATGTCCCAGGTTCAATCCCTGGAATGACCACAAGGTAGAAATAGTAAGTGCTTTGACAAAAAAAAAAAAAAAAAAAAAATCAACAGAAATTTCTAGAAGCCTGGAAATAATGTAGGGTTTAAGGACCCGAATTCTAATTTCTTCTCAATTTCTTAATAACTATGTGTCTTTATCCAGCTTATATAACTTCCTAGAGTCCTGGTCTCTACTTTTGTAAAGCAGATCAACTATCCCATGTAAGAGAGCTCTATTAGACATAAGGAACTACCTAAAGGTAAATGACTTTCATTATCTGAGTTGAGTTGGAATCCAACTCAGTTACCACAACCTACTAATGTTCCTGACGTTCTTCAAGTTCAAGTCAATAGTTAACTAATTTTGGCAAAAGCATGCCTGATATTCCAACAGATCTAAAACAATGGATAAGGAACTAAAGATTGAAAGTTTGTGTCTTTCAAAAGTTCATCTTGAAGAACTAATCCCTCTACCACATATCCACATAATGGTATTAGTTGTTGGAGTGTTAGGGGAGATAACCAGGACTGTGCAATTATAAGGGTGAAATTTCCCCCAAGAGGATAAGCACCCTTATAAAAAAAGAAGAGAGTCCAAAGCTTCCTTTCTGTCATGTGAGGACACTGAGAAGATGGCCATCTTCAAGCTCTCTCATCAACAATCATATCCTCTTGCATCTATACCTTGAAAGTCCCAGACTCCAGAACCGTCAACAATATCTTTTAAATAAACCACCAAATCTATAATGTTTTGTTACAGCAGCCTGTGTTATACTGAGGGCAGAGCATCTACCTTTTTCCCAGCCACAGCCTGCCACATACAGGAATGCTTTCTCCACTGGGAATTCCAAGTATTTTGAAGCATCTAATCCCCCTTTCCTAAGCCCCATTGATGACCAAAGGAATTTCATTGTCCCTGTCTATATTCTAGTTCTGTGGATCCCTATTGCCTAACTGATATGCACAAAAGATCCCTCCAGACATGACTCCCATCACCCACACAAACACACACACCATGGGAAGAGTCACATGAAGCAGTGATTAACAGCACAAACTTCCAAACAGAAAGAAGCAGTGCCTTCCCAGACAATAGCAGAATCTGTCATATGCATGCACGCATGCATGCACGCATGCACGCACGCACGCACGCACGCACGCACGCACACACACACACACACACACACACGTCATGAATACTCACTGAATTAATGAGTCAATTAAGGCATCCTTCTGAATCCTTCTCAACTCTCCCACTCACTTCCTGTTTGGCCTTAAACTATTTAATGACCTCCCCTTTTTGAATTTGCTTATTAGAAAAAGACATTATTTAAATCTACTATGTAGTTGCTTTAACTAACTGCAACAGTCACACAAATTATAGCATGCTGACTGAGACATGTTAAATAGCCAGTAATTGGTACTAATTGTAATATTATCAAAGCACCTTATATCCCAGTCAAACTCATTAGTCTGCCATTTCTCAAGCCTCATTCATTTTTAGTCCATGATACCTTTTGCTCTCAGTGACTCTCCTCCCTTGGCAAGGCTGGGAAAATATGCTTATTCACTGAATGACTACATCTTATTTTATGTAAGAACTATGTGAATATATGACCTTCTTTGCCAATTTCTGTTTTAAAAAAACATTTTATTTTTATTTTTGTTGGATAGGACAGAGAGAAATTGAGGCAGAAGGGGAAGACAGATAGATACCTGCAGACCTACTTCACCACCTGTGAAGCGACTCCACTGCAGGTGGGGGGTGGTTTCTAACCGGGATCCTTATGCAGGCTCTTGTGCTTTGTGACTCTTGTGCTTTGTGACACATGCGCTTAACCTGCTACGCTACTACCCAGGCTCCCCTTTGCTAAACTCCCAGCTGTATAAGAATGAGGAGATGGAGAAGAAGGAAGCTGGTACCCTATGTGTCCCTCTTGGTGTCTAACACAGTGTCTGACCCAAAGCTAGTGATACAATTTTGTTTAAGTGTTGAATAAATGAAGCAATGGGTGAGTAAAGAAGACATCCACTGGGGGCAGGTGTTGGTTTCAACAAATGTCCTCTTTTGGCATCTTAAACCACACTTGCTGTGCTTGCTGTCTTGATTGTGGTGATGGTTTCCGGGGTATCTGCATATGCTGATTATCAAATTGTAGGCATTAACTATATGTATTCTCTGTATACCAACTGCACATCTATGAAGCTGCTTCATTTTTAAGTAAAAAGAAATTTTTTTTAATAGTGCCAAGAGAAATAAAATATCACTCAACTCGACTTTGTACTTTGATCTTGGTCTTTTTCCTTGGCCTAGGCCATGACACATTTGCTCTTTGGCCTTCAACTGAGAAAAGAGGTAGTTGGTTCAGCTATTATTACTTATTTCTAGTGGACTTTTGATAGTCTTCTAGTTGTCATCTGCAGTAAAAAGGATGAGAAATTTTATAGACATACTCCCTCTTGAACTAAAGCAATGGTGATGGTTATAAAACCTTCATCCAATTTATTTACTTTAGAGTTTAATAATTCTAGCATGAGCCAGAAAGGTCCTGGATAAATCAATTTCCTCTGTTCCTTAATATCCCCATGTATAATGGATATAGCATATATGTGGACAAAAATGGGTAAGAGAATACCATTCTAAAAAAGGAAGTTCTTTTATTTTACCTGCCTATATTCTCAGGTTGCAAGTTTCACCCACACCAGCCCTTCTTGGTGCTAACCTATAGGAACAGGGAACAGGAGGCTTGTGATACTAACATGTAGAGATAAATATTTGCTTTCAGAGGAAAAAGGGGACATTCTTTTTGGTTTCCTATAATTGGGTTCAGACATTGTACTAAGCACTTTTTACATGATGTGTCATGTGAGAAATATACATAGTAGATCCTTGGATGGCAAGAGACCTTAAGTGAACCAAAGCCACATAGCTACTGAATTAAAGTGCTGACTATGTTCTGTTTATTTGTTTGGCTTTAGGCTCTTTGCTTTTTATTCTAAGTCTTACATATTTTCTGATGTTCAGGCAGATCTAGTACTATACTGAAGAAACTTAATTTTTTATGAGCTATTGTTTCAGGGGGAATTGATAACATTCTCACTTATCCTGATAGCAAACCCATAACTAAGGTATAACACTGAGAAAGTATTGTTCAAAATTAACTCTCTCTCTCTCTACCTCTAGGAAGCAAGCTTAAAGATTAGTAAAAGATTTCATGATTTGATTTGCCACCTTCCAAATGGTGTATTAGATTTCTGCTAGGCTCAGGATCTACAATGATAAAAACCCTAACAACCACCACTAGCACCACTAGCAGACAAGATCAGGAATCTAAAGTCTGGGTCTTTAAACTGTTATGAGATAAGAAGGATCAAGAGAATCAAAATAAAGTATGCCGGAATAACAGAGATCAATGTACAAGTCTGATGTCATCATGGTGGGACTGTTAGCGAGCAAAATCAAACCACCACCCACTGCAAGGAAGCAAAAGATGTTTATTCACGAATTCGAATCCTGGTCAAGAGGTGACTGACAGCAGTCCACCAGCTCAACCCCGAACAAGGCCCAAACCACACAATTTATAGGATTTTTGAATACACTCAGGGAGGGGGAACACATCACCTTATCCATCTATATCCAATAACATTCTATAGAAAACGCAGAATCCAATCATTTCAAACCTACCAAAAAGCATGATCCACTCAAAGCAAAGCGTGGGCTAATTTCAAACACTGCAAAACCACACAACTAATAGAACCTAGCCAGGTAGGGTCACCACATCCTCCTGCCATCAGCTTCAACCTTCTGGTAAACAGCTTCCTTGTGCAAAGGTCCTGATAAGCCTTGCCTGTATGCAGGGTCTTGGTAAACAACTGGTGGCTTACTGATTAGGTTCTGTTTTTCTAGGGGAAAGGGTAAGGAATTTTCCATCTCACGCTATAAGCAGAAAAGCAACTATACTTAAAACTTTAAACTACTGCATCTAACAAGGACCTCACATCTGAGTTACCACTGTAGGAACTGTTTTCTGTGCTGCTCAGAAGGGTGCCTGATACAGACAAGGGCTGATAGCACTTGTCAAATGAATACCTTGATAATATAGTAATCACTAAGTAAGTAAAGTTCAAATTTATTCATAATTTAAAATTTACACTTTTTTTTTTTTACCAGAGTGTTGCTCAGCTCTGGCTGAGGGGTGGGGGGTGGGGTGGGGGGGGAGTGAACCTGAGACCTCAGAGCCTCAGGCATGAGAGTCTGTTTGCATAACCATTATGTTATCTCCCCTCCAACCCAAATTTACATATTCAAATTTATCCAATGGCAGAGGTGGGGCAATTTCAGAGACCTCAGCACTATGAAGCTAAAGAAACCATAACTCAGCAGCCTAGCAAATGACTTGTATAGAATTAACAGTTCAGATTAGAAAATGAGTGCAGCCTAGAATGTTCTCAGCTGTGACCATGGACTGTGAGCTCAGAAAGACAGTGACTCAGAGGTCACACAGACTCCTGTGCTAAATAGGAACAGATACGGGCCTTAGGTCAGATTTATGAGGTCTACTGTTAATGATATTTGTACATATTGTCCTCATGTTTGGGAGCTACTCACTGTCCTAATCCAGCTTTCTAGCCCTATCTCAACTCTGACACGATTTTAGCAGACAATACTTTCAGTCTACCTGCATGTTAGCTTTTGGGCTCAGGTAAAAATTACTAAAGTCATGGGCCTCTTAGACCATACCTAAAATAAAGCTCCTAGCTTCTTCCCACATGAAGACCCCTACTCTCATCTGCTCTATTCCTACATTTGGGTAGCTGTTCATAAACAATTTATCCTATTCTGGTTTCTCATCAGATCACATAAATCTTTTGCCTTTTACAACAATTTGTCCAACTTTATATTTTATCGCCTTTCAGCTACCAAGTTGTGGACACTACTAAGATTCTCTTGTCTTTCCTGGGCACATGACCAATGTGTCCTAGAACTTCACCTCCCCAGAGCCCTACCCTACTAGGAAAAGACAGAAATAGGCTGGAGGTATTGATTGACCTGCCAACGTCCATGTCCAGCAGAGAAACAATTACAGAATTCAGACCTTCCACCTTCTGCACCCCATAAAGAATCTTGGTCCAGGGTGGGTATAGATAGCATTTTTGGTCCATACTCCCAGAGGGATAAATAATAGGGAAGCTTCCAAAAGAAATAAAAATAAAGGGACATTCCCGAAGGAGGGGATGGGACACAGAACACTGGTGGTGGGAACTATATGGGATTATAACCATTATCTTACAATCTTGTTCATCATTATTAAATCACTAATAAAAATTTTAAAAAGAGGGAGTCAGACAGTAACACAGAGAGTTAAGCACATGTGGTGCAAACCACAAGGACCGGCAAAAAGATCCCGGTTCGAGCCCCCGGCTCCCCACCTGCAGGGGAGTCGCTTCACAAGCGGTGAAGCAGGTCTTCAGGTGTCTGTTTTTCTCTCCCTCTCTCTGTTTTCCCCTCCTCTCTCCATTTCTCTCTGTCCTATCCAACAACAATGACACCAATAACAACAAGAACTACAACAATAAAACAAGGGCAACAAAAGGGAATAAATATAATTTTTTAATTTAAAAAAGAAACTAGAACTCAAATTAAAAACTAGAATGCTAAAGCTTTTTATTTTTTGTCTTTTTGTCGTTATTGTTGTTACACTTAGTTGTTTTATATATTAGCCCACAGAAACTTGGACGCAACTATTTAACAATTAAATTAAAAAGGGCACAACGTTTTTTTATAGCACACCAGTGTTGTCTCTTTCTGGTTCAAAATACTAGAGAGAAAACTGAAATCAAAATTCCTAGGTGCCTATAGATACTGACAACTCATTAAGCTTAATGCTGGCTGAAGGCTCACAAACCAGAGCCAGAGGTCTCCAATCAAGTCCTGTTGGGAGGAATTCTGCCAGAAACACCTTGGACAGTGCTATGTGCTATGTGAGTTTTGTAGACAAGCTCCCACACTCACAGGAGGCTAGCCACACAATCCTTGGTGTCTGATTTCTAATAGACAGAAACTCTGGGGACCCAGAGGGTATGTGGCCTGGTGCTTGTGGCAGATGCCAATACCAAAGGGGAAAAAAAATGCTGGTGAAGAAACCAAAACATGCATTATATATACAGAAGGGTTTGGGACAGAAAGCATGGGCACATGTGAACCCAAGCCAAGCAGTTCTAATTCCATTTTATTAATATGTCTTGGTTGTTGTGTTCTCAGTAAGGGTAAGCTGTGGTCTAGTTGATGCAAATTGTGGTCACTGAGTAGTCAGAACCTCACTGCCATTACTTGCCCGCAACAGAAACCCCAATCTAGGGAGGTGGTTAAACACATCACCTACAGCAACTCTCCCAGGATCTGTGCCTGTTTTCCCTTTTATGTAATATCTATTAACCATTTAAACATATGCCACTGTCTTCTTTTGTGATTCTGTAGAAAAAAAAAAAAAGCACACCAGTATTTCTTATTTAAGTCATCTTTCTATTGATAAGTGTCCCCAGAAAGTATGATAGCTTTGCCTATGACACTCTCTGAGAGGTTTCTATCTGAAAATGGTCAGTCCAGATGAAGCAGGTGATTGACCCAGAGCTCTCACAGTAGCTCCCGCCCAGTGAGTTACTGGATGTAGTGTCATAGCTTAACCTTCTAGGATGATCCTATCTCCTCCAAGCAAATGCCTAATAGAGGAACCCATACCATAAATATTCTGAAGTCAGCTAGCTCACTGCTTGGCTAAAAATATGCACCCTTTGCCTATATCCATCACTCCAACTTGCCCTCAAATCACTAAGTTTCTCTGCTGCCTTCCTCTATTTCTTAGTCTGGGGAAGTCCCATTGTAAAACCTACTACATTTCAAAAGAACAACTGAGTTCAGTTCTGTAAAAGCTTTCAATCTACAGCAGGGCTCTGAACTCCCAAAAGACTCACCCAGGCTAGTTCTCCTAAAGATCCCTTGAGATACTGCTGTAGAATGAAAATGCTATTGCTTCTATAACATTTTTGTGGAACTAAATGATGACCACCAGAGATAGCAAGCAAGTCACTTGTATTTGGCAGAAACTCAAAAGCAAGGAGCCTATGTGACCTCTGCATCCCTGTAGCTATGAGCTCACATTCTGTGGTCATGAGTAGGAAAGTTCCAAGTTGCCCCAATATTGACCCATCTTCCTCAGGTGGAGCATAGAGTATGTTATCCAGCCTCCCTTCGGAGGATAGAACATTCTCTACCGTTGTTGATACAAGCTGAGGGCAAGGTCCTATGGGGGAGCAACAAAAGGATCTGTTTTCTTGTTCCTAATAGAGATGACTGGTAACAATGGAGAGAGGGATTTATTTGAGGTCTAGGCCCATCATGTCTGTTTGGGAATCTCAGGACATCCCAATTAGGGCCCCAGCTGATGGGGTGGCCTGATAGTGACTAAAGAGTCATCATTAAAGGATGCCAGTTTCTTGCCCTTATTCAGCTTTTACAGTCCTTGCTTTGATAAGGATAGCTTGGGAGTGGGTGAGGGAAGTATAATAGGAAATAGGTATGGAGGGTGTCTAAGTCTAAGTAGACACTATTTCATTATAAACTTCATACTGACTCACCGTGGACTATTGTGTATTTTTGCTTTCAAGTATATAGTTTGCCCTAAATTATGGATACATGTGAACATATGCCATACCTCATGGGACCTGGTCCATATTTAGGTTTTGGGACTTTGTTAGGAAGTGAACCTCCTAGAATGGAATTAGAGAATCCTAAGCTGAATATGGGTCCCAGATCAAATCAAATCAATGGGGTTTATAGTCAACAATATTTATATACATTTCCCATATTTGGGAGCTACTCTCTTCCCTGATGTAGCTTTCTGGTACTTTTTCCAGCCATGACATCATCTCCCTAGACAATAACTAGGATCCACCTGCATATCAGATTTCAGGCTCAGGGGAAAAAAAAAGAAAACTAGTATAGCCACAGGCCCTTTGGAATATAACTAAAATATGCCTACTAGCTATCTACAAAATGGGAGATGCCCCCAATTCTTCATCTGCACTATTCCATCCTTTAGGTTCATGATAAGTCAACAACTTATTTGGCTTTATATGTTAACTCTCTTTTCAGCCACCAGGTCCCAGATGCTAGCATGATGCCAAACAGACTTCCCTGGACAGACAACCCCACCAATGTGTCCTGGAGCTCTGATTCCCCAGAACCCCTAGGGAAAGAGAGACACAGGCTGGGAGCATGGATCAACCTATCAATGCCCATGTTCAGTGGGGAAACAATTACAGAAGCTGGACCTTCCACCTTCTGCATCCCACAATGTCCCTGTATCCATACTCCCAGAGGGTTAAAGACTAGGAAGGCTATTGGGGGGAGGGGATGGGATACAGAGTTCTGGTGGAGGGAACTGGGTGGAGCTGTGCCCCTCTTTTCCTATGGTTTTGTCAGTGTTTCCTTTCTATAAATAAATAAATAAATAAGAAATAAATCATTATAATACAAGAAAGGAAGGCTTCATGTATGTCCAGACAGGAGGCCATTGGTGTGGGAAGTCTGTAGGTGAGGTAAGGTGCGGCTGGACATTATCTGTGAATAACTAGGGAGTACCTATTTAGCCCTTTCTGGTCCTGGCTCAGAAATAGAGTAAAAGTTCAGAAAATTACCCATTTGCAACAGCAACGACAAGAACAGAAATTGCAAAGTATACTCTCATGGGACATATGTACCCTTTTAGCCAGAACCAACTTAAATAGATTTCAAGAGGCCATGTTAACAGAGTAGTTTATTGGAGAAAAATAGTAGCTAGATTCCCACATGTTGGTTTATGGCATTCTTTCATTGGCCGAGCTTTCACGAGGCAGAGGAACCTCTTCACTCCTCCAGTTAGAGAAGGAAACTAATATCACTTTCTACTGGAGATGCAAAGCATGTTGGGTCCTGTTGGATACAGGTTGCACATGTGTAAGTACTCTTTTTTAGCCTCTTGATCTCTTTTAGATAGGGTTTCTGTATATGCTTTTTCACAATTATTAATCAAGTTCTAGCTATTGTGGGCTGATTGTCACAGGGGCTATTAACTGGCTTCCTGGACTAGTTGCTCCAAACAGTGGTTTGACTTCTGGTTACTATAGATTGTAGGGGGCTTCCTGGGCTCAATGATCTAAGTTGAGGGTCAAAGTTCTATTTTACATATAGTACAGCCATTGTATATTTGTGTGTTCACTCACTGACAAAACAAGACACAAAAGCGAGGGGCAAAAATTGACTAATTATTTTATGAGTGATTCTTCAAAGCCGCATTGCAAATGACATAGATGCACATTGCCATTAATAAAAGTCATTAAGGCAATCAACTACAAGAAGCTTCTATGCTAAGGAACCAAATATGAATTATGAGGAATAAAAGGACTTCAAATGGATTTTCCCTCAATAACCAGGAGAATAGAGTCTTAAGTTATGGAAGATAAATGATAGAAACAAGAATTCCAGTCTAGATATGATACCCTCTAAGACAAATTTACCTCATATAAATAGTGCAAGACTATTTCCACGGAGCTATCCAGGTGGAAATACCAACCAGATATAATTTCAAGGGGCTTTTAGACAGAAAGTAATCAATTGGAAGGGAACTAAAAAGATATGTACTAGTTTTGCTATAATAAATTACCATAGACTGACTAGAAAGAAATTTATTTCTCAGGGTTCCGAAAGCTAGGCAACCTAGGTTATAGTGTCAACATGGTCAGATTTAAGTAAGAGTCCTGTTTCTGGTTGCCATAACTTTCACTGTAGTACCACAAGGCAAAGGAAGGCTATAACTCTCTGAGACCTCATTGATAATATCAGGGATCCCATTAAAGAAGATTCTATCTTCATAACTAACCACCTCTCTCAAAGGCCCCAACTTCTAATCCTATTCCAGTGGTAATGAAAATTTTAATCTGTGAGTGAGTGAGGACATAAACATACATTCCACTGAAGAAGAAATAATTTCTGGATCTTGAAGTTCAGAGACACCTAGCAAAGTAGATTAAAAAGTGACGAGCGCATTCAGAGAATCTAACATCAAATTATAGCGCAGAAACAAAAGAAGATGCTTCAAGAAGGGCTTGAATTGTGCAAACTATTAATACCAAAAATAGAGCATGATGAAGATATAGAACTGACTACTGATGAGTGGCTGAGCAAGTTGTGGTATATCTACACAATGGAATACTAAGCTATAAAAAATGGTGACTTCATCATTTTCAGCTGATCTTGGATGGAACTTGAAAAATTCATGTTCAGTGAAATAAGTCAGAAACAGAAGGATAAATATGGGATGATCTATTCTCAGGCAGAAGTTGAAAAACAAGATCAGAAGAGAAAACACAAGTAGAACCTGAACTGGAATTGGCGTATTGCACCAAAAGACTCTGGGGTGGGTGGGGGTTGGGGGGAGAATACAGGTCCAAGAAGGATGACAGAGGACCTAGTGGGGGTTGTACTGTTATATGAAAAACTGAAAAATGTTAAGCATGTACAAACTATTGTATTTACTGTAGGATGTAAAACATTAATTCCCCAATAAAGAAATTAAAAAAAAAAAGAATTGACTACTGAAGTTGGTACCAGGGAGGCCATTAATGACCTTAGCTTTTCTGACTACCTAGACTATTTCCACATTGTCACTACATTCCTTTTTTTTTTTTAATTTTAGAAAATTATCTTTTTTTTTTTGAATGGAGACAGCCAGTAATCAAGAGGGAGGGGGAGACAGCCAGTAATCAAGAGGAGAGAGAAAGAGAGGCACCTGCAGCACTGCTCCACCACTCATTGCTGGGAAATTGTGCCAATGCAGTCACATCTGCCATGTTGTCCCAGCAGGCTACTGCTAGTTCCCGTGAGAGTTGGGACATTCTCGGAGTGCCTGTTCAGCCATGTTGTGCCCTCAGGACATTGTCTATATCCCCGCGATATCTGGAGTGCTCTGGTTACTCCTCCCCCCTCCCATTCTCACGAGAGTTATCATCCTATCCTGGAGTGCTATGGTTACTCCTCCCCCTTCCCATTCTCGTGAAAGCTACTCCTATAAAAACCCTTCGTTTTCCGCACCTCGCTCTCTTGCCAGTGCTCCACTCTGGTGTTCAGACGCAGGAAAGGTTACTGCGTGAGGCAGCCATTTTCTCTACCTCCACGTGGCCCAACCTGCTTCTCTAACACCCAACTCTGAGGTGCCAGCGCGAATAAAGATTTGTGTTTCCTCTTCGCTCCGGACCCTCTCTCTCTCTTCTCTGCAGCCCGCGCACTACAACATCTGGCTCTACAACAACTCATGAAACTTCCCCCTGCAGGTGGGGACTGGGGGCTTGAACTTGGGTCGCTGAACAATGTAACATGTGCTCAACCAGGTTTCACTACCTGGCGCCTCATTACATTTCTCTACACATTTTTTAAAATTATACCTTGTTCTGAGACTTGTACTCTCTCTAGATTACAAACCCTGACTCTACTTATTTTCCTTACTTGTGTGTATTTTCTCTACTATCTGGGAATTCTAAAGGTAGAATTGATGATTTCTCCTACTGGGAATTAGAGTTTATTCCCAAGTTGTGAACTGATCTGTAGAGAACTGAATTTCCTATTTTTTAATTGAACTGAGTAAACATATAACCCTTGTAAAATATGTGTCAGTTTAAATTAGGAATTTTATATTTGCTTTATAACAGCAACCTTTGCCTACTCTTCCTCTTTTCCTTGCTACGGTTTCTTTTCTTCAGGGAAATATTATTGTGCATCTACACTTACAGCTTGTTGGTTCTGGTAAAAGTTCCCTCCTGCTCTTTCTTGTTTACCTCAAACACTCTTTGTGCTTATCTGGTGGAGAGGGAATTTAACCCATTATGAAATAATAGAAGTGGTATGAATGCTTTCAGCTCAAGAGTCAGTGCACTTACGGGAAGCAGGGCTCTCACACACCTGCAGACTGCAGCTCATTTTGGTGAGACAGTAGATGCCCAGGAACCACCAGCCACCCTCATAACCACTAGAGACTTCCCCCAAAGAAAACCACACCCCAGGAAATGGAAGGGCTGGTACAGCCTCTGATGGGCTGCCCATGAGACAATTCTTGCTTTTATTAAGTATCATAAACAAATTACTTAATAATACCAGAAACCAAGCCTTACATATAATCATGAAATAAACAATATGCCACAGCCCACAGACCACCTGTCTCTCCAACTGTAGCTTACCAGGTGGTCCCCCCAAAGATTCAAGAATGCATTAAGGTGGCAGCGGTATCGACAAGGTAATAAATAGCAATCTTCATAATTAACTAATGCTCTTGCAGAGTTTATAAAGAAGTTCACAGCAGGGTAGAGAGCCCACATGGATAGCACACCACTTCATCACGTGTGCAACTGAGATTTGAACCCAACTCCCAGAGTACTGAAGAAAGCTTCAGTGCTGTGGTCTCTTTCACACTTTATCTGCTTCCATCTCTCTTTCTCTCAAAGAAGAAGAAATAGTGGGTGGTGGTCGTTCATAATTACTTTCTTGGATATATACAATAACCTTAGGAGCGATATTAGACAGGAGTTATGAAAATCATTCTATTTCAGGTGGAGGCTCAGAAGGGTTGAGTTATAAATAAAATGTGTCATAAAGTAAGAAAGCCAGGATTTCAAACTCTACACTTGCCAAAAATGTAGAACACCATCACACACCTGTTTGGTTATCTTAATGATATGAAACTATATTAAATTGAATTAGTACTCCTGTAACTATAATGTACTCCAATAATTCTGTAGTTCCTATAGCTATGAGGTAAAATATCCCTGGACTGAAGACCCCACCAATGTGTCCTGGAGCTCAGCTTCCCCAGAGACACACCTTACTAGGGAAAGAGAGAGGCAGACTGGGAGTATGGACCAACCAGTCAACGCCCATGTTCAGCGGGGAAGCAATTACAGAAGCCAGACCTTCTACCTTCTGCAACCCTCAATGACCCTGGGTCCATGCTCCCAGAGGGATAGAGAATGGGGAAGCTATCAGGGGAGGGGGTGGGATATGGAGATTGGGTGGTGGGAATTGTGTGGAGTTGTACCCCTCCTACCTTATGGTTTTGTTCATTAATCCTTTCATAAATAAAAAATTAAAAAATATATATATGGATGTAATGAGGTCTTCAAATGGGACCATAAATGTAACTAGTCAACTACAAGTATGAAGCCAGTAACCATACAGCAATACCCTAAGAAGAAAATCATTGGAAGCTCAATGCTGATAGCCCTGAAAATTCTATTTCTGCCTTATATGGTCAATGTCCTAATCTATCTTTCTTCAATTACATGAGCTACTCCAGAATCTTTCCAGTGAATTTCCATTTCTGTTCAACTTTACTGACCGATTTCTGTCATCTGTCATAAAAAAATTCACAACACCACCTTCATCATGACTCTCAACTAATATATTAGTTAATGCACATTTTTTCAAATCTGTATACAGATGTTTCTTATACCTATTTCCTTCTGGCTATAGTTGATAATGAAGGGGTAATTATTAAAATAATTTTTATTTGTTATTAATAGTTTGTTATAAGACTACAATGTATAGTTCACATCACACCCACCACCAAAGTTCCGTATGCCTACCCTCCAACCTCCCAAAGATAACCACTATAGTTCTCACAAGTCTACAAAATAGTTTAATTGCTTCTTTTTTGTTTGGATTTTTTTTTTTGCAAGTTCATGTAAATTAGATCTCTAGATTCCAAATATAAGTGAAGCCATCTTGTAGGTGTCTTTTATCTCTTTATTTCAGTAAGCATGATTACCTCAAGTTCCATCCATTTTGAATCAAAGGACACAATATCATCTTTTTTGATTGCAGAATAATATTCCATAGAATATACATCACATAACATCTTGTTGAGATCTCCAACTGATTTTGTGCTGCTGTCAATGTCTCCATTAAGATCAGTAAGTACCTTTTTCCTCCCTATATAGTTGGATGTATATATATTGGCAGTCCATATACTGTCAATGGTTATGTCTTCTTGAATTGATCCTCTGGCCAGTATATAGTGTCCATATCTGTCACGTTTCACCTTCTCTGCCTGAAACTTTAATTTATCTGATACCAGAATTGTTGTTCTTGCCATTTTGTTTGCATTATTGACTTGAAATACCCTGTTCCAGTCTATTACCCAGAGCTTCTGTTTGAAATATGCCATTCCACTCCCTCCTTATCTCTAGTGTTTGTGATGAGAAATCTGATGAAAGCATGATGGTTCTGTGACTTTCTTCCTTTCCCTGGCAGCCTGCAATATGTTTTCCTTATCCTTGGTTTTGGATAGTTATACATTGATGTTTCTTGGTGTGTGTGTGTCATTTTGAACTCAAAAATTTGGGTGTGTGTTCACCTTCCTGGTGTTTGTTCACATTACACACAGCCTTGGAGTCCACATTTGTATCAGCTTAACTGGCATATTATGAACCCTCCAAGTAATTAGAACAAAGCTTCAGAATTCTACCTCAGAACAGTAAAACTTGACAGAATAAAAATCAGTCCTATTCATAGAGTCCATCATTCTCTCTCTTTTTTTTTTTTCTGTTTCTTTTGCCTCCAGGGTTATCACTGGGGCTCAGTGCCTGCATTATGAATCCACTGCTCCTGGAGGATATTTTTCCCCCTTTGTTGCCCTTTTTGCTTATTGTTGCTGTCGTTGTTGTTGTTTGTTGTTATTGCTGTCATTGTTGTTGGATAGGAAGGAGAGAAATTGAGAGAGGAGGGTAAGACAGAGAAGGGAGAGAAAGATAGACAGCTGCAGACTAGCTTCAACACTTATGAAGCGACTCCACTGCAGGTGGTGAGCCAGGACTCAAACCGGGATCCTTGCCCAGGTCCTTGTGCTTTGCGCCACGTGTGCTTAACCTGCTGCACTACCATCCAGCTCCCATTCTCTGTCTTTTGATTAAGGTCACATGCAGTTCATCGATAGCACATTTAAACCTCATTTGTGTAATAATTAGCATTCATTCCCCTCCACCAAGTTCAATTTCATATCCAAATTTCAGTTCCAGAAAGTTCCTATCACCCAATCAGCATATATCTTGCTTGAAAATCTATGGCATTGAACAAACTGTATTGTGTCTTGCAAAGTTTTCATAAAAACATAATGTCAGGAACAGCATCTTACAGGTATAAGATCAGCTAAAATGAATGCAAGAATAAAGTATCATGCTATGAAGCAATTAAAGAAGCCAGACCTTCCACCTTCTGCAACCCACAATGACCCTGGGTCCATGCTCCCAGAGGGACAGAGAATGGGAAAGCTATCAGGGGAGGGGATGGGATATGGAGTTCTGGTGGTAGGAATTGTGTGAGTTGTACCCCTTCTATCCTACGGTTTTGTTAATGTCTCCTTTCTTAAATAAATAAATAAAATAAAATATCATGACATGAAGGCATTTGTGTTTTCATTAACTAAATTTAATTTTAAAAATTCAAGAATATATTTGGGGTACAAATAAAACAATAACTCAGTTGCTTCATAAATGTATTTGACTTGGGGGCCTGGGCAGTGGCACACCTGGTAAAGTGCACATTGTACTAACCCAAGGATGGGTTTGAGCCCCTGGCTCCCCACCTACAGGAGAGATGGGGTTGCTTCCCAAGTGGTAAAGTAGATCTGCAGGTATCTATCTTTCTTTTTTCCTCTCTATCTCCCCTCCCCCTCTCAATCCTATCAAATAAATGGGGGGAAAAAAGATAAAAGAAAGAAAAATGGCCACCAGTAGCTATGAATTTGTCATGCCTACATCACGTCCCAGCAGCTGGAGGTGAAAAAAAAGAAAATGTATTTGCCTTGGTGATGCAAGAGCTCGAAGGTGCTGTTCCCTCTCTGCAGCACACAGTTTCACTGGGGAAAGGCAGTAGGGTGACGCCAGAAAAAAGCAATACTCAGTGTCAACCACCCCTAGGGGACCACTTGAATCCCAGGCTTGTTAGGACTCAGAAAAAAAAAAAAAAAAAAAAAAGCAAACCATTCAGACAGAATAAGAGAGAGGAAGAGAAAATAACAAGCAACAGAAAGAAGCAAAATGACTGCTAAACACATCTCTGTGATTCTTTGCATCAGTGGCCCAACTCCCCATCACTTCCTATTTCCATGTCCTTTGCCATACAAGTTTTGCAAAAGACTCTCTCTACTTCTTGGCTGTGGGTTTCACCATGTGATTTGCACTGATCAACAGAATGAGAGAAAAGTTATAGCCCATCATTGAATTTATAATTACGAAGTCTTGTGTATGTTCCCTGATTTGCTTCCACCTGTGCTGTGGCCACGTCAGAAATATGCCTGGGATGTTCCTGGTAGAAGGGCAAACATCTCACAGACTGCAGAGAATAATAGATTGTTGTTTGGGGTTGATTGGTTCTATGCACTGTCTAAGTGATATCTAAAAGTGCCTACCTTTCTGCTTCAAAGTGTTTTCTCATAATGAAACCAGGGGCATCATGAATTCCACTACAAACCCAAAATAAAACAGGGGTCAGGAAATTAAAGAGAGATGAGAGGAGGAAAGATATGGGAAAGAAACAGATCTCTAAGGAGGCCCCATGCTCCCAGCCCACCTTCAGGGCTGCAGCTGAAAGTTCTAGTCATTTATAGAAGAAACTATAAAAATAAAAAGATCAAAACCCACAGGTATATTCACTGGACCAGAAAGTATTCATGTAAAGTCTAGGTGGATTGGAAGGAAAGACCACAAGCATAGGGAGTATTCACGTAAAGTACAGGTGGATTGGAAGGAAAGACCACAAGCATAGGGAGTATTCACGTAAAGTACAGGTGGATTGGAAGGAAAGACCACAAGCATAGGGAGTATTCACATAAAGTATAGGTGGATTGGAAAGAAAGACCACAAGCATAGGGAGTATTCACGTAAAGTACAGGTGGATTGGAAAGAAAGACCACAAGCATAGGGAGTATTCACATAAAGTATAGGTGGATTGGAAGGAAAGACCACAAGCATAGGCATGAGAAGTAGTGTTCACAGCTGCTATGAAAAGAATTCTGAACTTGACTTTCCTTCACCAACCAAAACAGGAAAAAAGATAATTTTTCCCATAAAATAGATAAGGGCACTGTTTGAAATAATAGTACAATTTCTGATCATTGTAAAATGGCAGATTAAGAGTCAAAGATAGGTTTGGGTATTGATAATAGATTAGTGAAGTCTCAGCTTAAGCTTCTGGTCTGCAAACCCTGCTTAACTTTTCCTCAAGATCTGATTGACATCTCTCTTTACAGACATCTCTGTTCCAGATCCTCTGATCATTGCTGAGCTGGTGAACCACACACACCCCAATCAGTCTCCTATCATCCTGCCTCTGTCAGGAAGAGAAATGATGACAGTATATATGAAATCAAAAAAATAACAGCAGTTGGGGGTGGATGGTGGTACACCTGGTTGGGTGCACAGGATGCATTGTGCAGGGACCCAGGTTCAAGCCTCCAGCCCCCACCTGCAGAAAATAAGCTTCATGAGTGGTCTAGCAGTGCTGCAGGTGTCTCTCTGTCTCTTCTGTCAGTCTCCACCTTCCTCCCAATTTCTGGCTGTTTCTATCCAATAAACAAACAAATAAATAAATACGATAAGTCTTTAAACGACAACAGTTAACATTTTTGTAGATGCCTACAGGGCAGGATACTAAGAACCAAGCCTATATATTTTTCTCCACCTATTGACCGCACTATTATATCTTCATCTCCAACTTAGAGATGAAAGCCCCAAGATACTGATGATTTTTTCAAAAATTAGTGCCATTAAGAGATAGTGAACAGAATTAAAATCAGGGCTTTCCACTATCAAAGACTGCCATTCTTGACAGCTTTACCGCAACATCTCCAAGGCTCAGCACTTCACCATGCCCAGGAGAGTGTGAAACTGGGTAGGTACCTGCTGTCTCTGGATCACCAATACCTCAGTGGCCAAGGGTCACAGTTATGCTGGATAGGTGTCCTTGATTTCTAAGCAAAATCCAGTGACAATTCCAACCCTGCTAAATTGGGATGATGAAAAAATCCTATATGCCTCCCAAAAGTACAGTAAAGAACAATTTAGTGAAATAAGTAAAAATATGAAAGACAACTAATGAATGATTTCATACATATGAAATTTAGAGAACTGATACATATAAACTTGCAAAAAAAAGTCTAGGAGGAGGAGGGGAAGAAGAAGGAGAAGAAAGCAAACTGTACCTAAGACTTTGTGAGGACTCTGGCGGTTATGTTATTTTTGGGAGGTGGGAGAGCGGGGACACAGAACATTGGTGATGGGTATGATATTGAACTAGACCCTGTAATCTTACAGTCTTGTAACCCACTATTAATCACACAGAAAAAATGAAAATAAATACTGCCAAAAATCAAGAAGAACAATTCCCAAGCTCCCACCCATGCCCACCATGATGGAAGAGGACCTCAGAGAGGGGTGTGGCAGAGATCACAATGAAAGAGAACAGGACAGGAAAAAAAAAAAAAAAAAGGCTTGTTAGGACAAATACTTTAATTTATACCTTTATGTTTCAAGGAAAAAGACACTGTCAGGGAAAAGATTACAACTGTACCAGCTGCTATACAGGAAACTAGATATTTATAAAACCAACCAAAGGGGCTAAGCGCTGGTGCACCCAGTAGAGTGTACACATTACCTTGTGCAAGAACATGGTTCAAGCCCTGGGTCTCATCCTGAAGAGGGATAGCTTCAAGAATGGTGAAGCAGAGTTGCAGATGTTTCTCTTCCTCTTTCCCTATATCTCACCCTTCCTTTCTCAATTTCTTTCTGTTTCTATCAAAACAAAAAGGAAAGACAAAAAGAAAATACAGCCAGGTGACCCATGAGGTGGCATAGTGGATAAAGCATTGGACTCTCAAGCAGGAGGTCTTGAATTCAATCCCTGGCAACACATGTACCAGAGTTATGTCTGGTTCTTTCTCTCTCCCCTCCTATCTTTCTCACTAATAAGTAAATAAAATCTTAAAAAAAAGAAAGAACAAAAGAAAGAAAGAAAGAAAGAAAGAAAGAAAGAAAGGAAGAAAGGAAGGAAGAAATTATATCCAGGAGTGGTGGATCCATCATGCAGGCATTGATCTCCAAAAATAACACTGGTGGCAATAAAAAAAAAATTACATAGCTAATGAGGAAGGAAAGAAGGAAAGAAAGGAGGAAGGAAAGGAGGGAGGGAAGGAGAAAGGGAGAAGTAAAAGGTAACCACTGGGATTGGTTGGTATTCTCATCCTGCAGGAACAGAGCCCCAGAAATAACCCTGGAGCAATACAAACAAAAATAAAAATAAAGGGGCCAGGTCGTGGCACATCTGGTTGAGTGCACATGTTACAATGTACAAGGACTGAGGTTTGAGCCCCTGGTCCCCACCTGCAAGAGAAAAGCTTCACAAGTAGTAAAGCAGTGCTGCAGGTATCTTTCTGTCTCCCTCCCTATCTTCCCCTTCCCTCTCAATTTCTTTTTTTTAATTATTCTTTACTTATTTCCTTTTGTTGCCCTTGTTGTTTTATAGTTGTAGTTATTATTGGTGTTGTTGTTGTTGGATAGGACAGAGAGAAATGGAGAGAGGAGGGGAAGACAGAGAGCGTGAGAGAAAGACAGATACTTGCAGACCTGCTTCAATGCTTGTGAAGAGACTCCCCTGCAGGTGGGGAGCCAGCCGGGAACGGGATTCTTATGCTGGTCCTTGTGCTTTGCGCCACCTGTGTTTAACCCACTGTGCTACTGCCCGACTCCCTCCCTCTCAATTTCTGTCTGTCTCTATCCAATAACCAAATAAAGATAATTTAAAAATATTTTAAGGAGAGCTACAAAACCACATAAATAAACAAAAATAAAAACCAACCTAGACCAACATTTGTACTTGAATAACAGAGACTTGGTTTGCATACCCTGCCTGAATAATAAAGGAACATCTAGATTATCTCCATAAGACTAGAAAGGTGACCTGACCACCTGACTGGATCAAGGAACCCATAATATGTGAGGAGGTTGGTTTTGGATATGAAATCCCCAGCTTCTCCTTCACGGTACCAAGAGCTTGCTTGGTTTGGTATTTGGTTCTAATTATTCAATATATTTTTTTTCTTAGCACCAATATTGTGTCAGACTATAGTTGATGGCTGCCAAAGGAGCTGGGATATTTGTGAAGGTTTTCAGATTTGAGGGGTCAGGGGAGGCACACCTGGTTAAGAGCAAGGACCCAAGTTCAAGGCCCTGCTTCCCACCTGCGGGGTGAAAACTTCATGGGTGGTGAAACAGGGCTTCAGGTGTCGCTCTGTCTCTCTCCCTCTCTACTCCCCCTTTCCTTCTCAATGTATTTCTCTCTCTACCTAATAATAAATAAATATTTTTAAATGGATAAACTCTGGTGGTGAGGAAGATGGGGAGTTATATCTCTGTGGTCTTGTAAATCTGTGTTACATCACTAATAAAAATAAATATTTAAGTATAATTTTTAAAAGGGTTTTGGATTTGCTGGTCACATTCACTCTCTGCTCTGTTAGTTCACACGACCATCTTCCAATTACAAGATGGCTGCCACTCATGGGTCAGTGTGTTCTGGTAGGTCATACTTTGGGGAGATTCTAACCATGAATTACATTTGCATTTTAGATCCTCAACAGCCCAAGCAGTCTTTTAGGGAGCAAAGAAAACATTTTCTGGGAAATCCTTAGCTAAGAATTGAAAACTGAGGCTCCTCCCTTAGAAACGACACAATTTTTAGCAAAGGCTGGATAGAAGGAGGCAAGACTGACCACTGCCTTGTATGTATTCATTCTCTTTAGCCTGAGGGCTCGCTCGCTCACTCTTGGCCATGCAAAATCCTTCTTCTCTTTCTTCTCTCCTATCTGGTCTTTTCTCTGCTTCTTGCCTAAACTGACTACTTCATAGTATATTGTACTTGCTCGTATAACAACTAATTATTATTGTAACAGATCAAACGAGTAATTACGAGTCTTTTTTTTTTTCCTTGGAAACCAATCTAAAAACATTACTCATTTGGTTTGCTTAATTCCATTTTCAAGGATAAGTCATATTTAAAATGTAAATCTTGGGTCCATACTCCCAGAGGGTTAAAGAGTAGGAAAGCTATCAGGGGAGGGGTTGGTATACGGAGGTCTGTGGAAACTGTGCAAAGCTGTACCCCTCTTATCCTATGGTTTTGTCAATGTTTACTTTTCATAAATTAAAAAAATGTAAAAGCTCACCTTAAAGGAACTGCTATAATTCAAATAAAAAAAAACCCAATAAGTTTAGGTAATAGAAAATATTTCATTTGAAAACATAAAAATAGAACTGATTCTAAGTTTCAAAGCTTTTTTTTTTGAGAACTCACATAAGTTAATAATACTCAGCTTGCAAATCTTTGTACTGATTTCCAAGAAACTACTTCAAAATGTTTCTCTCTCTCTCTCTCTCTCTCCTCTCTCCCCCTCTTATTGTTGGATGAGTACAGAAGCACTAAGAAACCCCTTTGCTTTTGCAACAAGCAACTCTTCAAGGAAGCAACCAATAAGGACTTTTACCTCAGATGTTGCTCATTAACACAGAAGTTTAGTACAATCGCAGCCTAAAAACTCCAAGTGCCCCCTACTTTTCCATATGCCTCAATAATTATTCACTCAAGAAATGCAAAATTATCACAACAGTTTCCCTTGTAGGAGTAAGGCTAGTGTAATTCCCTACGAAGACTCTGAAGAACAAAAGTCCAGCCAGGATCAGAGGACAGCTAATATGTCCTCTCCCACATGAAAAACAAAGACTTTGGACTTGATTAGGAATGTCCCCACCTCCCCTTTCCTCAGCAAGATCAGGGATCCCAGACAGCTTTCTTTAAAAAAAAAAAAAAATTTATAAGTGGAAACACTGACAAGACCATAGGATAAAAGGACAATTCCCACCACTGGAACTCCGTATCCCAGTCCCTCCCCAGGTACCCTTCTAAAGGCTATGTATCAGGGATTTGAGTTGTCCCATGAGAAAACTCTCATTTGGAATCTCAGGACAAGATGATCTTCAAAACCTCTTTCAAATTTCAAATAAAACCCTTAAAACTGAGTGGCTTGTTGAAGTGTACATGACAAAGGTACTAGTGAAAATTGGTATCCTGACTCCTGGGTCAGGATCTCTTTCCATCTAACCCAGATCTCCAATCTACCTCCAAAGTACCACTTGACACTGATAAAGTAGGTCATATTTTTTGTAAAAAAAAAAGGTAGTAGCTCTCATACTCTATTCATAGGAACTCGTTTTCTTTACAAGAAGTGGTAAATACGCTAAAACTGAATTTACAAAGAAAGAATGAATAGAAGCTCAAACACACACACACACACACACACACACACACACACACACACACACACACACTTCTTTTTTCCTTTAATCTTTAAGGAAAACCAAAGAGCTTAAGACCAGTAGTGAAGGAAAAAAAGTACATGGAAAGCCCCATCCTAATCTAGAAGACCAGAATACCTGGTTTTCTCAAGACCCTGTCCCCATCCTATTTATCCTAAAATCTGTCTCCTGATTTTAAGAAATAGACAAGACAAGACAGAAGTTCCCAAGCCTTCCTTATGCCTATCAAGTGTTCTCCGACATGAAGGAATAGAAAAGTAATTCTGAACATCACGTCTAGCTCCCTACACTCCACACTGCAATGAAGTCCTGCCTTTCTATCAGAGAAACCTAGCTAAATGCAGGGCAAATATCTTACTGTAGAGCATCTGCTATTCATTCTAGGAGCTACCCTTTTGTTCCTCATGAGAGTCCTCCTCCTCTCGTCTTGAAACCCTAGGCCTGAGGATCCAGGCACTGGTGCATTCAGTTACAGTGGGCAAGGCCCCTTGTTCAAGAACCTGGTCTGCACCTGCATGAGGGAAGGTTTGCAAGTGGTGAAGCAGTGCTGCAGGTATCTTTTTCTCCCTCTCTCTATATCTCCCTTACCTTCTCAATCTCTCTCTCTGTCTCTAGCCTAAATAAATAAATAAGTAAAATATTTTTTAAAAAAGAAACCCAGCTCCATACTCTCTTTCTTAATTCAGGAAACATGGCTTCACTTTTCCTCACCGACCTCAGAAACACCATTTCTATGCAGGTTTTCTCCCTATGAGCAATCAGAATAGTCTGTGTTTCCCTGTGACTCTATCTGATGTTACTACATCAGCCTGAGACTAATGGGGGAGGGATTCTTCTGTCTCCCCAACACTGTCTATAATTCTATGCATATACAGTCCACATATGCCTCACAGATCATTATATTCCTGTCACTTTGCAAGGTGATAGTGTTTCAACTCAGAAACTTTTGTGTTTATATAATGGTGCAAAAATGACAGCATGCAGTAGAAGTCATACTGCAAGTTTTGTTTTGTTTTGTTTTCATCTGTTCCCCAGCAGATATGCAACACAATACACTCTTATGATACTGGGTATTGTCTACAATCGACAGGTACCATTCAGCCCTTCAAACAAAAGGTTCAACCACTGATGTTCTATAGTGTACTGTATGGCCAGCATGTGTAGGCTAGTGGCATTAAATGCATTGGCGACTTATGATATATTCAACATGCTATGGTGTTATCAGGAAAAACCCAAAATCAGTCAAGGAATATATATATGGAGAGAGAGAAATACATATGGAATATATTTTTGTAATAAGGATATATATTCATATTAGATAATATAAATATACATGTATACTTATATTATATCATAATAAGTCTAAGTCTAAAGAGTTGAATTATTTCAGTTCTGCTTCTAAAACCAAAAATATTTTAGGATCCTCTCTGGAATTTTCCTCAGAAATAGTGAACAGAACACAGCAGAAAATGCCTTTCCAGGGGCCAAGCAAAGGCACACCTGGTTGAGCACACACATCACAGTGTGCAAGGACCCAGCTTCAAACCCCTGGTCCCCCCACCTGCAGGGGGAAAACTTTGCAATTGGTGAAGCAGGGCAGCAGGTGTCTCTCTATCTCTTTCCCTACCTATCTCCCCCTCTCAATTTCTCTCTTTCTCTAGCAATTAATAAATTAAAACAGTAAAACAAAATTTAAAAGAAAATGCCTTCCCCCCCTTTTCTTGTGTTTTATTTTGACCCCAAATGGCTTTCCTTCCCCCACTCAGCCCACATGTGATTCTTCAAACTGATTCTAAATAACTTTAATTACGTTTTCCCACACAAATGAGTCATCTCCTATGGATAAAGATTTTCGGGAGTCGGGTGATAGCGCAGCTGGTTAACCACACGTGGCACAAAGCACAAGGACCAGAGTAAGGATCCCGGTTCGAGTCCCCAGCTCCCCACCTGCAGGGGAGTCGCTTCACAAGTGGTGAAGTAGGTCTGCAGGTGTCTATCTTTCTCTAGCCCTCTCTGTCTTCCCCTCCTCTCTCCATTTCTCTCTGTCCTATCCAACAGCAAAGACACACAACAATAATAAAACAACAAGGGCAACAAAAAGGGAATAAATAAATAAATATTTTTTTATAAAAGATTTTCAAGTGCTGAGGAAGTGAAGTCAACAAATTCTAGGGACAATCGCCAGCATTGGTTTCCAAAAAACAATCTTGAGTCTCCTTCGAATTGGCGCCTTACACTCTGGAGACTAAAGATGAAGTCCACTGGCTTGAAAGGCCAACATTCTTCAGTCAAGGTCATGGCTTGTGTTTTCCTGCACCGCAACTCTTTGAAAAGTGATTGACTGTCTTCATGCCTGGGCTCTCTAACATGATGCCAGCGAGAAAGCCTTCCCTGTCCTCATATCCCCTTCATATGACAGTCCAGACCTTATTGGAAACACAAAGAAGGAATTATGCCTCCCACAGCAGTATTTGGACCAATGTAATTTAGATTCACTATGATAATCAGCGTGTGATCATTAAAAGAACACTGTACTGTTTACTGTTCTCAAGCATCTGGGACATGCTCCTTTGTTCATTATACCCAATTAGAAATTTGAATTCAGGTTTCCATTAAGCAAACACGGATCTCTTTTCCCATGTTTATTGTGGAACAGGAGCCAACAAACCTCTTTAATTTCCTTCCAAGTTTTGTATATGAGTTGCATTGTTGGGAATACAATTGTTCTCACTCTCTGTGCTGGAGTCATTTGGTAGAAGAAAGTACAACTCAATCAAAATCCTTCTTAAGACCTTTTGTGATTTTTCAATATGATTTTTCCTTCCCTTAGCACTTAGTGATAACCAGAATTATAAAAATCCAAATATTCTTTCTGTTCATTACAACCAATTTTAGGTTATAGTGGAAAGAACTTCACATCAGAAATCAAGAAGCCTGAATTCATATTGTCAGGTTCACTTACTGGCTGGAGGATCCTTCCAGGAAGCTACTTCTCATCTCTAAGTTGAGGTTTTCTCACTGGGAGAAAAAGAAAAAAAAAAAAGGATTTATAATACCAGTGCTAACTACCTCATAAAATTATGATCAATATCAAATGAGATAATATATGTGAAGCTTATAATGTTTATTATTTAGAGTTAACAGTCATATAATCAAATCTCATTGAGGGTAATCTTCAAAGACATAACTAATTTATGATATGACGCTCAGAATGCTTCATTATAATACAGCCTAATGTCTCATTGGAACATTTAATCTATCAACAAAGAGCATAATAGGAGGACAGTTCCTATTTAATCATGCAAGAATAATTGTAATAGGAAGGTTACACTTGAAACATCCGCTCCTGGGAGATGAGGGGGAGGGGCTGTATTCTGCTTTCAGCTTTCAAATTCACAGAAATGAATCCTTCCTTCTTGTGTGGCATTTCATAATGTTTTTGTCCAGGGAAAGGGGTGGGGGCAGGGACTACAAAAAGAGGGACCCATTGGAAAGGTCTCATTTCTTTTCAATTACCATAGCCAGACTCCAAGGACATCATTCACAATGGGTAGTACATGCAGAAGCTCCCTCCAGAAAACTCTTTAATTATGGGCTGCGGGCACCAGCCCAGGACGGGGCTGGCTTGGGGAAGCTGAAGCAAGGTTTGCCACTGGCCAAACTCAGAAAAGACAATACCTGAAGGGGGAGGGGAGTACAGGGGAGGGGTACAGAGTCATCAGCATCATCAAGAGCAATTGCAACAATAGGAGAGTTGGCCTCCGGTTGTTAAAAAAATAATAATAATAAAAATAAATTAAAAAACCAGACAATTCCTTTGTGTGGAGACATTAGTGCTGACCCCTGAAGAGAAGTTCCAGAAAGAAAGAAAAAAAAAAAGTCTAACCTTTTCCTATTAAATCATCAACATTTAGTAGGGTCAATGTCATCTGCTGTCTGACTTTTTTCATTAGTGGTATAAAATCCTGGGAAACAGTACAGTCAGGTAAATTTTTTTTATGTTTTAATTCCTTTTGCATCTTTTTTTTTTTAAATAAATTTCATCCCTCAGGGATTGCTGTAGGTGAAGATGCCTGCAAATTCCTCCTGCAAAGTTTCATAAGGCAGAATCTTTGAAAGCGAAGGAGGTAACTCGGTAATGATACTTAACGAGGAAACTCAATTTAACTGTCATTGGGAAATTATAAAATGGCTGATCAGAGACTGGATGTGAAGGGAAGACTCCAATGATTGGCGGTTAAGATGCAGTAGGTTACATCGTGTGCAGAAGATTTCCTTCAGCTCATTAGTACTTGAAGCCACAAGTATTTAAGGATCTAAGACCTCACCAAGAGAACAAGCCTGTTCTGCTGGGGAGTGATTAGCTGGAATTAACAAGAGGCCCACTAGGGATTTCTTCCCAGATCCATTCAAACAACAAAGTCAGCCTGACACCAGAATCTTTAACCTGGTTTTGCAATGCCTTGCGCTTGCCCAGGGAGGGGTTGTATGGCTGGCATTCTCTCTCTGCAGAGCAGAATGTCACTAGGAAATTATTGAGATAAAAACACACTCAGTCTGCACCTGTCACAGAGTCATGTCAGGATGAGAAAAAGTATTCTGGATAGTGCCTGGTTCTGGGGAATGTCTCCATTTTACTCCAGATTCCCTCTCACTGATTTGTAGCTCCCTGGAGTAAATTGCCTGGAGGTAGGGTTAATGGTTGGGGGGGGGGGGGGGGCTTCAGTCAACCATTAGCTTCAAGTGACATTTCGCCAGCCATTTGTCTATACAGGCAGTGTCTCTGGCAGTGAAGGACAAGGACCACATCTTCAGTGGTCACTGTGTAAGCCTCGTTGTTTTCTCTGGACTGTATTGGACACACTCCTCCTTATTGGATGATATTTAAGTAACAGGGTCCTCTGAACCAGCTTGTTGAGGGAATGGATGGCCAACACTGATTAAGGTAAAAGCAAGTGCATGGTCTCAATTTTGCAAAGTCTCAGATTTAGCCTGCAAAAATCAAACTACAAGAGTTGAAGTCTGCCACCAGGAGACCTGGCTCTGTACCCCAGCTCTAGCCCCAAATTCATGACACTGGGGCTCAGTCGCCCAAGCTCTGGAATCTGGTTTTGATATTTGGAGATCCCAGGGAAGGACCACCCCCACCCCACCCCACCCCCAGATCTGAAGAGGCATCTTGCTGGAGTCATGCCTTGCAAACAAGCTAGAAGATGACGAGTTGTTTGACTTAATGGATTACTCAAACCAACAGAGCCCTGCTGGCAGCTCATCAAAACTAATTAGGATGATAAAGTAAAACCCTAGAGCAACATTCTGATTCCATCAATTCATTTTTCAAAATAGTCCAGACTATATATATATTTTTTAATTCTCTAATTATGCCCTACAAGTTGAGCTGCAGTCAAGATTAAAGAGTATCATAGAAGAGTGAGTGAAGTGTGTCTAGTGGGTCCGTATTCTTGACAGGAAGCAACAGGCTATCTTAAAAAGAAAGAAAGCAATTAAAAGTATATCAAGGGTGGAGGAGGGGAGGACTGGAGGTGGAGCACCTAATAGAGCACACACTCATGAGTTGGAACCCCCTATCCCCACCAGCAGGGGTGAAGCTTCAGCAGTGGTAAAGCAGCTCTGGAGGTATCTATCTCTCTCTCCCTCGGTATCTCCTCCATCCTATCAAATGAAACAAGGAAAAAAAGAAAAGGAGAGAGAGAGAGAGAGAGAGGAAGAAAGAAAGGAAATAAAAGAGCTAAAATGGTCACAAAGCGATGGTGGATTTGTACTGCTGGCCAACAAGTCCCAGATAACCTTCCTTGGTGGCAATTAAATAAATTATAAATAAATAAATAAATAAATAAATAAATAAATAAATAAGAAGTTTATCAAGGAAACTCAGAAAGAAAAGAAGCTTAAAATCCTGACTTCATAATAAGGCTCTGTGAACTCTTATTTCCAAGAAAACTTGAGCCAGTCCCCGATCTGTCTCTGACCTACACAGCTCAGTGTTAACCAGAATCCTGCTAAGTCTTTTAACAAGAATATCCAGCCTTGACATCTGGTCACCCTCTCTCTCACCAAATCCTGCCCCCCCCCAACCCCCACCACCTTTACATTTTATATCTATTGTCCCTGGCCTGCCTTAATAAGAACACTATGAGGTCAGTTTAGTAAGAAATTTCCCCAGCAGGAGTCTGTCAGTAGCGCAGCGGTTAAGCGCAGGTGGTACAAAGCACAAGGACTGGCATAAGGATCCCGGTTCAAGCCCCCAGCTCCCCACCTGCAGGAGATTCGCTTCACAAGCAGTGAAGCAGGTCTGCAGGTGTCTATCTTTCTCTCCCCCTCTCTGTCTTCCCCTTCTCTCTCCATTTCTCTCTGTCCTATCCAACAACAAGGACATCAATAACAACAACAATAATAACTACAACAATAAAACAATAAGGGCAACAAAAAGGGAAAATGAATAAATAAATATTTTTAAAATTAAGGAAAAAAAAAGAAATTTCCCCAGCCTTCATGTTGCCTCTTTACAATCTTCCATCCATAGGCTCCCCCTTGACTACAGATCCCTAGCTGAGTTTGCTGGGTTTGGAACTGAGTCCTCCTCCCTCCCTTAGTACAATAGTCCTGACCCCTTTTGGAGTTATCTTTAATATGTCTTCTTTATCCTTCCAACAAGTGTCTGAACATGTTTTCTTCAATATGGGGGAGAAGGAGGCTGCACAGTATCAAGTTAAAACACCTTTCCGCCAAAGGCTCCTCTCCCACAGTGAACAACTCCACCACCATACCTCAGTATTCCCTAGCTCCTCCTGGTAATTTTGCAGCTCTTGGTCCCAATTACAAGTCTTGGATGAAGACAGCAGCTAGATTCGAACTCGGTTACCTGCCTCCTTGAGCTACCAGGCAGTAGGAAGGAGGACAGCTTGCCTGTAACTTCAGTCAACGGAAGTGAAGCACGTGCAGTGTTTGTTTCCAAAGTAGAAGACTTAAAAGACCAGCAACCCCAAATATCTCACTTCATTCCATCCTCACAACTACCTGGAAAGACTTAGTGCTAATATGCCTAAATTACAAATAAGAAAACATCAGTGCCTGGCTGAAGGATTATGTCTCCTAAACACAAGACCTCAGTCTGTCTGGCTTGATTTATCCACAACATTCAGCTGACCCTTGTCTAAACTGATGTAAGCATTTGGGTCCACAACTGAATCGAGTACAGAATCAGAGACAAGTCCTGTGACCCAACACAAAAGCAAAAGAGAGTGCACACAAGGCGAGGGACTGGCTCTGCTCTTTCTGTACCTCAGCTCAAGTGCAGAGAGAGAAGGAGCATACCATGGTCTCCCCTGGCCTCCAGGCTCTGGGGGTACACTGCCACCTCTGCAGCAGCTGTCCTCTGCCCTGGAACGTGGGGGCTTTGCTTTATCATCTCCCGGTAGTAGGTGAACTTTGCTGCCCCACACCGAAATTGCCTGCGGTGTGAATATTTATGAGTCCTATTTGCCAAGCACCAATGCAGACAGGACTGACCTGGAGATAATGCCAATCAGAAAAGCCCCTGGCCTCTCCCTGGAGGTTTTTCTTCCCTACGAGCTGATGACATTCAAAACAATGACAGAAATGACTGATTGTGTTTTGCTTCTTTGTATTTTAGCCCATTGTATTCATGTGTGGTTGGACCACCACAGAGAGAATAACAATAGCTTGAATTTCCTATATATAAAAAAAGCTTCATACACAATTAGAGGTATTTTTGCATCAACAATCTGGGCAGAACAGAATAATAAGTGCAAAGATTCAAAATAAAAGTCAGGCTGGAATCTTTGCTCAGCTACCTGTTAGCTGCCTATGAGAGAAAGTTACTTCACTTCCTCTGCGTCTCGTTTTTTTTTCATCTGTAAAATGAGGTGGGAATGAGGCTGACTGATAAAGGACTATTATGAGATTTTTCACAGCACTGGGCAGCTTGTCAGCATCTCTTCAAATTATTAGTATTTTCTTTTTTAATTTTTTATTAATGTTTTACATTAAACAGTAAATATAGTAGTTTGTACATGCATAACATTTCCCAGTTTTCCATATAACAATACAACCCCCACTAGGTCCTCTGTCATCCTTTTTGGACCTGTATTCTCCCTCTCACCCACCCTAGTCTTTTACTTTGGTGAAACATGCCAATTCCAGTTCAGGTTCTACTTGTGTTTTCTCTTCTGATCTTGTTTTTCAACTTCTGCCTGAGAGTGAGATCATCCCATATTCATCCTTCTGTTTCTGACTTATTTCACTTAACATGAATTTTTCAAGGTCCATTCAAGATTGGCTGAAAACGGTGAAGTCACCACTTTTTACAGCTGAGTAGTATTCCATTGTGTATATATACCACAGCTTGCTCAGCCACTCATCTGTTGTTGGACACCTGGGTTGCTTCCAGGTTTTGGCTATTACAAATTGTGCTGCCAAGAACATTTGTGTACACAGATCTTTTTGGATGGGTGTGTTGGGTTCCTTAGGATATATCCCCAGCAGAAGAATTGCAGGATCATAGGGTAGGTCAATTTCTAGCCTTCTGAGAGTTCTCCAGACTGTTCTCCACAGAGGTTGGACCAATTGACATTCCCACCAGCAGTGCAGGAGGGTTCCTTTGACCGCACAAACTCTCCAAGTTATTAGTATTTTCATGTATCAATGGATAACTTGAAGAAATAAACTTGCCAATGTTAAGTGAAGTGACAAAGGCTTAAAATCCTAACATGTGAGGGCTGGGTGGTGGTGCACCTGGTTAAGTACATGTAGCTCGAAGCACAAGGACCCAAATAAATATCCCAGCTGGAGCCCTGGTTCCCCACCTGCAAGGGAAGGGGTCTCTTCACAAGTGGTGAAGCAGGTCTGCAGGTGTCTTTCTCTTTCTCCCTCTCTGTCTTCCCCTCCTCTTTCAATCTCTCATATATATACATATACATATACATATACATATACATATACATATACATATACATATACATATACATATACATATACATATACATATACATATAATAAAATAAATGGTCACAGGAACAGTAGATTCACACTGCAGGCACCGAGCCCCAGCAATAACTCTGGAGGCAAAAAACAAACAACAACAACAAAAAAAAAACAGTAGCACTTGAAAAATATAAATTCCTTATCGATTGAATGTTCATTTCCCTGCAGAACATAGCAGGGATCCTTCCTAGGTAGAACTAGTGATAGATGTTGATATGCACAGTAACAGCCACACCTGGTTTGTGTTTCATTCGATGAAACGGAATCATGTCAAAGAATGTTCATAGACTTTGTGATCAGACAGACTTCGCCTTTCATCCTAACTCAGTTATGAAGTAGCACTACAGGTGGCCGGTTGGTTTTTCTTTTGTTTATGTTTTTGCATTACCTCCTCTAAAAATGAGATTATTATACCTGCCTGGAAGGACTATACAGAGATGAAATTAAATCAACTCTGAGTCAGTAAATGTCGGCCTCATTCCACATATTAGACCTGTAGTAGATGTACACTGTATCTGTGAAGCACATTATCTTTTTTTCCTAATCCCCTCATTACGATTATTCTCATTAATCTTCACAAACCTTGAAGCAGATAAAATTAGGTCTATTCAGTATAGCACCTGGTGACAAGTGGAGCTAGATTTATGGCCTCTGATGCCCTGTCTCTTCTCCTTTGAGCATCCTGTAGATTTTTCTATCACTACACGGCAATTCTTTACCCAAACTAACCTCATGAATACTCATGTCCCACTGTCTGTTCTTCCACTGTATTTTACTCATTTACAATGACTTGAGTCACACACACACACACACACACACACACACACACACACACATTCCTCCACTATTTAATTAGAGGTCAATGATTAATATGAGTGCTAATGTTAATTTGTTTTCCTTAGAAATATCTCACTATTCTTTCCAAGGAATGTTTATAGTATTAGAAGTCTGTATGTAACTAGACAGCCATATGTTAAAAGGCATTTATCACTCTCTCAGCATTGGTCTGATCTCAGAGATTTATTTTAAACTGGAAAAAATTAAGTGTTCAAAAAAGGCACTGATGAAGCCAATTAGCATATATATGTATATATGTATGTATATAGCATTTTAATATGCACGTGATTTAATCAAACTAGAAATCAAATTAGATGACTTCTAAAATAAAATAAAATATTTCATCAGTTAAGGAATATTAAACAGATGAATTAAAAAATACATGTATTGAGAGAGAGAGAGAACAGAACACCATTCCAGCAAATGAAGTATCTGGGATTAAAACTGCCATCTCACACGTGAAGTCCTGTGCTCCAGCCACTGATCAATCTATTCAATACTAAAAAGTTTTTTCTTATTGTCTTTTAATGTTTTATTTACTTATTTATTTATTTGATAGAGCCAAAGAGAAATCTAGAGGAAAGGGGTCAAGATAGAAAGGGACAGAGAAGAGAGACAGCTGCAGTATGACTTCACCTCTTGCAAAACTTTTCCCCAGCAGGTGGGGACTGGGGGCTTGAACCTGGGTCTTGGCACATAGTAATGTGTTTGCTCAGCCAGATGCACCACCGCCTTGTTTGCCCAGCCACAACTTTTTTGTTTGTTTGTTTGTTCTTTGGCCACTTCCATGGTTTCACCACATAGCACCATCTCTTTCAAATAGAGCCAATGAGGCAAAGAAAAAGGAGAGGACTAACACCAAAGCTGCCTTCCATGCAGTGTGAGCCAGACTTGAACTGAGCTTGCACACAGGGCCATGCAACATAGTGTCCAAATGAGAAGAGTTAGCTTGTAAAACAAGCCCCCGGAGATAGACATTTGGCAAATTTATACAACTGGGCTTGTCAACTGTAGCTGTGTATGAAGCTGAACAAGACATCCCAGAGTCAACACTAAAATGTCTACAGAAGTGGATGTAACCCCAACAATGCTATTTGTCATATAGAAAACAATCATTGAAGCTTACTGTCTACCAAGTGAAGTGCTGAGCTCATTACCGTGCACCGTTCCTCTGTTATTAAATAGAGCCAGGTAGGGTGCACACTTCATTGTGTGCAAGGGCTCAGTTTCAACCCTCTGATCCTTACCTTTGGGAGTGGAGGAAGGCTTAAAAAGCAGTGAAGCAATGCTACAGGTGTCTTTCTTTGGGGGCAGGGTGATGGCACACTCAGCAGAGCACATATGTTATAATGCTCAAGAATCTGAATTCAGGTCTCTGGTCCCCATCTGTAGGGAGGAAAGCTTCACAAGAGGTGAAGCAATGCTGTAATTAGCCTGCCTCTCTCTCTCTCTCTCTCTCTCTCTCTCCTTTCTATTTCTCTTTCTCTCTCTCCCACCTCTCTCTTACTTTCCTGTGTTGTCTCTTCCTTCCCTCTCAATTTCTCTGTCTCTATCATGTATATATATTTTTTTCAAAAAATTTTAAAGAATATAACATTATTCTTGATCCCTGTTTAATAAGAGGGAACTGAGTCAGAGAGCTAGAGTTACTGACCTAGAGTTACTGTCACATGTCTGTATACTGTTATCATGCTGACAGCTCAACACAATATGTACTTCCACATCATTAACAACTCCAGCTGATGAAAAAAGGGGAGTTTCCTGACAACCCAGCATCCCAGCTGTGATGATGTCCCTGCCTAAGTAACTCACTATTGCAAAGGTGGAAGGGTGAGAAACAGGCCCTTATCAATCCAGCCCAGGCTGAGCCTGGCAGCTAACATGCAGGTAGGCTAAAAAGTATAGTCTGGGAAGATTGTGTCAGAGTTGGGAATAGGACTAGAAAGCTGGATTAGGGTACAGAGAAGCTCCCAAATATTGGAAAAGTATATAAATACCAATAACTGTTAACCCCATCAATCTGGCCTAAGGCCCATGTCTATTCATATTTAGCACAGGAGCCTGTGTGACCCCTGCATCCCTGTCAGTCTGAGTTCACAGTCCATGGTCATAGCTAGGAACATTCTAGGCTGCACTCATTTCAGGACCTGTCTTCCTCGAGTGGCAGAGTGATCCAGCCTCCCTTTGGAGAGTGGGGCAGTCCCTACCACTGTTGTTCTACATTGAGGGCAAGGTCCTGTAGAGGCCCACAAGAGGGCTTATGATGATGTTCCTGATGGAGATGGCTCCTCTCCTTCCTTTCCACCATCAGTACTTCACCTTGTCTGTCCCAGGGGCCCAAGTTAATAATTATATCGTGTTCTTCAAATTACACCATTATCTAACCCTTGTGGGGGCGGAGGAGACAAAGGAGAAGTTAACAATCATAAAATGCAGTTCAGTAATTGCCTGCAGACCTGGAGCAGGTTCACAAGCCCGATCTCTGTTTACCTCTCCTGCACAATGAGCTCTGCCGATGACTGACAGTAAAAGAGCCAGAGTTCACCATGAGGCCGCTCTATGGGAGGGCTCCCAGTGTTATTGAGGCAACTGGCTGGCTTACAATTATTCTTGACAACCTGAGATTTGTGGACAGAGATGATGTTTGGCAGATGTTGTTTCCAGTAGCCTCTGATCACTTGCCCCCAGTGAAGGGAACTGGGTGTTTCCCTTGTTCTAATAACCACAGATATGTCTACAAGACAACGATCAGTGTTTCCTATAAATATTATGCAATTTGCAACTCTGTTTTGTCAAATTGTTTACTGAAGAAGCAAGGTTGAAATGTGTATCATTGTTTTGATCATGGCATAATCCAGTGACTCGGAGCAGATTTAGGGCAATACCACTCTAATTGTGGATTTTAGGAACATCAAAATTCAGCTGAAACTGAATCTTAGAAAGACTAGGTGGGAACTGTCTACAGTGACTGTGGGGTAGGGGTGGTCAAGAATTGAGGAGTTTTGCTTGTTTGTTTCATTTTGGCCTAGCAGGGGCTTCCCACACACATGAATCCACCACTCTGGCATGACTGTTTTCATTCAGGTACAGAGAGAGAGAGAGGGAGAGGGAGAGGGAGACGGAGAGGGAGAGGGAGAGGGAGACGGAGAGGGAGACGGAGAGGGAGACGGAGAGGGAGATGGAGAGGGAGACGGAGAGGGAGACGGAGAGGGAGAGGGAGACGGAGAGGGAGAGGGAGACGGAGAGGGAGAGGGAGAGGGAGACCACGGCAATAGAACTTCCTCTCATGCTTTGGTACTCTCATGTGGTACCAGGACTCACACCTGGGCTGCACATGTGGTAAGGCAAGTACCCTACCTAGTGAATTCTTCCCCTTGCCCAGGAAATTGACTTCTTAAATTTATGTTTTTAAATTTGATAAGGCAGAGAGAAATTGAGAACTAAGGGGAGATGGAGAGGGAGAGGGAAAGAGAGTTACCTGCAGCACAGCTTCCCTTGTGAAAATTCCCCCAGGTGGGACTGAGGAACTTGAGCCTGGGTCCTTGTACACAGTGAAATGTGCACTCAACCAGGTGTGCCACCACCCAGCCCTGGAATGTTACTTTTAAAACCCAATAACTACTATGTGAGTCTGAGAATGAAAGACAGATTCTAAGACGCAGATCCCAATCCCCTTCCTATGGCCCCTTCATTTGGGAAGGAAGTAGGCTCTTCTCACAGGAAGAGGGGAAACAGGGTAACCCAGGTTCTGATCTTGGTTCTGGTGTATTTACTTCTGGGGGGGTGAACCCTGGACCTCCTGCTTGAGAGTCTAATTTTTTTTTTTTTATACCTCCAGACCACAGAAAAATATTTCTTGAGTTCAGGAAGTAGTTCAATGGATAGAGCACATGCCTACCCATGCCTCAGGCCCAAGGTTTTATCTCTGACAACACATGAGAGTGACAAATACAACACCAAAGAAACTCCATGGATGATAGAGCAGTGCTATGGTATCTATCTATCTATTTATCTATCTATCTATCTATCTATCTATCTATCTATCTATCTTTCTTTCTCTCTTACACACACACACACACACGAATGAAATAGTTGAACTGTGAGATAGCTAACTGGTATCATCCATATGCCTATGTTCATTTCCCAGCTCCATATGAAAAAAAGGAGAGAAAAAATATGTCTGGGTCAGGTAGTGGTGCACTTGGTTGAGTGCACATGTTTCAGTGTGCAAGGACCCAGGTTCGAGCCCCCAGTCCCTACCTGCAGGGGGAAAGCTTTGTGAGTGGTAAAGCGATGTTGCAGGTCTCTCTCTCTCTCTCTCTCTCTGTATCTCTCTCTCTCTTCCTCTGTCTATCTCTCCCTTTCTATCATCCTCTACCCTCTATATTTCTGGATATCTCTATCCAACAAATAAAGATAAAAAGTTTTTTTAAAATAAAAATATTTCTTGTACAAAATATGTATAGGTCAATTGCCTTGCTGATAAGAGCATATTTTGTTTGAAATAAGTCTTTATTTATTACTAAATAAATTGATGCTCAATATATGGAATAATTTTGCACACAATATGCATTAGAATAATAAAAATAAAACATAGTCCAGATAGAGAAGAAGAAAAAGGAAGAACTTTGGAGTATTAGGTATAGATGTGACTTAGAAAGGAAGAGAAAGCAGGACCATAAAAAAGTAAATACATGGGTGGGGGCTGGGTAGTAGCGCAGCGGGTTAAGTGCAGGTGGCACAAAGCAAAAGTACAAGCATAAGGAACCCAGTTTGAGGCCCCAGCGCCCCACCTGCAGGGGAGTAACTTCACAAGTGGTGAAGCAGGTCTGCGGGTGTCTATCTTTCTCTCCCCCCTCTGTCCTCCCCTCCTCTTTCCATTTCTCTCTGTCCTATTCCAACAGCAACAACAGCTATAACAACAATAACTAGAACTTCTCTGTTCCAGACTCTTGGAAACAGAGCTGGCAGTCAGCTGAGGTAAAGAACAAACACGTCATCGCAGACCCCTGCAAGCGTCAACCTGGCTTTGACCTAGCACGTTATGATTGGGCCCTCCTCAATCGCTATCGAACAGGCCATGGCCGGTGCACCGCTATGTTCCATCACTGGGGAGCCAGAGACGACCCGAACTGCCCCTGTGGCTACAGACAGACTATGACCCACATAGTCAACGACTGCCACCTCTCCAGATTCAAAGGAGGTCTCGAAACTTTACATCAGGCTCAACCTGACGCTGTTGACTGGCTACGGAAGAAGGGCAAACGCTAGAAGAAGAAACAACAATAACAACCACAATAAGGGCGACAACAAGGACAACAAAATGGGAAAAATAGCCTCCAGGAACATTCTTAGTGGATTCATAGTGCTGGCACTGAGCCCCAGTGGTAACCCTGGAGGCAAAAAAAAGTAAATACATATAACTACAAAAATAATGTAAATACATATAACTACAAAAATAAATACATATAATTACAAAAATAATAATCAACCCCTATCTGCAACCTTGGGAGAACTGCTGTAACTTCCAGTGGAAGGACTGGGGGTGTAAAACTCTGGTGGAGGGAAAGGTACAGAATTGTTCCCCTGTTGCCTTATGATTTTGTAAATCAATATTAAGTCACTAATAATTAGAAAATTAAGAATAAATGAATAAAAACCCATAGTGAGTCTAGGCAACCTGTGATAAGTAAAGGTACTGGTGCTATGTCTTTGTACAGAGTGAGGGTGGGGATATTTCCCAGCCTCCATGCCATCATGAGGTCACTCAAGCTTCCAAATGCCCAGATGTCTACTTGTTTGAGAGAGAGAGAGAGAGAGAGCTTTGAAGAGAGACAAACAGCGCTGGATGGGAATTAAGCTGAACATTTGTCAGAAGAGTCTGAGAATGCCTCAAACAGATAATTACAACTATTTTCTGTTAGGGATGGAAGAAAGCTTTCACTACAGGGCACGATTAAAGCCCTGGGGTTCAGCCCTAGCACCACATGGACACATGGTGGATGGCACCAGAGGAGCTCTGTGGAGAGTAGAGTGGTGTGATTATGTCTTTCTCCTGTTTGTTTCTCCTTCTTCTCTCTAAAGATTTAAAAAAAAAAAAACCTGTTCAGAGAAACCACTTTGGTATTGTGCTTGCACAAGACCCAGCATCCAATAGATAAATAAACAGAACAGTCTCCTTTAGCTAACTATGAAAAGGGGGTTCATAAACAAGATAGCCCCTCCCAATTCTCAATATCTTTTAGCAAATAGAAATGAATACGTATGAAACAGGAAACAATGGGCTGTAGCAAAAGGAAATTAAATTCAGAATTAAATTCAGAGACGGAATTAAGTTTGATAATCACCTGAGCTTAAACAGTGACAAATAGCCAATTTTTCCCAGGTGGGTCCAAGATAATCATAAGGATCCCTATGGATGCCAGAGGCAAACTTCATGCCGTTTCACTTGCTAAGTGAATTCACAGCTGGTGAGTGACAAAGCCAGAACTTTTAGTTTTATTATGAGTCCTGCTTCTTTTTTTTCTTTTGTCACGAAGATTATTGCTAATAAATGGTGCCTACACAATTTTACCAAGCCTATAAGTCATGTTTTTTTCCCTTTTCTTTCTTTTTGGTAGAGTATGAAAGACAGAGAGAGAGATAGGAGAGAGGAAGAGAGAAACAGAGAGAGAGACAGTGAGAGGCATCTTCAGTACTGTTCTATCACTTGTGAAGCTTCCCCTCTGCAGGTGGGGACGTGGGTCTTGAACTAGGATAGATCCTCAAGTATGTGAATGGGTGCACTCTACAGCTTTTTAAATCCACTTGGAATCTCTCTGACTTCATTATAGCTCTCAAAACGGGACCTGGGATTTGTTCATCCCCTCCCTTCTTGCATTATAACTTTTTTTTAAGTCCTAAGCCCAAAGCTACAAGTAATTTTCCTCACAGACACCCCTGCAGAGCTTTACAAAACAGGCATAGAGAAATCTCATTTCCAAATAAGCATCAAAAGAGGAGTGGTGTGTGCCGATTAAAAGAAGCTGAGAGAAAGGGGGAAATGGTGTGTGCAGAAGTTCCTGCCCATACCAGAGACACAGGGGAGGGAGGGTACAAGACATCTCTGTTTCCTTCTGAGGATTTAGAGCCTTTCCTGCTAACGCAAGCCCAAGGCGGTCCTCCATACAGAGATCCAAGCTGATGATGAATACAATGCTCGGTAACATCTGCGGTTCAGCGCACATTGTTGAACTAAAAAGGCTTTAATGTATTTGGAGCAGAGGCCAAGCAACCAGTATCCATGGCAACTCCCTGTTTAGTGTCAAGCGACAGTTGTGAAGTAAGTATTCAATCAGATTCTTACATTTGTCTGAATAGCACCCAATAAACATTTCCCATAGCCAACATTTTTGTCTTGGCTCGGAAACAAAGGGAACAGAGACCTGGGTGGGAGAAGAGGCCAGGGGAAGAATTCACCACAAAAGGACTAACTTCAAGAAAGCTGAGATTAATGCTGCACTTGAGGAGTGAGAAAGAAGTGAAACTGTTAGAGGTAGGCGCACAGGTACAGTGAGTGTGCATAGAAGGGAAAAGGGTGAGGACAGAAACTATTTCCTGGCTCTAACTTCATTACTGAAATTATTTCACAGAGTCATGAAGTCTAGTTCTGTTAGGGGCAGAGTGGTGACGCATCTGGTTAAGTATATGTATTATAGTGCACAAGAGCCCAGATTCAAGCTCCCAGGTCCCCACCTGCAGGGGGAAAGCTTCACAAGTGGTGAAGCAGGGCTGCAGGTGTCTCTCTGTCTTTCTCTCCCTCTCTTTTCCTCCCCTTTCTATTTCTCTCTGTTCTATCAGATAAAATAAAGTTTAATTTTTAAAATCTACCTCTGCTTACAGAATCAATGTTCCACTACTATTTTACTGAGTGCCAATTTGATCATTATTCTGGGCACTGTGCACAGATGATCTCTAGCCATTTAAAGTTGTGTGTGTGTGTGTGTATATATATACATATATATATATATGGAAATAATTAGCATCTCCATTCGCACTTTAGGAAACTTCAGTGTAGAAAATTTAAACAATTTATCCACTGTTACAGATTTTTGTCTGTAAAAATTTTGAACTTAACAGATTCAAAATCCTTTTCCTTTCCAAAAGTTTTACATTCTGGGGGGGGGGGGTTACTGAGCAATATTAATTTTTTAAAAATGTATCTCCTTTATTTGAATGAATAATACAAGAATAAGATAGTATTCTGGCAAATGAAACATTTCATATTCAAGTCAGAATTTTTATGCTGGCAGTGAACAGTCAAAATTAATCAGCTCCATATTTCACTGGAAAATAATTCAACATATGAATACTCTTCATCTGCAAGTGTTCATTCTAGGTCAACCAGTTTCCAGTGGAAAATAAGAGAATGTGAGCACACAAAGCATTCTGGAGAGGAGCCAGACAGTGGCAGACCTGGCTAAGCGCACACACTACAGTGCGCAAGGACCCAGGTTCAAGCCCTGCTGCCCAGCTGCAGGGGAGAAGCTTCACAAGTGGTGAAGCAGGGATGCAGGTATCTCTCTGTCTCTTTCCCTCTCCAGCTTTCTCTCCCCTCACAATTTTTGTGTCTCTACCTAACAATAAGTAAATATATGATGAAAAAAAAAAACCCCAAGAGTTCTGGAGAGACATCTGAGCAGAAAACTGGACAAGAAGAACCACCTTTCCCCATGTAAGTATCTGAAAGTAAACACCCGCTCACCTTTTTGGAACTTGCTGTTATTTCTCAACTCAACTGCCAATTTGCCAATTGAATCAGTTGAACTAACAAATGCCTACAACTTTTAAAAAATATATATAATATTTTAAAATATTTATTTATTCCCTTTTGTTGCCCTTGTTCTTTTATTGGTGTAGTTATTATTGTTGTTGTTATTGATGTCGTTGTTGTTGGATAGGACAGAGAGAAATGGAGAGAGGAAAGGAAGACAGAGAGGGGAAGAGAAAGATAAACACCTGCAGACCTGCTTCACCGCCTGTGAAGCGAATCACCTTCAGGTTGGGAGCCAGGGGCTCCAACCAGGATCCTTACACTGGTCTTTGTACTTTGCGCCACATGCACTTAACCTGTTTTGGTACCGCCTGGCTCCCAATTATAAGATTTTTTAAAACTTTATTTATTTTTACTTGACAGAACAGAGAGAAATCAAGAAGGGGGGTGAGGAAGGGACAGAGAGACACCTGCATCCCTGCTTCACCACTTGTGAAGTTTTCCCCCTGCGGGTGGGGACCAGGGACTTGAACCTGGGTCCTTGTTTACTGTAATATATGTAATTAACTAGGTGCACCACTACCAGGCCCTCCAAATTCCTACAACTCATTTACATTCCCAAATCTAATTACAGAAGATTGAGCCTTGCACTGACATGAAAGGAGAGCACAGAAAAGTAATGCAACCCTTAAGCAGGTAGGATGAAAAGGCAAATAACTTCACTGAGGTATAACGAACACACACTAAAGGGCATGTGTTTAAAATACACCGTTTGGTAAGCTTTGGTGTATGCCAAGTATTCCACTGTGAACACATCACCACCATCAAGAGCGTGAGCATATGTCTCTCTCAACAAATTGTTCCCATGCTCCCTGAAGTCTGATGGGTCCACCCACTAAAATCGTTAAGCATCCGCTGACCTTATTGCCACTATGAGTTCTTTTCTAGAAATTAGCCACTGAATGAATTAAAAGTTCAATTAATATTTTCTATGATGCGTAATGTATTTCTAAAGTATCCTGCCACTGAGTTGAACCACAAGATCTACTTAAAAAGTCACCAAAACTACCACTTACTCTTCTAAATGAGAGCCCTCAGACACCCATTTTGCTTTGCTTTTTGTGATTCTGTTGAAGATTTCTGTTATGAGAATGACCAGAGTCCCACTCAGTTCTGGTTGAAGTTGTACTGGGGATTGCACCCAAGAACTCATGCTTGCAAGTCCAGTGCTCTTCTGCTGAGCTGTCTCCCTGTTCCTGGTACAGTCCAGAACTCCTTGGCATTTGGAAGGCAGAACTGCTCCAACTTCTGCTCCTGTCATCATCACCTCACTTTGTCCCTTTCCACAATGAAGTCTTAGACATCGCACAGGTAAAACAGGACAAGCTTCTATCATTTTCTTTTCTCTTTTTAAAAAATATTTATGTATTTATTTTGGATAGAGACAGAGAAATAAAGAGAGGGAGGGGAGGGAGAGAGAGAGAGAAAGAGAGAGAGAGGGAGAGAGAGTCTCGCAACTCTGTTTTACCACTTATAAAGCTTTCCCCCTACACGTAGGGACAGGGAGCATGATTCTGGATCCTTGCAAACCATAATGTGTGCGCTCAACTAAGTGTGCCATCACCCAGCCCTGCAACTACATTTTCAAAGCCATTTTACTCATATCATATCACAGTTAGTTTCTGAGAATTATGACCTACCTCTCTGAGAGCTGTGACTCAGATAACCACAATATTCAAGAAACTTAGAGAAAGTTCAATCCTTACAATCTTTGAGTGACACACACACACACACACACACACACACATATACATATATATATATATATATATATATATATATATATATATATATATATATATATATTTGATAGGACAAAGAAAAACTGAAAGAGGTAGAGGAGAAAGGGAGAAAGAAAGAGAGACACCGGCAGCACTGCTTCACCTCTTGTGGCACTTCCCTTTCCGGTGAGGGCCATGGGCTTAAACCTAGGTCCTTGTGCATGGTAGCAGATGCACTCAACTTTCTGTACAGATTTCTTATGGCAGACCCAGAGCAGTCATCATCTAGGAGCTATTTTATTTTAATCCCATTATTTAGATACAAGTGCTCTCACAACTCCACCAAGTGCCCTAGAATGAGGAGCTGCAGCTTTGGGCATACACGCAGGCTTAGTCCTGAGCTGAGGCTTGTGGGAATACACCGTTTTCACCCCCATTCAAGCCTCAGAAGTTGTTCAGCCTGCTACTTTCCAGCTGGACTTTCCCTAGCCTCAGGCACTTTGTTCTCACACACGCGCTTACTAATACTTGCCAGAAGATTACAGGGATTCCTCTATAGGTCTCAGCCCACCCTCTTCCCCCACTATATCCCTCATTTTTTTTTTATCTCCTTGAATTCTCTGAACTCCACACTCTTTCCTCAGCTGACTGAGCCACTAACTCTGCTTCAGTTCCCTTGTCGAGGAGCAAACTGGGACACTGAAAGAACTTAACACGACTATCCTCAGTTCTTAGACATCATGGCCCTGCACTGCCTGCGGTCCCATGTCTGGAAATCATTAGTAAATCCTTTCCTTGGCGGTGTTGCTTATTTGTTTATGGCAGGAGAGAAATCTCTGCTAGAGTTCATCTTCAATGACAGGAAACACGACTATGAAAGCTGGGATTTAGGGAGTTGGGCGGTAGCGCAGCGGGTATAAGGATCCTGGTTCGAGCCCCCTGGCTCCCCACATGCAGGGGGGTCATTTCACAAGTGGTGAAGCAGGTCTTCAGGTGTCTATTTTTCTGTCTTCCCTCTGTCTTCCCCTTCTCTCTCCATTTCTCTCTGTCCTATCTATCCAACAATGATGACATCAGTAACAACAATAATAATAACTACAACAACAAAACAAGGGCAACAAAAGGGAATAAACAAATAAATAAATATTAAACAAAATAAACAAAAAAGAGTTGGGATTTAATGGGGACCAAGGAGTGGTACACCTGGTGGAGGATACATTGTTATCATGTTCAAGGTCCTGGGATCAAGACCCTGTCCCCTATTTGCAAGGGGGAAGCTTTCTAAGTGGTGAAACAGTGCTGCAGCTGTCTCTCTGTCCCTATCTCTCTCTATCTCCTCCTTCCCTCTTGGTTTCTATCCAGTAAATAGGTAAATAAAGTATTCATAAAACATTTTTTTTAAAGTTAAGCTTTAACTAATCAATAAGAAAAAAAAGGCTAGTCTTGTGATGTAAAAGCATTTAGATCTACAACTTCCAAGCTGACAAGTAACAGAAGCTCTGTGACCAACACCCTCAGATACAAGGGCCATAAGAAATCATTTGCATGAGCAGGTAAATCCCTTTAGCCCAAGATGACAGCAACATAATACCTTGGAGTTGAAAGCACACCTATTTTGTCCATGATCTAACAACTACCAGAACTGAGACCATTACTCTGTGTGTGTGTGTGTGTGTGTGTGTGTGTGTGTGTGTGTGTGTGTGTACTAACTAATCACAGAAAGCAGACTTGAGTAGTCTAGAAAAATCGCTTAGCCAGTATAATTTACACAGACTGAACATACATGTCATCAACACCAAGGGTAAGATCCCATCCAGGGACCAGAGTGCTAGCTTACCAAGGGTCAAGTGTCATGGCATGAAGGAGGTGCTATGTACTGGAAGATCTGGTACTGCTCTGTCAATCTCTCTCTGCCTCTACCTCTCACCCTTCTCATGTTCCATCTCCCACTATAATCACCTCCATAGTCCTGATTTCTAACAGTGTGGATTAGTTTTGCCTGTGCTTGCGTTTTACAAATCAATTCATAATTATGTATGTTTTTGTGCTTGTGAGAGTCCTCTATATTGTTACATAGTTTTAGGTCCATCACTTTCATTGTTGACTATTGTTCACTGTGAGAAATGAATCACAAATAGATTGCTTCTTTCCATTCTTGATGGGCATTAGAGTGGTCTCCGATTTAGAGTTCTTATAAATAATGCACATTCTTGGGCATGTCTTTCAGTAAACAGCTATGCACATTTCTCTCTGACATTTATCTAGGAGTGGAATTTCTGGAGCTGGGCACTGGCTTTCCCAGTTGAACACACAAGTTACAATGTACAGGATCAAGTTTCAAGCCCCTGCCCCTCACCTGCAGACAAAAGCCTTAAGAGTGGTGGAGCATTGTTAGCGTCCCCCCCCCCTTCCAATCCCTTCCCTCTCAATTTCTCTATCAAATGGTCTTTTTTTTTCAAAGACAAAAAAAAAGGAGTGGAATGTATAGTCTGATGTTATATATATACTTAGCAGAAAGAGATATTGCCATTTATTTTTCTCAGTGAGTCTTGAATCTCAGGCACGCGAGCTCTGCACTCTCCCAGTTGATCTATCTCCCTATCTATCTCCATTTCTACTCTCTCACATAATTTCCTCTCTATCATTTAACCCCATGACAATACAAAGTCATGACTCAGTAAGTTAATTTTAATTGAAAAAGCTAAAACACTAAAGCAGAGGAGGTGATTTCAACTTTGTTTTGTAGCAACAGAATCCTTTTAACCTAAAGCAGGTTTTTTTCATACAAAAAAAAAAAATCTTCATATATAATACCTGTGAAATCCAGGATTTGTAGAACCACATGCTCATTTAAGCACTGTTTGTAAATACTGCTATGATTGAGTCCTTCCTGGTTTTCTTTTTCTTTTTAATTAGGAGTTGGTAAATGATAGTACCGTCGTTGGCATATGGTTACAATTTCTCTTCTCTCTGTGATAAGCATCTCCAAAACCTTCGCATGCCCCCAACTTCAGTCCTTTTCAACCAGGATGCATGAAGACCAGAGTATTGCTTAGTACTAGTATATGTGGTGGGAGGGATCAAACAGAAGGGCTCACATATGCAGATCTATCTAGCCTGTATCAGCTGAGCCTTCTCCCCACCTCCCTTCTGTTTGAGATGAAGAAACTCAGACCCAAAGTGGGAAAAAACTATCTTTATGGGGGTCACACAGTCTAGTGGAGAGAAAGCAAAAGATTAGAACCTCTCCCTCCTCCTCATACTCAATAGAGCACAATTACCTCCCACTGTTTAATGAACCTGAATAAGAACTTAAATACTCAGTAGACCAGTTTTATGCCAAATCCAGAGCAGGTGAAAAGAGATTTTAGGAGGTCCCATCTCTTTAAGAGTCCTCAATTGGTTATTTTCTCTCCAACTTGCTTGACTTAAAAAAGCAATATATTATCACATGAGAAAATGAACCCACTCCTGACCATGAGAGAGGGGAAACACTAAAGCTACTGAACACAGATGCTGGTTCAAAGAAAAACATGCTTATTGGATATGAATGTGGCCAACTGAATACTGAATGTGGACAGAATTTATGACCTCCTAAAGACTATTGAAAAAAAAAACTATGCGTAAATAAATCCTGCCAGTATGTAAATCTACTTCAAGTAGCAGAAGATTGAACTTTTGAATCTGACCCAAGCATGTTTTTCAAAGTGTTGGGAAATGCAATTTGAATTTTGTCCAAGAAATTGACTTGAGAGCTGACTTTTAAAGACCTAGAAATCTTGCATATCAAATGACTCTCCTCAAGTGTTTCAAAGACTCAAATGAAGCTGAATTCGGTTTTCCCCCTGAAGAACATTTACATTCACACAAAGACAAAGGAGGAGATGGATGGCAAAATATGTTTTCATTTTTAACACATTTTTTTAATACAAAACAAAAATTATGATGAGATGTTTCCCAGGCCCGCAATTGTGACTATTCTTCCGGTCTCTAATGACTAAAGATTTTTCTTACTCTTTCCTATGAAATTATCATCCTTTCTGCTGATAGTAAGTGAGCAATTATAGGAAGCAGGCTGACTTTACAAGGCAAAGTGACTCTCAGATAAAGATTAACAGTTCTTTGTAATATGAAATAAAGACTTTCTAGAAATTAGCAGAGGTAGTGTTGGAGAAGAATTATAATGTCAGTTTTAAACATGCAGATTTAGCTAAGAGAAATGTCAGTGGAGGAAAGGGTGGAGGAATTGGATGGAGGAATAAAGGAAATGCAAAAACAAAATACTGCTACACCAAACAATTACTAAAAATTCACATAGCAAATCAATGCATTACTGAACAGAAAACCCAGTTTGGGGCTCTGACATTAAAAAAATTTAGGCCATGAAGTTCACAGTTTTTCCCAAAGTGTACGATGATTTTTTAACTATAATTCAAATTACTGATGGAATTTAACAGAACCCCAATGAGCCAACCCTTTAGTTAACCAGAACTTTCAAGCATTTGTTTATCAATGCATTTTTAGACTACTCCTTCCTATCTCTGCCTTAGCATTTTCTCAGGGTTTCAGGGAGTTGGTTCCCTCTTAAAAACCTGCTATTTCTTGCTTAAAAACATCAGCTCTAGTCCTACCTTGGACAAAACTAATCAGCCCCCCACCCCAGTGTGAGTAAAACCGCTAACCAGTAATACAGGTACTATCACAAGAATTCTATTTAACTTAAAACAAAACGTCTATGAAATAGTTATCGATGTGATTTCATAAACAAAAAAAAAATGTATCATACATTGAAGAAGGGAAATTTTAGGTAAAATGAAATAGCAGCTGGATTGACTAGAATGAGTGATTTCTCAATGTCTGTACTGTGAATTACACCTCCTCAGGTGAATTCAGTATGAGTCATCCAATCACTGTACTAGCTTTCCATTGTTATGGTCTAAATATATCCTCACAAAAATTTCCCATTGAATCCTAACCCCACAGACAATGATAATAAGAGGGTGAACCTTTGGGAGATGATTAGGTGAAAAGAACATAGTGTTAGATTATGAGTCCTTATGATGACTTTAGTGCCCTTAGAAGAGACTCAAGAAAGCTCCCTTGAATTTTTCACCACATAGACATAGCAAGAAGATAACCATCGAAGAAGAGTGCAAGACACTGAGTCTATCAGTGTCATCATCTTGTAGTTCCCAGCTCTCAGAGCTGAGAGAAATCAATATATGTTTATAAACCATCTATTGGTTGTTACATCATTTCACTATCCCAAAATAAACTAAGAGACCATCTTCAAATGTCTCAATAAAATGTAAATAAATCAGAGTACTTAGTAGTACTTAGTCAAAGACAACAGAATCCATTCCAACTAGTGTGAGCATACAACGAATGAGTGGGAAAATACTAAGGGCTTCATAGACTCTCTGGGACACTGAAGTGATCAGGCTTATACTACAAAGTCTTTGATAGATGCAGCGAGGTAAAATGCATCTAGAAAAACCATTCCAGGCTGGGGAGAGATCTCAGGACTCACATGCCTGAACTGGTCAAGCCCAGACATATTATGTGCCAACATGGTGCTCTACAGCTATCTATCTATCATCTATCTATCATCTATCTATCTATCTATCTATCTATCTATCTATCTATCTACCTGCCTATCTACCTATCTATCTTTCTCTCAAAAAAATTCCAACCCACCATATGACCATCCTGAAAGAACCATCACTACTTCATACAAAATGTCCTAGAAATACCAGCACAGCTGCCCTCGACATCTCCCCATCACACACCTCAGAAATTTGGTCTTTCTGTAGCGTATTCTTTCTCTTAGTTTATTTTCACCACCAGCTCTGGGTGTCTCCTTGATTGGCAACTTTTAGGTCATATACGTCCCCTCCAGCTACCAAGTATTACTTAGAGCAATAACCATAGGTTTGGCTCTCCAGACTCTGTAACAAAGCACTTTCCAAGTGGATTGGAATGGGTTTTAAGAGAACAGACATCGTTTTTGGAACTTAGTAATTATCAAGTAGACAAATAAAATTGAGGCGATCTGGGGTAGTTGCTTCATACATACAGGCAAACTGGGTAGAAGAAAGGGGTCTCTATACAGAAAATAAAGGGGTCCAAAATGATGCTACTTAAGACACCATAGCGAACAGGGGAGACAGCATAATGGTTATGCAAACAGACTTTCATGCCTGAGGCTCCTAAGTCACAGGTTCAATCCCCTGCACCACCATAAGCCAGAGATGAGCAGTGCTCTGGTGTTTCTCTGTGTGTCTCTCTCTCTGTATCTCTCTAAAAATAAAATTAATTTAAAAAAATTTAAAAAGAGAACATAGCAAAATCATTTTCCTGGTAGCCAGTCAGAGAGGAACTGCCCAGCTGGTCTTTTCACAAAGTATTTCAAGTCATTCGCAGATAAGGTAAAGCAAAATAAATAGGACATTACATCCAAACAGAGATGTGAACTGAGAGAATAATATTTTTTTTAAGCTATAGACTGAATAGGAAACACTTCAGTTAAAAAAAAAAAAAGAAAAAAGAAAAGCTTCCTAAATTCTTGACAACAATAGCATGTGCAAGAGCAAAAATTCACAATACTCAAGAAATTGTCATTCTAAAAACATACCATGCATTAAGTAACCTTGAAGAAATATGAAGTGCTGTCAAATGATCACCTAGTCAACGAGGACAAGTTTTGTTGCTATTATGGCTGTTTTTTTTTTTTAGATAGAAAGACTAAGACAGAGAGAAAGATAGAAAAACATGGTAGCAATGAAGTGCCCTTCAATAAGTTAGAGCTGGATTCAATCCTGGGTGATGCTCGTACAGAGCAGACACATCATCCAAGTGAGTTATCTTGCTGGCTCAATACAAATGTTTATTGCAAACTCTATTTCAAAACACTGACTATGCACTTCCATCAGGAATGTTATCATAAGCCCTCTTGTGGCCCTTTCTAGGACCTTACCCCCACTATAAAGCAGCAATGCTAGGGCCTGCCCCCGTCTTCGAAGGGAGGTTGGGTCATCTTACTCTGCCACTGGAGGTAGACTGGTCCTGAAATGAGTGCAGCCTGGAATGTTCCCAGATGTGGCCGTGAAATATAAGCTTAGATCATTAGGGACTCAGAGGTTACACAGGCTCTAAATATAAATAATATGAACCCTGGGTAAGGTGGATGGGGTAAACAGTTCATTTTATTCATAGATTTCTCTTCAAGATTGGGAGCTACTCACTGCTCTAATCCAACTTTCTAACCCTTTTCTCTACCGATACCATCTTCTCAGACAATATTGTCCAGTTCCATGCTAGCTATCAAACTCAAGCAAAAACTACAATAGTCATGGGCCTGTAGGAACAAGCCTAAAATAGACTTCCTAGTTTCCTTCCACCCTAAAGTTCCTGTTCTCATCTTCTTTGTTCCTACTCTCTGGTTCCTGTTCATTAATGATTTTGTCCCACTTTATGTCTTGCTGCCTTTCAGTTGCAGATGTTGTCATGATTCCATCCTGATTTCCCTGGGCAGATGACCTCACCAATGTGTCCTGGAACCTCACTGCTCCAGAGCTCTACCCAACTAGGGGAACTAAAACAGGTTGGGGAAGAGGGTATGATTGACCAATTGACCTGCCAATGTCCATGTACAGTGGAGAAGCAATTAAAGAAGCCAGAGCTCCCATGGTTGGCACCCCCAAAAGAATTTTGATTCATACTCCCAGTGAGGGAGAAGTAAAAAGGGGAAGATGACCTGAGTTGCTCAGAACTCCAACTCTATCAGGACCTGGAGAGAAGGACATTTGGATGTAGTAGCAGGGAAATGTGTGACTTGGAAAGGAACAGAAAATGGGACCTTAAAAATTGGATAAATACAGAGAACTACAAATAAAAACAACAGTGAGATACCACTTCACTCCTGTGAAAATGTCAAACATCAGAAAAGGTAGCATCAACAAATGCGGGAGAGGCTGTGGGGTCAAAGGAACCCTCCTGCACTGCTGGTGGGAATGTAAATTGGCCCAACCCCTATGATAAGCAGTCTAGAGAACCCTCAGAAGGTTAGAAACAGACTTTCCCTATGGTCCTGCAATTCCTCTACTGGGGATATATCTTAAGGAACCAAACACACCCATCCCAAAAGATCTGTGTATACCTATGTTCATAGCAACACCATTTGTAACAGCCTAGAAGCAACCCTGAGGCAGAAGTGTCAGGTCAGAAGAGGATGTATGTAGGACAGGGAGTGGGGAGATGGAAAAAGCACATGAACCAGTGGGGATTAAACCAATGCGGGCAAAAACAATGATTATGTAAATAGACCACAGTGGCAAGCAATGCAACAGAAGGGGTCTTAGAAGCAGAATTTAGAAGTAGACCAACACAACAACAGACGAGTGGCTGAGTCAGTTGTGGTATACACAATGGAATACTACTCAGCTATTAAAAATGGTGACTTCACCTTCTACATCTCATCTTGGATGGAGCTTGAAGAAATCATGTTACATGAGATAACTCAGAAACAAAAGAATGAATATGAAATGATCCCACTCATAGACAGAAGTTGAAGAAAACAAGAACAGAAGGGAAAACACAAAGTAGGACTGGGACTGGAATTGGTGTATTGCACCAAAGTAAAAGACTGCAGTTGGGGGGAGGGTTCAGGTCCTGAAACATGATGGCAGAGGAGGACTTAGAGGGTGTTAAATTGTTATGTGGGAAACTGAGAAATGTTACGCACGTACAAACTACCGTATTTTACTGTTGACTTTAAACCATTAATCCCCCCAATAAAGAAAACAAAAAATAATGGATAAACATATACAAATCTAGACAGTTGTAGAAATCATAGTTAGCCCACATTTGCAACCTTAGGAAAACTGCTGTATTTTCCAATGAAAGGATTGGGGATTCAGAACTCTGGTGGTGTGAACACTGAGTACTGTACACCTGTTAGCTTGTGACTTTGTAAATCAATATTAAATCAATAATAATAATAAATTTTAAAAAATAAACAATAATACTTTACTCAACACCAAAAAACAAACAAACAAACAAAAAATGAGGCCTGTCAGTAGCACAGCAGGTTAAACGCACATGGAGCAAAGCGCACTGACCGGTGTAATGATCCCAGTTGGATAAGATATTTTTGAAAACACTTGTCACTTTAAAAATATTTGTCCTATTGTTGATTTTTAAGTTTATTTATTAATTTTATTCATTAGATAGGGTCACTTCATAAGAGGTGAAACAGGTCGGCAGGTGTCTATCTTTCTCTCCCTCTCTCTGTCTTCCCCTTCTCTCTCAATTTCTCTCAGTACTAGCCAACAACCACAGCAAGAACAACAATAATAATGACAATAATAAACAACAAGGACAACAAAACAGGAAAAGTGGCCTCCAGGAGCAGTGGATTCATAATTCAGGCACCAAGCACCAGCAATGTCCCTGGAGACACACACACAAAAAACAAAAACAAACAAACAACAACAAAAAAACAAACCAAAGAGACAGTTTAATGACTATGGAAGAGACTTTCTAATGTTCTGAGGTGGCTGCCAGAATCAGTCCCTAGCACCACCATAAACCAGAGCTAATCAGTGCTCTGGTCTCTGTATTTTCTCTCTGTATCTCTCTTTTATTAAAATATTTTAAAAATCACTTGTCACTTTCAAAATATTTGTCCTATTGTTGATTTTTAAGTTTATTTATTGTTTTTATTTATTGGATAGAGACAGAAATTGAGAGGTAATAGGGAGGGCAGAGAGGGAGGGGGAGAGAGAAAGAGAGAGAGGGAGAGAGAAAGAGAGAGAGGGACAGAGAAAGAGAGAGAGAGGGAGAGAGAGAGGGAAAGAGGAGAGGGAGAGGAAGAGGGAGAGAGAAAGAGGGCAAGATAAAGAGAGAGGGGGAGAGAGAGAAAGGGAGAGAGAGGGAAAAGAGGGAGAGAGAAAGGGAGAGAGAAAGAGAGGGGAGAGAGAGAGGGAGAGAGAGGGGAGAGAGAGAGGGAGAGAGAAAGAGAGGAAGAGAGAGAAAGAGAGAAATGGAGAGAGAACGAGAGAGGGAGAGAGAAGGGGAAAAGAGGGAGAGAGAGGGGAGAGAGAAAGAGAGAGAGGGAGAGAGAAAGAGAGAGAGGGAAAGAGAGGGACAGAGAAAGAGAGAGAGAGGGAGAGAGAGAGGGAAAGAGGAGAGGGAGAGAGAAAGAGGGCAAGAGAAAGAGAGAGGGGGAGAGAGAGAAAGGGAGAGAGAGGGAAAAGAGGGAGAGAGAAAGAGAGAGGGGGAGAGAGAGAAAGGGAGAGAGAGGGAAAAGAGGGAGAGAGAAAGAGAGGGGAGAGAGAGAGGGAGAGAGAAAGAGAGGGAGAGAGAGAAAGAGAGAAATGGAGAGAGAAAGAGAGGGAGAGAGAGAAGGGGAAAAGAGGGAGAGAGAGAGGGAGAGAGAAAGAGAGAGAGAGAGGGAGAGAGAGGAGGGAGAGAGAGGGAGAGAGAAAGAGAGGGAGAGAGAGAAAGAGAGAAATAAAGAGAGAAAGAGAGGGAGAGAGAGAAGGGGAAAAGAGGGAGAGAGAGAGAGGGAGAGAGAGGGGGGAGAGAGAGAGAGAAAGAGGTGGACAGAGGGAGAGAGGGGGGGAGGGAGTAAGAAGGACCTAAAGCGCCACTTGACTAACTATAAACCTTCCCTCCTGCAGGTGGAGGACCAGGGATTGACCCCGGGTCTTTCTGCACTGTACTGTGTGTGTTCAACCCGGCATATCACCACCCAGCCCCTCTCCAGTTGTTTTTAAGAAAATACTGTTAAGCTAATTGACCTAGAGCCCTTAGTCCAATGTCTCCTCAGAGAAGAATCTTCAAGTGAGCCAACTGATAATAATCCCCCTACTGTCTCTTGTGACCTCCTCGCCAAGGTGTGTGTACTCTGTGACACTTTTTCCTCTCTGGGATTATTTTGTTCATTTAATGACCTGAGTATAGTGCTTGTCTCATCTACTCAGAAAGCAAGTTCCACAGGAATCATGAATATGGTGCATCCCACTTCCGTGCCCCCCAAAGCTCCCAGTATAGAGTACCTGGTAATTTTTTTAAAATATTTATTTATTTATTCCCTTTTTTTGCCCTTGTTTTATTGTTGTAGTTATTATTGTTATTGATGTCATCCTTGTTGGATAGAACAGAGAAATGGAGAGAAGATGGGAAGACAGAGGGGGAAAGAATTGGATAGGACAGAGAGAAATTGAGAGGGGAAGGGGAGATAGAGAGAGACAGACAGACAGACACCTGAAGACCTGCTTCATGGCTTGTGAAGTGACTCCCCTGTAGATGGGGAGTCAGGGGCTCAAACCGGGATCCTTACGCCGGTCCTTGAGCTTTGCACCACCTGCGCTTAACCTGAATGCTTACATAGCAGGTTGAATTGATCATATTTGTTGAGCTCAAGAAGAGAACTGAGGGCAGCTGGACGGTGGTCACCGGGTCAAGCACACATAGTACGAAGCTCAAGGACCCGCGTAAGAATCGCAGTACCCACCAGCTCCCCACCTGCAGAGGGGTCGCTTCACAAGCGATGAAGCAGGTCTTCAAGTGTCTGTCTGTCTGTCTCTCTCTATCTCCCCCTCCCCTCTCAATTTCTCTCTGTCCTATCCAATTAAAAAAAAATGAAAAAATGGCCTCCAGTATTGGTAGTGTCCGCACTGAGCCCCAACGATAACACCGGAGGAGAAATAGAGAGAACTGGCACAAAATCAGATTCCAATATATGGGAGCCACTATCATTTATGTTGGGACAATGCTCATATTCTTTGCATACCACATTAACTACAAATAGCCCTTCTAAAGACTTGTGCCTAATCTATCTGGATGCTCAATCATGATTTGAGTTGGTGAACCAGCGGTGATTCTCCCAACAGCTCCATGAGGTCCACGTGTCTTTGTGACATTAATATTTAATGGAGTGTAATAATATACATTTACATCTGCTACGGATTAATAATTTAGATGTGATATTTAATACGACCCAGAATTAGACCCTTTGTGCATCTTCAAAAGTGTTCCCTTCTAGCCCTGGGGTGGCAGGGACTATTTTGGTCCTAAGAAACCAGAAGTGGAAGGCTTGTGGTCAGAGGGGCTTCTCAGCTTCTCTGTCCCCTCTCATCAACTGAGGTGGCACCTTGGGAAACAGTCAATGAATAAAATTTTGTGACTGTAGGAGCAGATGGAGTTGGCACCCCATAGATGACTTTGCAGGTTTATAATTAAACTGCTCTGTTTGCCCATGGAATGCTATGGTCCTGGAATTCTATCTAGTACAGGAGAAACTCTGGGGTCACCTGGACCCAGCCCTGCACTTCACACATGAAGATATAAGAAACGTATGAACCACTCATAAAAGCACCAGCACTAGAACCTAGAATACTATTCCTTCATAGTAATATAATTTTATATTAACACAGCTAATATCAATGCTAAATATATTTTGTAATTACACATTAGGGATAACTAGAATTAAAAGCATTACATTGGGTATATTTATGTCTATACTATAATATGTATGGTATATTTGGATGATTTATTAATGTAGTAAATAAAAATTATGTTAAATTTATATGACTAAATATTCATTTATATTTAACATTATAAATCCATATTGAAATATGTTTCATGAAATGTTACCATTATTTTCATATGTACATGATGTAACACATAATTACACCACATGTATACAAAGATAGAAAATTTCTGTATTTTTTTTACTGGATATATGTGACTGTGTTTTTTGACACGGAAGAAATAAATGCTCTTTCTTTTCAACTTTTTGCAGTCTCAGAAAATTACTCTCCTTTTGTGTTCTGCCTTTTGATGGCTTTTCTTGTGTGTGTGTGTGTGTGTGTGTGTGTGTGTGTGTGTGTGTGTGTGTGTGTGTGTGTGTGTCTTGTACTCTGAGTCTTTTATTTAGCCATGACACTATTCAAACCCATCTCACTTCTCAAGGAATAGGAAAGAAGCCTCCCCGCACACAATGCTGGGTTCACAATAGGACTTTATTAAACGTGAGCTCCCGTTTTTTATTGGTCCGAATTTAAGTACTTAATGAGGTCTAAGGTCAAAATTATTTCCAGGATGGGAAGACTTACGTTTTAATTAGCCATTTCATTTATACATGTGAACAACAGAAGACCAAAGTTATTAAATGCATTTCTCACGTCAGTGTTAGAGCTAAGTCTGAATTTCTAGTCCACTAGAGGAGGTCTCTTTTCAGTAGGTAACTGACAGCTGTGTAAGAGAGGAATCGGATAAACAGAGATCAGAGACAAGGAAACACAGAGAGACCCTGGCAACCAGCTGAAAAAGATGATAAGTGCTCATTATCATTCTTTTCCTATTAGTTAGGATCATTAAGAACCAGCAACAATTGCCATACCAAATCAGTCCTACCTAGGAAAGTTGAAGTGCATGACTTACATTCATACACAACACACACACACACACACACACACACACACACACACACACACACGCATATAGGAAAAAGAGGAAAAGTGAGCAGGAAAGAAGTCAAATTGGTAAGAAGGATGGATAAAAGGAGAATGAAAAGAAGAGAATAAGTAGGGAAAGGCAGTCCTTTATTTTCTCTCTCACCCTCAGCGGATTTTGCCTGATGGATTTTTTTTGTTGCTCCAGGATTATTGCTGGGGCTCAGTGCCTGCACCATGAATCAATCCACTGCTGCTGGAGGCCATTTTCCCCCTTTTGTTGCCCTTGTTGTTGTAGCCTTGTTGTAGTTATTATTGTTGTTGTTGATGTCGTTCGTTGTTGGATAGGACAGAGAGAAATGGAGAGAGGTGGGGAAGACAGAGAAGAGGGGAGAGAAAGATAGACACCTGCAGACCTGCTTCACTGCCTGTGAAGCAACTCTCCCACATGTGGGGAGCCAGGGGCTCGAACCGGGATCCTTATGCTGGTCCTTGTACTTTGTGCCACGTGTGCCTAACCCACTGGCCTACCGCCCGACCCCCATGCCTGATGGATTTTATAAGTTGGTGGCTCTCTAAATGTGATTCCCTTCCAGAAAAATAAGCATCATAACCATCACGTGGAAGCTTGTTAGACAGAGTGCTGAGCTCTGCCCAAGGTCTAAATCACAACTACTTGAGTGAGATCCAGGAGCCTGTGTGCTAGTAACTTACCCCCATGATGCTGAAGTGTGTGTGTGTGTGTGTGTGTGTGTGTGTGTGTGTGTGTGTGTGTGTCTACACCTAAACAATACATAGTCCTGGTTCAGTTTTATCATAAGAAAAATACATATCAGGAAGCAAAAGGACCCAGGTTCGAGCCCCTGCCCCATATATACTCCACACCTGCAAGGGGTTCACTTTAAGAGTGATGAAGCACATCTGTACATATTTATCTTTCTCTTCCCCTTCCTATCTCCCCTCCACTCTCAATTGCTCTCTGTCTTGTCAAATAAAAATGTATAAAGAAAGAACAAAAAGAGGAAAGGGAAAAGAAGGAAGGAAGGAAGGAAAGAAGGGAGAAAGGAAGGGAGGGGAAAAGAGAGAGAGAAATGGCTGTTAGGAATGGTAGATTTGTAGTGCAGGCACCAAGCCCCAGTGATAACCCTGGTGGCAAAAAAAAAAAAAAGAAGAAAGAAAGGAAATAAAGAAAATCATATAAGACAACTTGCAAAATACATCAGAGGATAATTAAAGAAGAGAAATAAATTGTTAATAAAGCTATTCCAATATTTTTCTTTTACTTTCTTTGTATTTTGATGGCTAAATCCAAATGTATCTGAGATGGTGTTAGCCTTGTTGAGCATACACATCTCAGTATTTTAGGTCTGAGTAAATACCCTCTCTGTCAGTTTGTTGATTGCTTGCATCCTAGGTAGAAGTAAATCCACTATAAATTCAAGAACTTTATTGCCACCTTCACACATAATACAAATTTATGTGTATGGTAAGTGCTTATTTATATATATTTATTATAAGGATTTTTCAAAGTAGCTTCTCCTTGTGATGTATTTTGTGGAACAGATGGGTTGTGATTTTCTGAGTGGAGGAAGCTTGGTGACAGCCAGATTTATGTATTCCCTATCCCCAGACAAATCTTTGATTTTTCTCAGCCTTTGCTTCTGCATTTTCCTCAGTGAGAAGGGTCTTTCCCACTCCTTTCAAATGTCTTCCTATCCTGTGTTAAAAATTCAAAATCTTACACTCAACACACCTGGGCCCATAAGCCTCGACTGCAGAGAACTCTTAAACAAAAGCACAGAATATCTCCACTCCTCTGAGGTCTATAGAAGAGAGTCAGACTGCAAAGGGCTTTTTAATGATCTGAGAGGTTGGCATCAGTTCTGAGGTAAAGAGCCTAAGCAGTAAATTCTGGAATGAACTTGACCTGTAAAAGCTAAGGACTCACAGACAGAGGTTAAGAGAACCTAGATGCATTTACCTGGGGCCAAGTTGGTTCTTCTGATCCTAGTGACTTACCAGAGCTACAGAGGAGACACTGAATCCTCTCCGATGTGGGACCTACCTGGCTGAGTGAGATCTACTGCTCTTGCTCAGGAAGAACCAGGAAAACAAGTTGTTACCTTTGGATTAATATGCAAGATGTTCTGGAAAATGAAGTAGATTTAAAAACACTTTGTCTTCCAGGATGCAGAGACCTGTGCCAACTAGCAAATTCCAGCAGTTGGTCCTCATCCCTGCATTGAAAGGGAGGGAGAAAGGGGAGTGATGAAAGAAAGAAAGAAAGGAAGGAAGGAAGGAAGGAAGGAAGGAAGGAAGGAAGGAAGGAAGGAAGGAAGGACTAAGAGGAAGAGATGAAGAAGGAGAGGGAGAAGGAGAAGAAAGAAGAAGAAAATAGAGAGGATGAGAAGAAAGAAGAGGCAAGATTTAGACCGTGGACCATAGACAGAAATGAGCTAGATAAATTAAAAAACTGGAGGAGGCCAGGTGGTGATGCACCTGGTTAAGCCCATATAGGACTAAGCACAAGGGCCCACACAAGGATCAGGGTTCAAGCCCTGGCTCCCCACCTGTGAAGAGAACACTTCACAAGCAGAGAAGTAGCAGGTCTGCAGGTGTCTATCATCCTCTCTCCCTCCCTGTCTCCCCCCACCTCAATTTCTCTCTGTCCTACACAATAAAATGGGAAAAAAATTGCTGTCAGGAGCAGTGGATTTGTAGTGCCAACTCCAAGCCCCAGCAATAACCCTGGGAAGGGGGGAACTGGAAAAACAAAATTAGAGCGGTAGATTGTAGTTTAGCACCAATAAGTAGCTTTAGAAGTAAATGAAGAATCGGGGTAAAATATGTATTTATGGAAAGTGCTAGCAGCAAGAGGGGGAATAGCTCAACATTTAGAACACAGTGTTAGTATCCTGAGGCCTCAACGTTCCACGTTAATTCGCTGGCACCACCATAAGCCAGAGCTGAGCAATGCTATGATATCTCTCCCCCTCACCTCCTCTTCCTCTCTCCCTCTCCCTCTCCCTCTCTCTGTCTCTCTCCTTCTCTCTCTCTCTCTCCTCCCCTCTCTCTTTTATTTAAATGAATAAATATTAAAAAGTAAAGAAACCCTTCATCTTCATTACTCGGGTGAGACCTTTCCTTTCATAGTATTCTCTAATTCCATTCCAGCTGGTCCACTCCCCAATAAAGTTCCCAAACCTAGATATAGTCCAGGTCCCCTGAGATAGAGCATATGTTCACATGTGCTCATAAACTAGGGAAAAATATATACCTGGAAGCTGAAGTACACAAGAGCCTGCAGCGAATACCCCCCCAACACTTCATCTGCACTATTCCAGTCTTTAGGTCCATGGTCGTTCAACAATTTGTTTGGCTGTGTATGTTAACTCTCTTTTCAGTCACCAGGTTCCAGATGCCAGCACAATGCCGACCAGACTTCCCTGGACAGACGACCCCACCAATGTGTCCTAGAGCTCCACTTCCCCAGAGCCCCACCCTATTAGGGAAAGAGAGAGGCAGACTGGGAGTATGGACCGACCAGTCAACACCCATGTTCAGCAGGGAAGCAATTACAGAAGCCAGACCTTCCACCTTCTGCAATCCACAACGACCCTGGGTCCATGCTCCCAGAGGGATAGAGAATGGGAAAGCTATCAGGGGAGGGGGTGGGTTATGGAGATCGGGTGGTGGGAATTGTGTGGAACTGTACCCCTCTTATCCTATGGTTTTGTTAATGTCTCATTTCTTAAATAAAAAAATAAAAAAGAATGTAAAGAAATAAAAAAGTAAAAGAAAGTACTAGAAGGAAATGTGAAGAAAAAAGTAAAATATTGTGCTACAGTGACGGGTTTATGAGAGATTTTAATCAAAACTAAAATAAACATAATAATGAAAACAATGCCTCCTTATAGGATGAAGGTATTGTATCTAAAACTAAGGAACAGGGCAAAAGGCCCCATTACATTACTGAAGGGGAGTTACGGCATGATCTGAGGAGAGACTTCAGAAATGGTCATCACTTCCTCATAACTTCTAGGGATGATACTGGTTTGGAGAGTGGTGTCGATTTCTTCAACTGGGCAACAGACAATGTTTTACAATCTTTTACTTCTGAAGGCCTTCACTGTTCTCAGATCAAAACAATCTGCAGACAAGAGAGGACGGTTTTGAAGAGATCAACTCAGATAATCAGACAAACTTGCCTAATCTAAGCACCTTAGAAAGCGTTTCGTAAACCTAAAACTATCCTAAAATTAAATCTTTATTCTAGTGACCTAGGAGGCGGCACAGTGAATAAACAGTTGGATCCTCAAGCATAAAGTTCTGAGTTTGACCCCCTAGTACTGCATGTGCCACAGTGATGTTCTGATTCTCTCTCATAAATAAACAGGTAAAAACAAGTAAATCTTTTTTTTTATTATTATTATTATTATTATTATTATTATTATTATTATTATCAGAGCACTGCTCAGCTCTGGTTAGTGGTTGTGTTAGGGACTGAACCTGGGATCTTTGGTGCCCCACGCATGAAGGTCTGTTTGCATAACCATTATGTTGTTTCCACAGCCAGTAAATCTTTCTGTAAAATAAATATTTGGGGGGCTCAGGCTGTGGTGCACCCAGTTGACTGCACACATTGCCACAGCAAACACCCAGGTTTGAACCCCTGCTCCCCACTTGCAGGAGGAAGCTTCATGAGTAGTGAAGCGGGGCTATGAGAGTCTTTCTCTCTATATATTTCTGCTTCTCCTCTCAATATTTCTCAGTCTTATGTAGTACAAAAGAAAGGAAAGGAGAAACAAAAGGAAAAATGTCCACAGAAGTGGTGGATGCACAGTGCAGGCACTGTGGCCCAGAGATTACCCTGATGGCAATAAAACATAAATACATATTAAATAACCTAACTATCATAAGAACACAAATGGTGTTTTAAAGAAAACTAACATCTCAGGGTTTGGGTGGTAGCACACTGGGTTAAGTGCACATAATACTAGAAGGACCTGCACAAGGACCTGGGTTTGAATGCTGGCTCCCAACCTACAGGAAGGGGCACTTCACGGGGGGGTGAAGCAGGTCTACAGGTGTCTATCTTTCTCTGTCGCTCTATATCTCCCCCTCCCCTCTCAATTTCTCTCTGTCCTATCCATTAAAATAAAAGGGGGGAGAAAGAAAGAAAAGGGAAGGGAAGGGGAGGGGAGGGGAGGGGAGGGGAGGGGGAGATGAGGGGAGGGGAGGTGAGGGGAGGGAAAAGAAGGGAAGGGAAGGGAAGGGAAGGGAAGGGAAGGGAAGGGAAGGGAAGGGAAGGGAAGGGAAGGGAAGGGAAGGGAAGGGAAGGGAAGGGAAGGGAAGGGAAGGGAAGGGAAGGGGAGGGGAGGGGAGGGGAGGGGAGGGGAGGGGAGGGGGAGATGAGGGGAGGGGAGGTGAGGGAAGGGAAGGGGAGGGGAGGGGAAGGGAGGGGAGGAGGAGATGAGGGGAGGGGAGGGGAGGGGAGGGAAAGGAAGGGAAGGGAAGGGAAGGGGAGGGGAGGGGAGGTGAGGGGAGGGAAAGGAAGGGAAGGGAAGGGAAGGGAAGGGAAGGGAAGGGGAGGGGAGGGGAGGGGAGGGGAGGGGAGGGGAGGGGAGGGGAGGGGAGGGAAGGGAAGGGAAGGGAAGGGAAGGGAAGGGAAGGGAAGGGAAGGGAAGGGAAGGGAAGGGAAGGGAAGGGTGAAAAATGAACACCTGCCCAGTCATGAGAACTCTTTAAACTGTACTGGGGTGCCTGAGAGAAGGGTCCATCATGCAAAGTGTGTGCTGTGCTGTGTGTGTACAGCCCAGGCTCAATCCCAACACCACTATACCAGGGAAAGCTCAAATACTTCAAGTCTCTCTCTCTCCATCACAGTCAATGAACAATTGACTAGGGAGCAGTGAAGTCGTGCATGAATGAGGCCCATATCTAAGGGAAAAAAAGCCATAGGTAGATAGATAGATAAATCTACTTTGAATATCTGCCTAGTTCCTTGAGAGAGTTACACATTAACTACTGAAATTTTGATCTGCACTTGAGAGTGAAACTACCCAGGTGGGCCTGGTTCTGAAGGAAGCTGGTATCTTTCCTTGTTTTGTTCTGGTCTTAAATTTATGGATAGAGTTAGGAAAAGTCAAACTTCTGGGCTCATGCTTGTTGTCATTGCTGAAGCCTGACTCAACTCTCTTGTTAGTTTTGATTTCTGTTTATTCACTAAGTCACTCCTTTCTCCTCTGACCTGGAAACAACTACTAGAAGATGTCTTATGAGAATCTCAATGAGAATCGGAAGCACCATTCCTCTCCCCCAAAAAGGCTACAAAGGGATAATGTGGTCTGTGCCTTCTTTCCTAACATAAAAACCTTATCTGAAGTTAAAATCACTTAAATTGGAGCTTTGGGGTGACAAGTCCTATTGGGAAGCTCCATTTTGTTAGAAAGCTCGGTTTAATCGGACATTATTAAACCATTTAATCTCTCCAGCAAAGATGTTGCATGTTGTCCCTTCAGGGAGCTTTCCCAGCAGGAGGTTCCAGGATTCAGCCTGTAGCCAAGTTGGTGACAGTGCAACAAGTTCACCCTGCTCTCATTTCAACAGAGCAACAGAAAGAAAAACTCCCAGCAGGAAATCCAAATCTGACAACCTGGAGGGAAAACACACACACACACACACACACACACACACACACACACAGACACACAGCCTTTCATTTCCCACCACCCAGGATATTAAACCCAGGTGACCACAGCAAAGGCAAGAAAAGACAAATTACAGAAATAAGTACTGCTATTCTAAGTCACCCCGGTCACTTCAAGTGACAGGCCCATTTGGTTTCCAGGGAATTCACTAGTCTCCCAAAAGGGAAGAGAAGTATGCCTTTAGAAGCTCTTCCATCAAGGGGATAGCATTAGCTAAGGAAATGGATGGTTTTTACAGAAATTAAACCTCAGAAATCTACCTGCAGTGAGGCTGGCTTTAAAGTCAGACTTAGCAGTTTCCAAGTGTTTCATTTCATCATTCACTCCCACAACCAGACCCCAGGAAAACCTGTGCATTGTTTCTCTACAGGATGTCTCTCCAAATCACCTGGTATATTTTTCGATAACCCTCAGAAGGCAAAATGCAAAGGCAGAATTTTGCAGAAAGGGATGCATGGGTCCAAATGAACATTCAGTCCCTCCCCACTCTCATTCCCTATGTGACCTAAGGAAAATGGGTAACCCCTTCAGGTATCAGGTGCTGGATTCTAGGATCTAGAAGAATAATACTAGTAGGACTCATTCTATTGTTTGATTCTAATCACAGCAGTTATTTTTTTTTTAATCTCTAGGAAGGCTGCTATTTGGCAGCACATGGACATATTCGACCAAGACTAGCAGAGCCGACTTGTCCTCTAGTGTTGGAAAGGAAGACCACATCTTCATTTAAGAACCAGATGAAACCATTGGCTTGCAATAGAGAGCAGCACTGAGTGGGAACTGTTTAACTTTAAACATTAGAATTTCACTCAGCACAGCTGAGGTTCACAAAATGAGAAAGATTGAAAAATACAATCAGGGGATCAGGCAGTGAAGCACCTGCTAAAATGTGCATAGTATTAAGCATAAGGACCAGAGCAAGGATCCAGGTTTGAATCCCCAGTCCCCACCTGCAGGGGAGTTGCTCTTTTTCCCTGATCTCTCCTTATTTCCTCCTCCTTTCTCATTGTTCACTTCTGCTTCTCTCCCTCTTTCTCACCTCCCATTCAAGTTTAAATGCATCCAACTCACAGCTGCAGGTAAAATTCTCAGAGATGGTTCTGTTACACCTACTTTGCTCCCTAGTAGTAAACAAGACCAAGAGATAGTGGGATATAAGAAGTATTGAAGCTATAGGCTTAAAACAGAGCAACTTCAGTGGGTAACAGGAGCAGAAAGAACATGCAACCAAAAATACTCCTCTTCTGTTCCTAGCTGTGACCATGAACTGTGAGCTCAGACTGACAAGGACGCAGAGGTCACACAGGTTCCTGTGCTAAGTATGAATAGATATAGGCCCTAGGTGAGATCAATGGGGTGAACAGTTAATGGTAGTCATATAATTTCCTCATGTTTGGAAGCCACTCTCTGCCCTAATCCACCTTTGAAGTCCTATTTTCAACTCTCACACCATTTTAGCAGACAATATTTATAGTCCACCTGCATGTTTATCTATTGGGCTCAGGCAAAAATTAATGAAGTCATGGGCCCCTTGAAACATACCTAAAACAGAAAGCTTCTTCTCAAAGAGCCCTAGTTTCATCTGCTCTATCTTACCTTTAGGTTCCTGTTTATAAACAATTTGTCCTGCTTTATAACTTTTTTAAACTTTTTTTCTTTATTATTATATTTATTTTCCCTTTTTTTACCCTTGTTTTTTATTGTTGTAGTTATTGTTGTTGTTACTGATGTAGTCATTGCTAGATAGGACAGAGAGAAATGGAGAGAAGAGGGGAAGACAGAAAAGGGGAGAGAAAGACAAACACCTGCAGACCTGCTTCACAGCCTATGAAGTGACTCCCCTGCTGGTGGGGAACCAGGGGCTCCAACCAGGATCCTTAAGCCAGTCCTTGCGCTTCATGCCACATGCGCCTAACCCGCTGCGCTACCGCCCAACTCCCCCTGCTTTATATCTTACCACCTTTCAGCCACCAAAATGCAGATGCTACTATGATGACATCTTGACTTCCCTTGGTAGACGACCTCACCAATGTGTCCTAAAGTCTCAACTCCCCAAAGCCCTACCCCTACCCCACTAGGGAAAGAGAGAGACCACCTAGGTATATAGATCCACCTGGCCAACATCCATGTCCAGTGGAGAAGAAATTAGAGAAGCCAGACCTCCCACCTTCTGCACCCCATAAAGAATTTTGGTTCATACTCCCAGAGGGATAAATAATAGGGAAGCTTCCAATGGAGGGGATGGGATACAGAACTCTGGTGGTTGGAATTTTGTGGAATTGTACCCCTGTTACCTTAAAGTCTTTTAAATCACTAGTAAGTCATTAATGAAGAAAAAATAAATAAATGCCCCCCTCTATGCTCCTATGGAACCTGAAAACCACAGGAATGCTCAAATACCTTTACTGCAGGTACAGAAACCACTACCACTATTGTCCACAGTCTTGCTGTTGCTCAGCTACTTAAAAATAGCAAGCATGATGCCAACCAGACTTCCCTGGACAGACAACCCCACCAATGTGTCCTGGAGCTCTGCTTCCCCAGAGCCCCACCCTACTAGGGAAAGAGAGAGGAAAGCTGGGAGTATGAATCGACCTGTCAACACCCATGTGCAGTGGGGAATCAATTACAGAAGCCAGACCTTCCAACTTCTGCATCCCACAATGACCCTGGGTCCATAATCCCAGAGGGACAGAGAATGGGAAAGCTATCAGGGGAGGGGATGGGATATGGAGATCTGGTGGTGGGAACTGTGCGAAGTTGTACCACTCTTATCCTATGGTTTAGTCAATGTTTCCTTTTTATAAATAAAAAAATAAATAAATAAAAAATAGCATCTGAAGCCATAGAAGTGAAATCGACACAGGTCATATCTTTCTCACGTGGTAGGAGGTAAAGATTCTGTCATTAAACTTGCTTCTCACTTTTTTTCTCGGCAACATTTCTGATGTTTGTTCATACAGAGGGGTATGGAATGATTTCATCTGCACCTCGACTCTACATCCTATATTACTACACATTCTACTTTTCAACAACTCATATTAAAGATAGTTATTAGTGATTATACACTGAACTGGTATCTAAAAAGCTTGTTGAACTTAGTCTTTCTAATTTATAAATCTTACAAACCTATGGAGTTTTTAATGAAGACAATCACATTGTGTATGCTTCATCACATTTGTTCTACTCTGTTAAAGCTCTATAGTCTCCGATCTTTAATTATCACACTTATAGTTTCTATAGTGATTAGAATAGAATTATGTTCCTTATTATATGCAAGAGACACAAGATTTTGATGATAGGTCTATAATGTACATGCACATATATAGGTGTGAAATTACAATATTGTAAGCCACTATTAAATCACTAAAGATAAAAATTATAAATATAAAAATAATTAACAAAAGAGCCCATTTGGGACAGTGTGCTGCCTGCAGGCCATGCTGCCTGGCCAGGACCCAAGTTTGAGTTCAGTCCCTACCAGCAGAAGCTTGGGTGCGGTGCCCTCTTTTATACCTTCTGCCTCTCTTCCTCAACCTAAAAACTAAAGGCTTCTTTTTTCCTGACAGTAGTAAAAAGTACTTGTACATTAAATAGTAAATGTGGTTTTAAATTTTAAAAGAAATAATTAACTTAGTTTCTTTTTCTTTCCAGTTGTTTTTTTTTTTAATTATGGTACATAACATATAACTTAATACATAACTAAGCATTTAATTTCATCCATTTTCTCACCATCTGTTGAGGTGGACACATGGTATTCTCTTTTAATCAGTGATTATAATAAATTACATGATCAGACTTTTCTCATTAAGTGCTGCCCTTCCATACTGGAATACCCCATCTTGATACTTACATATCTGAAGAGAGTACAGACCATACAGATGCTGGCTTCAATTTGTTTATTTATGTATTTGTTTATTTTATTTTTGCTTCTAGAGTTATTGCTAGGGTTTGGTGCTGACATTACAAACCCACTGCTCCTGGCAACCTTTTTTTTTTTTTTTCTATTTTATTGGGTAGGAGAGAGAGAAACTGAGAAAGGATAGAGAGACAGAGAGGGAGAGAGGGAGAGAGACACCTACACACTTGTTTCACAGCTTGCAAAGCATTCCCCTGCAGGTGAAGAGCCAGGGGCTCAAACCTGGATCCTTGCTTTTGTCCTTGTGCTTAATATTATGTGGACTTCACCAGTTGCAACACTGCCCAGCCCCCTATTTCTTTCTCTTTAAAATTTTTTTAAGATTTCTGAACCTGTATCCCTAAGTGAAATGTATCTTATTTTACTTTCTTGGACTAACTTGATTGTGAATTTATAATGTCACAAAAATAAGCTGAGTAGTTATTCCTTGAGACAGTACAGTAAGATGAAGTTCTCCTGCTCTTTAAAAAAAAAAAAAAAAACTACTCAAATGTTATTAGTAAAACCTTCTTGGCCGCAAAACATGACTTTAATTCTCGTATGGTAAGGATGACAAGTATAAGAGTAGGAGAATAAGAATAAGAGAAGGAGAGAAAGAATTTTAATTTCTATCCCAATTTCCACAATGGCTAGTCACTTAGTTAAGATCTCTCTATTGTCCTGAATAAAATTGCTATTTTAATTATTTTTCCTAGAAAATTGCTTATTTTATCTAAGTATTGAAATTTAATTTGTAACTTAATGTTTATATTATTCTTTTTGATGCTTTTATTTCCTCCAATGTCACAGTTGCAAATACCCCTGTATGTTACTGCTTTTTATCATTTTATCTGCCAATAGTCTCTCTCTCTCCCTCTCTCTCTCAACATATATATATATATATATATATATATATATATATATATATATTCCTTTTATTGTTTTTAAATACTTTATTTTATGAGAGACAGTGACAAGAGACCTGAGCACTGCTTAGCACATTTTATGGGGATTGAACATGGGACCTTAGTGCCTCAGGCATGAATATATTTTACATAACCATTATGCTATCTCTCCAGCCCACTGTTAGTAGTGTTTTTTTATCAAATAAAACACAAATTGTATTGGTTTTCTTATAGATTCTTTATTTCCAATCTAATCAATTTGTCTTTCATTAATTTGTTTACAATCTTTAGTTTCATTTTTAAGCATCTTTCAGCAATCCATTCATATAAAATCATTTATTTGTTAAGATGCACATTTAAGAATTGTTGATACATCCTTCTGATGTTTTTAAATTCTCATTGGCATTCCCTGTGATTTACTACTGATTTTAAGTATAATTTATACTCTCTAAATATATTGGAACTTCTAAAGATATTTTATTGTGATTTTTAATTTCTTAATTCAAACATATAAAATTTGTCACACTAACTCTTGGAAATGTGTTGATTCTTCTATGTGCTAATTTGATTATGGTCTAAATCTACCATGTCTATTTGAGAGACATCTGTTTGTTCAGCTCCTAGTTAAAGCTTATCTGTTAGAGATTTTAACAATACTATTACTTAAAGCTTTGCTACCCTTACATCTCCTCAGCTTTTTTACTTAATGATCTGACAAAGTTGGTCACTGTGATTTGACTCACTAGAATTGATTCACTGATCTGTTTACATTTAGACCAATTTTCCTGAACATTTTCCAAGGATAGGCTGTCAGGCATAAATGGATTGTGAATGTTACATCTCAGAGATCTGGTGGTGTTTTTTGTTTTATTTTTTTAATGCATTGTCCTTTCCTATTATACTTTACATCATTTTAATGATATTATAATTATACTAATGAGTCTATTCTCCCAAATCTGTTTTTATCTTTCTGTGTGATATTGCTTTTTGAACTACTTTGTCAGGAGCGGAGGGCTGGATTGTGTGTGTGTGTGTGTGTGTGTGTGTGTGTGTGTGTGTGTGTGTGTGTGTGTGTCTCCAGGGCCATCACTGGGGCTCGATGCCTGCTCTACAAATCCACTGCTCCTGGACCCCACTTTTCCCTTTTGTTCCCTTTGTTGTTCATCATAGTTATTGTTATTATTGTTGTTGTCATTGCTGTTGTTGCTGTTGGATAGGACAGAGAGAAAATGGAGAGAGGAGGGGAAGACAGAAAGGGTGAGAGAAAAGACAGACACCTGCAGATCTGCTTCACCGCTTGTGAAGCGACTCCCCCTGCAGGTGGGGAGCTGGGGGCTGGAACTGGAATACTTATCCCAGACTATGCACTTTGAGCCATGTACACTTAACCCAGAGCGCTACGGCCTGGTCCCTGGATTTTGTCTTTTTATCCACCTCAGGATCTGTCTTTAGAATATATATATTTCAATACATGTTATATCTGGAATTAGTTTTGCTTCTTACTTTGGGTTTGGAATTTATCAACCTTTGCCATTGCATCACATCTTTTTTTTTTTTTTCCATTCTCTTGTCTTCATTAGATGGGTAGTTTTTTTTTAAATCTTTTTTTAATATTTATTTGTTCCCTTTTGTTGCCCTTGTTGTATTGTTGTAGTTACTATTGTTGTCATTGTTGTTGGATAGGACAGAGAGAAATGGAGAGAGGAGGGGAAGACAAAGAGGGGGAGATAAAGACAGACACCTGCAGACCTGCTTCACTGCTTGTGAAGCAACTCCCCTCTAGGTAGGGAGTCACGTATTTCTCATCTTACAGAGAAATTCCTATCACCCGCCCAAGCTGGTTTCCACCCAGGAAGATCTACCTGCGAACAAGTCCTGGCCCTCTCAACTTACATTGAAAATGGATTCCAGAAGAATTTAAAGACGGGTGCTGTCTTTGTTGATCTCACAGCAGCCTATGACACGGTTTGGCACCATGGTCTCCTAGTCAAGATCTCAAGATGCCTGCCTCCATGGGTGGCCAACACTATATCGTTTCTTCTCCAAAACAGAAGATTCCGGGTGCATCTGGGTGACAAGTCTAGCAGATGGAGACCTGTCTCAAGTGGCCTCCCCCAGGGCTCTGTTCTGGCTCCTACGCTATTTAATATTTACATCAATGACCTCCCAGAAACTTCTTCAAGGAAGTTCATCTACGCAGATGACATCTGCTGTGCAACTCAGGCATCAAAGTTCAACATCGAGGAAACACTCACGAAAGAAATGCCTCTGATATCTGATTACTGTAAAAAATGGCGACTAATCCCTAGCATTGCAAAAACGGTATCATCTGTTTTCCATCTACACCATGCCTCGGCCTCGCGTGAGCTTAATGTGCAGCTTGGCGGTACGAGAATCCGGCATGAAGCCCAGCCAGTCTATCTTGGCGTTACTCTCGATCGCACTCTGTCATTTCACGAACATCTCATAAAAACTGCAGCAAAGGTGGGCGCGAGGAATAACATCATTGCAAGACTGGCCAGCTCCTCATGGGGCGCGAGAGCTTCCACACTACGATCATCATCTCTGGCATTATGCTATTCCACTGCAGAATACTGTGCCCCAGTATGGTTCCGTAGCCCCCATGTCCACTTGGTCAATTCCAAATTATATTTCTCCATGAAGATAATTTCTGGAACCATCCCTTCCACCCCGGCTCCATGGCTGCCAGTTCTTAGCAACATCGCCCCACCAGATATTCATCGGGATGCGGCATCATCTAAGTTCATTTCCCACGTCTACGCTCGACCGGACCTGCCAATATACGCGGATATCTTCGCCCACCCACCCTGTCCAACGCTTGACGTCTCGTCACCCAATCTGGTCCCCTACGCCTACACTGAACTTCTCTGTTCCAGACTCTTGGAAACAGAGCTGGCAGTAAGCTGAGGTAAAGAACAAACACCTCATCACAGACCCCTGCAAGCGTCAACCCGGCTTTGACCTAGCACGTTATGATTGGGCCCTCCTCAATCGCTATCGAACAGGCCATGGCCGGTGCGCCGCTATGTTCCATCGCTGGGGAGCCAGAGACGACCCGAACTGCCCCTGCGGCTCCAGACAGACTATGACCCACATAGTCAACGACTGCCACCTCTCCAGATTCAAAGGAGGTCTCGAAACTTGACATCAGGCTCAACCTGACGCTGTTGACTGGCTACGGAAGAAGGGCAAACGCTAGAAGAAGAAGGGAGCCGGGGGCTCCAACCAGGATCCTTACGCGGGTCCTTGCACTTTGCACCACTTGCGCTTAACCCGCTGTGCTACCACCCAACTCCCTAGATAGGTACTATTTTTATATGTCCTTTATAACCACCTGTAAATTTCATTTCCATGGTTTTAGTTAACATTTTAGCATGCTCAATTCTAATTTTCTAAAGATTATAGTTTCTCAGCTTAGCCACAGTAAAGACGTTTAGTTCTTTTTATCCATCAATTGTGCCTACTCTTTAGATTTAGATTTAAGAAAAACACAATTTTGGTGAGTTTTTTCAATGTGTCTCTTAATACATCAACATGCAATGACTATGTCCCAGTGTAACCTACTATTAATACTTACTAATAATTACTTCCAGTGCTCTCCACTGTACTTGTATCTTAGGTTTCTTTGTGCCTTCCCTTCTCTTTTTTTAGGTTGTTTTACTTCAGTTTTTAAATAGTTTTATTTATTTAGTATTGGGTAGAGTCAAAGAGAAATTGAGAGGGGAGAGGGAGAGAGGGAAAGAAACAGAGAGACACCTACACCTCTGCTTCACTATTCATGAAGCTCCCCCCGCCCCCCGCAGGTGGGATCGAGGGATTTAAACCTGGGTCCTTGCACACTGTAATATGAGCACTTAACCAGGTGTGCCATTACCTGGCTTCTTTACCTTCACTTCTCTATACTGTATAGCATCTCTTAGTGATTCTTACACTGACACTTATACTTTTAAAAATCTAAAAGCATATTTATTTGACTGTGTGTTTGAATGATCTGACAAGGTTGTTATGCTTGCCTGTTATTTTGCAATTGTACTTAATCTTCTGGTCTGAATAATCCCATGTGTTGCACTTGTGCACTCTCTCTCTCTCTCTCTGTTTTTCTCTCTCTGTTTTTCTCTCTCTCTCTGTTTCTCTCTCTCTGTTTCTCTCTCTGTTTCTCTCTCTCTCTCTCTCTCCCATAAAATGGAGATTTTTAAAAATAAAAAGCCAATGGGAGTCTTGTTGCTGTTTTATCAGAAAACTTTCTTCTGTCATAGATTGAAAATTGTCCCATTTCTCTGATATTTTTGCAGTTTCCCTACAGTAAGAAAACAGTGTTAGACACAGAGTAATTCCTCAATACTACCTTCAAATTGCAAAATCTCCCTTTGGGTCCAGTTGAGAGATAGTTTTGTTAAGGAATATGACTTAAGCCCTGCTGCCTAATTACCTGGGGTATATGATGAGAGCCCCACCAGAAAGTGTCATTCCTTCCTGCTCCACCCCTCACTCACTCCCCACAGGGCTAGGTTGTTGGCAGCCATTACTTTACATTCTCTGGTTGAAGGGAGCTAATCCACTAGCAAGGTGATAAGCTCTGATATTTCAGTCCCCTTCTCCTTTTGCGTCCTGAACTAGTGAGAACCAGAAATTGTGTGTGTGTGTGTGTGTGTGTGTGTGTGTGTGTGTGTGTGTGTTCAGATTTTTTCATGAGTAGGATCTATGCCAGAATAGGAGTAAATTTAGGAGTAAACTTGAGTCTCAGCAAACTTGTTCAACACCAAACTGCATAGTCTGTCCTTCTTCCAACACAACTTTTGCAGCATGATAAAATCCACTTTTTGGTTTTTAAAAACTGAGATATAATTTCCACATATCATTATACTGAAACCCCTCCCCCTTGATAGCTTACAGCTCATCTGTATTTCTTTTGTGAAACCATCTGGTCCAGGACTTTTGTTGTTGGGAAGATTCTTAATAACTGTTTCGATTTCTTTGTCTGTGATTGATTGTAGTTCTTGGTTCAGTTTTGGAAGGGCATATGTTTCCAGGAATTCTTCCATTTCTTTCAGATTCTCTAGCTGGTGGCAGATAGTTCTTTGTAGAAGTTTCACATGATTTTCTGGATTTCTGTGGTGTATTTTGTGATAGCTCCTCTATCATTTACAATTCTATTTTCTTGAGTCTTCTTTTTTTTTTTTTAGTGAGTCAAATTAGGGGTTTGTCAATCTTGTTTAATTTTTCAATGAACCAACATTTGGCTTCATTAATCTTTTGTATGGTTCTCTTAGTTTCAATGTTGTTTATTTCTGCTCTAATTTTAGTGATTTCAGTCCTTCTGGTTGCTTTAGGGTTCCTTTGTTCCTCTTCTAAGTCCCTAAGGCATGCAGTAAGGTGAGCTTTTTCTTTTTCTCTAATATGTGACTGTATGGCTATGAGTTTCCCTCTCAATACTGCTTTAGCTGTGTTCCAAATATTTTGATGACTGGTGTCTTCATTTACATGTTTCCAGGAATGTTTGCATTTCTTGCTTGAGTGTCTGTCTGACCCAGTGGTTCTTAAGCAATAGCTTGGACTGCTCCAGATTGGCTGCGGGCAGTCTGAGCATAGACAGCCAATTGTAAGAAGTATCCAAAAAAATAAATAAATAAATAAAAACCTAGGTAGTCTTTCCCAGGCATATTGAGGCTCTGATTGGTCAGCTATTTTGTCACTCAAATAGAGCTCCATCCACAGAGAGAGAGAGAGAGAGAGAGAGAGAGAGAGAGAGAGAGAGATTGAATGAAAACAAAAAGGAAAAGGCTTGGAATGACACCCCTGGTGAGCCAGGAATCTTGGTAAAGAAAATAGCTCAGAAGCTGCTAGAAGCAGCTGTCCAGTCCCTGAGGGCTGGTTCTGGGATGGGGGGAAGGAGTGAGCTTCAGAAATAATCACAAGATTTTCCTGGCCTCCGTTTTCTAACCCAAGAGTGAGTTATAGGACTCCTCCTGGTGTCACCCTTAGGACCACTTATTCACCCTCCTGCTAACGGTCCAGTATCCTACCCTATCCAGAGAATCCCAGGTCACAAGCTGCAGCTTCTTAGAGCTCACTCCAATGGCTACTTCCAAGTCACCATCTTGGCTCCACCTCCAGACTCAATTCTCTTATTCTCAATGGCATAACAAACTGGATTCATAAAAATTATGTCACCAAAGAAACTTGTGATTTTTTTTTTATTACTTTTAGATAAAAAAATTTCTACAGATATAAATTCTCAAGTACATATTACATATCCTGTCTATATAGAATGGTCTAGAGGCATGGGACTGCAATGAGAGAAGGAGAGGACTCACGTGCTGAAAAGAAGCTGACTTACGTGGCAAACACCAGATATTCTATAATTATGTGTTTAATCTGCCATATAGATAGACTTCTTCAACTGAAAAATAGTATACCTAGAGATATAACACCCAGTTTTCAGTGTCAGAGGTAGTTAAGGGTGTGTGAAAATTTTCTCTGGAGTCTGTAGGGCTTCCATTGAGTTTAGCTGTAAATAACCCATCCACCTACCGAAAATGACACATCTTAGGGACATCTGTTCTGAATATCTCAGTGGGGAAAAGGAAAGGAAGCATCTATCCTGCATGACCAATATGTATCTGTAATCTTAAAGCTCTGAAGGAAAAATGTGGAAACTGAAAAAGGAAACTGTAGCTTAGTGAGGGGGAAGGGTTCACTTGGACTGGAGTGCTCAGACTAAATAAGTAAATAAATAAATAAAGCATGTTTCCAATTCTTCTCTATCCTTCAGCAAGGATAGGGGCAGGGCTGGTCCCATCTGAGGGATTATAATCTCCAACATTGAATTTGATTATTTGACTAATCGATGTAAACCTGTATCTTGCAAGGGAAAAATAAAGTTTTTTTTTTCTGAAGTGAAGACAGCAGATAAAATCTGCAACTTCAGTAGCATTGCCATGTAGCATGGATGAGAGAATGGCAAGGACCAGCCTCTCATATTCTAACAGGTAGTAGAGCAAGATCAGAAGCCATAACCCACCCACCCTCTACCCCCTCCGCAACATTCAATCTGCAGTTTCTAACTTGGCACTGTTTTCTGAGTGTAGCAACATATTTTCAGAAAATGTCTGCATAAAAATGGTAAATTCACCCCCAGGCATGTAAATGTTATTGAATAATTAAGTGAGACAAGGATTAATGTGACTAAATGCACAAAAACAATCCCAATTAGGGAGCTGTGTCTACAGAAGTTTTCTCTAACCCAGGCACCCACAGAACTCACTATTTCAACTCTGTTTTGACATCTAAGATTTCTTTCCCAGTAAAGCTCAAGATTAAGAAAAAGAAGAAGAAAAAAAGAAAACATGAAGGCTTGAATGAAGAAGGAGCCTGAGGCACCTTAGAGGATGCTTCAGGACGCCCCTGCCAGGCTTCCTGCCAGCTCTGAGAACATTTGTGTGACTATTCCCAGCGGGATGATTTGCCCATCTTGAGGGAAGATGTTTTTCTGTAGGAAATCTCTGATCACTTTGACAGTATTTAAAGCTGAACTCACTGGCACACATTCAGAAATCACTCCATCTTGAAGAATGTGTCATAAAGCTAATATATAATTTCCCTTCCACCCATGTCAACTCTTTAACCTCTTAGGCCTACATAAGCTCCTATTATACTAAGTGAGAGGTATTTCAGCTCCTTGATTGTTTTGCCTTTATGTTATCTCACACAAGCATCCTTACATAGTGTTCTGTCTTTGAATTATCCCCTTTGGAGCTTGGCGCTAAGTGCTATTAAGTTATATTTAGCAGAAGACTAACATACCTATTTAGTTGCGTGCTTCATACACAATTTCTCCGAAAGTGTTGTTTGAGGCATTATTTTTCATTTTCTCATCAAAGCAGCACTTTTCACAGACAGATAATGGCAGTGCCTGCTGAATCTCTCTGTGCAGCACTGGGCTCTGGGTTTCTGCTCTGGAGGAATAAGAAACTAACAAAATGTTCACTGAGTGGTCCCAGAAAGCATTTCTGGAAGAGTCTATGAAGAGATACCAGGTCTCAGAGAATGTACAAAAGGCCAGGAACAACATGACCTTGGAGGACAACATGTCCTGTGCTTTTCCTTTGCTGCCTTTCAAAGACCAAGTCTCTAACCAAAATTCTTAAGCTCTTTAAAAAAAAAAAAATTAACAAAAGGGAGGCACTCACTGATTTTCCTTGGCACACACCTGAGCCCTGTGTTATGTTGTGATGGCATTTCAATTTAGAAACCTGTGAGTAAAATATTTGAAGTAACAATTTGTGTTCCAGGAGTTTTCCCAAGCTAAAAAGAAATGCAATTGTGACTTCTTTCTGAAGTAATTGCTGGACAATAAATTTCTTTTAACTCTGCTGTTACCATTAGTGTGATGATTACTACTAATATAAGAGTTCTTTTTAAAAAAATTTTTATTCATAAAAAGGGAACACTGACAAAAAGATAAGAGGATAAGAGGGGTACAATTCCCACCCACCAGAACTAGTATCCCATCCCCGCCCAGATGGCTTTCCTGTTCTTTATCCCTCTGGTAGCATGGACCCAGGGTCATTATGGGACTGGGACGCAGAAGGTGGAAGGTCTGGCTTCTGTAATTGCTTCCCCACTGAGCATGGACATTGGCAGGTCGATCCATACTCCCAGCCTGTCTCTCTTTCACTAGTGCATTGGGGCTCTGGGGAAGTGGAGCTCCAGGAAACATTGGTGGGGTCATCTGTCCAAGGAAGTCTGGTTGGCATCATGGCAGCATCTGAAACCTGGTGGCTGAAAAAAGAATTAACATATAGAGCCAAACAAGTTGTTGACTAATCATGAGCCTAAAGGCTGGAATAGTTCAGATGAAGATTTGGGAGTCTCCATTTTGTAGATTAGTAGGCCTATTTTAGTTATATTCCAAAGGGCCCATAAATATACCAGTTTTAATTTTCTGACCTGAGAACTGATATACAGGTGGATCTAAGTTATTGTCTGGGGAGATGATGTCATGACTGGAAAAGGGACCAGAAATCTGGATCAGGGAAGAGAGTAGCTCCCAATCAGGGGAAAGGTATATAAATATTGTTGACTATAAACCCCATCAGTTTGACCTGATCTGGGGCCCATATGCAGCTTAGGAGCCTATGTGACCTCTGCATTCTTATAGATCTGAGCTCACATTCTGTGGTCATGAGTAGGAAAGTTCCAAACTGCCCTAATTTCAGGACCCATCTTCCTTAGGTGGAACATAGAGTATGTTGTCCAGTCTCCCTTCAAAGGATGGAACATTCTCTACCATTGCTGATCCACATTGAGGGCAAGGTCCTATGGGGGCCCACAAAGGGTTCTATTGTGTTTTTCCTGATAGAAATGACCAGTAACAATGGAGATAGGGATTTATTCAAGGTCTAGGCCCATCATGTCTGTTCAGAATCTCAGGACTCCCCAACTAGGGTCCCAGCTGATGGGGTGGCCTGATAGTGACTAAAGAGTCATTGCTAAAGTATGCCAGTCTCTAGGCTGGGAGTATGGATCAACCTCTCAATGCCCATGTTCAGTGGGGAAGCAACTACAGAAGCCAGACCTTCAAACTTGTGCATCCCACAATGACCTTGGGTCCATACTCCCAGAGGGTTAAAAAATAGGAAAGCTATCAGGGGAGGAGATGGGATACTGAGATCTGGTGGTGGAATTGTGTGGAATTGTACCCCTCTTATCCTATAGTTTTGTCAATGCTTCCCTTTTATAAATAAAAAATAAAAAAAAATAATGTATGCCAGTCTCTTGCCATTATTCAGCTTTTGTAGTCCTTACTTTGATCAGGTTGGCTTTGGAGTGAGTGAAGTATAATAGGAAGTAGGTGAGGAGGGTATCTAAGTCTAAGTAGACACTATTTTATTATGAACTTTATGGTGTCTTTTTAGGTCTTTCTACTTGCTTGATACATATACTGACTCACTGAAGACTATTGTGCAATTTTGCTTTCAGGTATATATTTTGCCCTAATTTATGGATACAGGTGAACATAGGCTCTATCTCATGGGACATGGTCTATATCTAGAACACCACTAAAGTAAACTTGAATTCATATAAGCAAGCAGACTCCTGCTGCAAGGAGAAGTGTTATATTAGTGACTGACAGGAGTATAGGGAGACATATAAGAAGGAAGACCACACTACCTCAGTCCCACCTGGTATACTACTCTCTTTATTTCTGCTTGCCTCTGCTTTGGGGGTCTGCTGTTTTACACAGCTGGAATTCCACCATGTGGCTAAGAAACATGGCCACTGGCATCTCTAGCCAGCATCACAAAACTTGGACAACACAACCAGGGTTCACATATTGATGATTCAAAGAACCTGTTTAGTCTTAGGAAGGTCAAATATGCATTAGATCTGTAACTATGATCAATCATAGCTGGGTCAAGAAGAAGAGATGGCCCAGAAGCTAAAAAATAGGCAGGGTCATGGAAAAGGCTAAAGGATCATGTCTTCCAAGGTCCATTAAAATAGTAGTCATGTGAGGTAAATATGATAACCACTACACTATGAACACTTCCCGCACTCACTCCAAAGCTAACCTTATCAAAGTAAGGACTATAAAAGCTGAATAAGGGCAAGAGACTGACATACTTTAACAATGACTCTTATTAATTTTTTTTAAAATTTTTCCCTTTTGTTACCCTGGTTGTTTACTGTCATCATTGTTGTTACCGTTGTTATTGTTGCCATTGTTGTTGGATAGGACAGAGAGAAATCGAGAGAGGAGGGAAAGACAGAGAGGGGGAGAGAAAGATAGACACCTGTAGACCTGCATAACTGCCTGTGAAACAATCCCCCTGTAGGTGGGGAGCTGGGGGCTTGAACCAGCACCCTGATGCCAGTCCGTGCACTTTGCGCCATGTGCCTGGCTCCCTAACGAAGACTCTTTAGTCACTATCAGGCCACACATCAGCTGGGGCCCTAGTCGGGAGTCCTGGGATTCCCACACACACACGATGAGCCTAGACCTTAAATAGAGCCCTCTCTCCATTATCAGTGGTCATCTCTATCAGGGACAACATAATGGACTCCTCTTTGGGCCTTCATAGGACCTTGCCCTCAATGTGGATCAACAATGGTAGAGAATGTTCCATCCTCTAAAGGGGGATTGGATAACATACTCTATCTTCCACCTGAAGAAGATGGGTTCTGAAATTGTTCCTATTGATGACCAAAGAATGCAAGTTCGGACCTACAGGGATGTAGAGGTTACATAGGCTCCTAAGCTGAATATGGGTCATGGATCAGATCAAATCGATGGAGTTTACAGTCAGCAATATTTATACACTTTTCCCATATTTTGGTGTCACTCTCTTCCCTGGTCCAGCTTTCTGGTCCTTTTTCCATCCATGACATCATCTCCCAGACAATAAACTGGGTCCACCTGCATATCAGATGTCAAGCTCAAGCAAAACTAATAAAGTCATGGGCCCTTTGGAATATGCCTAAAATTGACCTACTGGCTATTTCTAAAACAGAGACCCCAAATCTTCATCTGCAATATTCTAGCCTTTAGGTTCATAATTAATCAACAATTTTTATAGCTTTATATGTTAACTCTTTTTTCAGCCACCAGGTTCCAGATGCTACCATGATGCCAACCAGACTTCCCTAGACAGGTGATCCCACCAATGTGTCCTGGAACTCAGCTTCCTCAGAGTCCCCACCCCACTAGGGAAAGAGAGAGGCAGCCTGGGAGTATAGACTGACCTGTCAACATCCATGTTCAGTGGGGAAGCAATTACAGAAGCCAAACCTCCTACCTTCTGCACTGCATAATGACCCTGGGTCCATACTCCCACGGGATTAAAGAATAGGAAAGTTATCAGGGGAGGGGATCAGATATGGAGATCTGATGGTGGGAATTGTACCCCTCTTGTCCTATGGTCTTGTCAGTGTTACCATTTCATAAATAAATACATTTTAAAAAATAAAGAAAAGATAGTCAGAGCCAGATGGTGGCACACCAAGTTGAGTGTACACATTACTATGTACAAGGACCAGAATTCAAGTCCCTGGTCCCCACCTGTGGGTGGGTGGGAGCTTCATAAGCACTGAAGTAGTGAAGAAGGGCGGCAGGTATCTCTCTATGTCTCTTCCTCTATATGTTCCTCTTCCCTCTCACTTTCTCTCTGCCCTGTAAGATAAAAAAAAAAATGCATGGCTGCTGGGACTGGTGGGTCATAGTAGAAGCATGAAGCCCCAACAGTAACTCTGATGCCAATAAAAAAGTTTTGATTAAAAATTTTTTTCAAAGGATTGCCAAATTCAGGCCAGTCCATATGAAAGCATCAAGGTTTAGTGTATGAGAAATCTATAAACTGGAATTGACATTCATATATAAAAAGACAAATAGATACTAACAGAATTTGAAGGGCGGAACTTTTGGCAAACAGGCACTAGTGGAAGCCTAAAATCTTCAGTGAAACGGATGTGCTATAATGAAGGCTGGAGTCACATACTATGAAAGACTGTCAGTTTCTTACTCTCAGAAGCCTCTATTTCCTTCTTATTTAATTTTTTTAATTTTTATCCAGGCGCATTGCCAATTTTGTCAGCCTATATTTCACACCTCCTCTGTAGCCTGTAATTAAGTACCTGACAATGATTTTAAGTAGGTACACAATATGGAATTCCCCAAAGATGCTTTCTTTTCTAAGTCTATCTTCCTAAGTCTGAATTGAGGGTGTAATGGTAGGAACTTATGCAGCTGTTTTGAGCCAGATGTTCTTGAAAAGAAAGTCATAGACCAAGGATGGCAGAGGAAACAAATAGACCTGTCCAATAAAACTATAAAGCTTACCCTCCAGATTTCTTCTGAAAGAGAAATAAACTTCAGGAGTCAGACAGTGGTGCACACATTTAAGTGCACAGAGTATCCAGGTTGGGAGCCCTCTGCCCCCACCTGCAGGGAGATGGCTTCACAAGCAACAGAGCAGGTCTACGGGTGTCTCTCTGTCTCTCCCCCTCTCTACCTTCCCCTCCTCTCTCAGTTTTTTTCTGTTCTACCCAATAAAAGGGAAAACAAAGGCTGCCAGGAGCGACAACCCTATAGGCAAAAAAAGAAAGAGATATAAACTTCTGTATTAATTGAGTCACTGCAAACAGAAGGATCTTTGTCATAAGTAGCCAAATGCAAGTCCCAGTTAGCAGACAATTGAAATTGTGAGAATTTGCTACTAGATAATTCCTAGAATGTGGGCTTAAGAAAGGAAGTTAAACTTCAGGGAGTCAGAAGGTAATTAGAACAAATAAATGAAATGTGAAAAGGAGATACATTGGACAAACCAAAACATCATCAGGAGACAGAAAGAATGCTAACTGGGAGGCCAGGTGGTGGCACACCTGGTTGAGCACACATGTTATAATGCGCACGGACCAGGTTCAAGCTCCTGTTCCCCACCTGCAGGGGGAAATCTTTTCAAGTGGTGAGACAGTGCTGCAGGTGTGTCTCTTTCTCCCTCTCTCTCTCTCTCTGTCCCCCTTTACTCTTCATTTCTAGCTGTCTCCATCCAATAAATAAATAAAGATGATAAAAAAATTAAAGAATGCTAACTGGCTTGCGAGAACTGGAGACCAATTATTAAATACTTCATTTCATATTAGACCGTTGCCCTTATTAGCTAAGTTATGGATGTGATCATATCTTCTTTACACTAGTCACTCTCATCAGCTCAGGATCCAAACCCACTGCTCAAGGGCTAGTGGCCTCCATCCTCTGCCCTGTATACTGGGCCTCGTCTCTGTCTTCTTTATCATTTTTAATTTGATTTTTATTTTTTATTAGTGACTTGATATTAATTTACAAAATGACAAGATAACAACTCTTCACCATTCCTACCACCAGAGTTCTCGATCTCCAGTCCCTCCATTGGAAGCTACAGCAGTTCTCCTAAGCTTGCAGATATGGATTAATATTTTCTACAACTATCTGTCTATATTTGTCTATGTTTGCCCATTTTTATAAAGTCTCCTCTTCTCTTCCTTTCCAAGTCACACATACACCTATTACTACATCCAAATGTCCCTCCTCTTTTTCTCTTCTCTCTCTAGGTCCTGATGGAGTTGGAATTCTGAGCCCTCTGCTCATCTTCCTCTTATCACTTCTCCCCCCACAGGGAGTATGGACCAAAATTCTTTATGGGATGCAGAAGGTGAGAGTTCTGCCTTCTGTAATTGCTTCTCCACTGGACATGGACGTTGGCAGGCAGACCATACCCCCAGCGTATTTCTATCTTTCCCTAATCGGGTAGGGTTCTGGTGTCTGTCTTCTTTCTTTATGCTTCCTGCATTTCAGTCATTTACATATGAGTGAGTCAATTCTGATCACTCTAGAATGTCCTTCTATGTTCCACTCTCAACCTTGCTTTCCCAGTAGAAACCCCTGGACAACCATTCCTAGAAGATTCCAGATCACGGTTTTCACTGATACCATGGGTGCTCAAAGAATGGAGATAGGAAACCAGAAATATATTCATTGAAAAGTTGACATTTCAGACAGGGCTAGATTAGTGAACAAATGATTGAAAGACTAAAGTGGAAGAAGGAAGAAATAGATGTTAAAAAGCATTCTAGAGGGATGAAATATATTATTCTTCCAAGAAACAGTCAAGAGCTCTCCTTACTTATAACACAGACTGGGAACAAAGGAGGAGAGCACTGAAAGCTTGACTCATAATCTGCAGAGACAGTACCATTTGATAGAACCTTCCACATGAAGAACCTTCTGCTAGCTTCAGTGGTTATAATGTCAAACACAGGTCCTATCCTTGAAGAAGCAAGTCTGCTAAGTTCTAGAGTCCTTGTCATGCACTTTAAGCAAATACAATGGTGTAGACAGGCAGAGTGTTCTTTAGAACTCCAGCTAAAAATGTGTTCCTGTTGACTAAAAGTCTAGTGCACTGAGCATGGTTGAGATTCCTGGCTTCTGTAATTTTCATCTCCAAGTTCATTGGTGCGAAAACAGGCTGGGAGAATGGAGGCAAGACTGCCCAAGGTGACAGAGGAGATGACCACATTCTTTCCATTGCCTCATATGAAAAGGAGTTTACTTAACCGGGTTGACAATAAGGTGCCAGAGAAGGTTTTGAATAGGACTGGCATCCCCTTAGCAACGCTGGAGGTCAGCGAGTGTGGCAGTAACATGAAGGAGTAAAAGAAGGACAGCAGAGAGACCAAGGAGGAAGAGACTGCACACAGTGGCTGGGAATGAAGAAGTGCACAGCTGGCTGCATTTATTTTTTTATTTATTCATTTATTTGGCAGTACTAGGTTTTGTGCCTGCAGAGTTTCATTGTTCCTTGGCCGACTTTTTCTTTTTTCCTTTTTTTTTTTTTTTTGGTGCACTAGTGCTATGTATGTAAGGAAAATATTGCTAATAGCTGCCATAGTAAAAAAAAAAAAAAACTTGGAGATTTAGGGATTGAGTGGTAGTGCACCCAGGTGAGCACACACATTAGCATGTGCGATGGTACAGGCTCAAGTTTCCAGACCTCACCTGCAAGGGGAAAGCTTCATGAGCTATGAAACAGTGCTACATGTCTCTCTCTCTCTCCTCCCTCATCCTCCCCTCTCAATGTCTTTCTGTGCTATTAAATAATAAAAGGAAGTGAAGAAATGACTTTTAAAAGCAATGAATTTGCCGCCCAGGTACCTAACTCCTGAAAATAACTCTAGTGTTGATAAAAAAAAAGTAAGTAGGGAGTCGGGCAGTAGCACAGTGGGTTAAGCACAAGTGGCACAAAGCACAGGACCAGCATAAAAATCCTGGTTCAAGACCCTGGCTCCCCACCTGCAGGGGAGTCACTTCACAGACAGTAAAGCAGGTCTGCAGGTGTCTATCTTTCTCTTCCCCTCTCTGTATTCCCCTCCTCTCTCCATTTCTCTCTATCCCATCCAACAAGGACATCAATAACAACAACAATAATAACTATATAGTGACTCCTCTGCAGGTAGGGAGCCGGGGACTCGAACCAGGATCCTTATGCCAGTCCTTGTGCTTTGCGCCAAGTACGCTTAACCTGCTGCGCTACCTCATGACTCCCATAGATACACTTTCTAACAAAATTCTCAGAGACTGTTTGATGTTATCAATGTGGTAAGAGATTTCATGGGCCCCTCAATGGCTTAGTCACTACTTACTCATCATGGGTGTGACCATCGCCTCCTGCGAGCACCTGTGTCTGAAGATGAAGACAAAATCTAGGCACTTCTGCTACTGAAAATATAAACCCAGTAAACAGGCCTTTTGGGCCTAGAGAGATTCTAGATACAATTTTACCACAGTTGGAACAGAGTCGCATTGGGAACATTCAGTGCATGCTTCTCTGAACTAGATGGCATTTGTCCATGCCATCTAAACAAACAATCACCCAAGAAATAGCCTTTTTCATGAATACAAGATCAGATTGATGGGGTTTACAGTTAACAATATTTATACACTTTCCCCATATTTGGAAGCTACTCTCCTCCCTGATCCAGCTTCTACTTCTTCTTCCAACTATAACACCATCTCCCCAGACAATAACCTGGATCCACCTCCATATTAGATGTCAGGCTAAGGCAAAAACTAGTAAAACTAAATGCCCCTTGGAATAAACCTAAAATAGACCTATGAGTTTTTTCCAAAATGGAGAACCCAAAATCTTCATCTGCAATGCTCTTGCCTTTAGGTTCATGATTGGTCAACAATTTGTTCTGCATTATATCTTAACTCTTTTTCAGTCACCAGTTTCCAGATGCTAACATGATGTCAACCTGACTTCCCTGGGCAGATGATCCCACCGATGTGTCCTGGAGCCCTGCCTCCCCAGACCCCTGCCCCATTAGAGAAAAAGAGAGACAGGCTGGGTGTATGGATGGACCTGTCAACGCCCATGTTTAGCAGGGAAGCAAATAAAGAAGCCAAACCTTCCACCTCTGCACCCCACAATGATCCTGGGTCCATAGGTACAAGATGGAGATGGCTGTCACATGCTTCACAGCTCCCACCCCCACCCCACCTCAGAGATATCAAGACCCTTCTTGTCATATTCTCTCTAATTCACTAAGTTCTCCAAAAGGAAAAGCCGGCTGATCAAGCATGCACCAAAACTTTACTAGGAAACACTAATCATAACACATAGTTATAGATCATTTTTTAAACATTTTTATTATCTTTGTTTATTTATTAGAGACAGCCAGAAATCAAGAGGGAAGGGGAAGGTAGAGAGAGACAGAGAGACACCTGTAGTCCTGTTCTACCACTTGCAAAACTTTCCCCCTGCAGGTGGGCACCAGGGGCTGGAAGCCAGGTCCTTGAGCACTGCAACATGTGTGCTCAACCAGGTGCACCACCCCCCAACCCCCATTGTAGACCTTTTTAATACCCATTCTTCAGTAAGTGACCCTGGAAAGGATGAGGTCTTTTGCATGCCCCACCCCCAACTCAGGGAAGTGGAAAGGAAGATGCAAGTGCTTTAACAGACTATATTCACACTATATTTCTCATTGTTCAGGTTTTTCCCCCCAGTCTATAGCTCTTGTTTCTCCAGCAACCATGGAATATGCATCTTTACATTCTGTTGGTGTCTGTTACCATAGTGAGCACATAATAGATTTAAAGAAAATGCTAAATTTATTAGATGCAGCCACAGCTAGTTCAGTGACCTTCCTCAAAGACAAACACGCCTCAATGTCTGATGGGACCTATCTTCCTAGACCCACTGCTGCCCATGCAGGCTCCTGGCTGGTGCTTGCAAGCTGGCTAAGTAATTTCATGGTACCACCCAGAGAAGTAGAGTGTTTGAAAGTAAGATAACCCAAGTAGGCAAAGCAAGACTATACTCCATTGAGTTCAATCTAACTCAGTCCTGGAAGTTGTTTGCCATCAAACAAAACTTGGCTTGCTTTCCATTCTCCAACCAGAAAACACTCTTAAGGTTCAGGGACAAAACTTTCAGCAGGAAGAGCTCTTTTCTCTTTTATTTCCAGCTCTTCTCCCCATCTAGAAGTTGAATTTTAGATGGTAAGTTACAGGATGATGGTAACATCATTGGCTTGAGAGAGATTTCAGATTCTATAAGTAATAAAATAGAAAGATCCATAATTAAAGACAAAAAAGTACCAACTACCACTAGAAGTTGTTCTCAGCTTCCACCCCACAGCCCAGCCCTCTGAGCTCCCTGTGGCCTCCAGGACATGTCTCAATGACAGTCTCTTCATCTATTGCTTCCAACTGGTTGTCACTAGCAAATGGTCACCACAACCATGGTCACCATATCAAGAAGTATGGCTCTCCAGTCTGGATAAATCTCAAAAGGGTAGAAATAGACCTAACCTAGGACCCTGCAATTCCTCTCCTGAAGATACATCCTAATGAATATAACACACCCAACCAAAAAGATCTGTGTATACCTATATTCATAGCAGCACAATTTGTAATAGTCCAAACCTGGAAGCCACATAGGTATCCAACAACAGACGAGTGGCTGAGAAAGTTGTGATCTATATACACAATGAAATACTATTCAACTATTAAGAATGAAGAATTCACTTTCACTACCTCATCTTGGCTGGACCTTGAAGGAATCATGTTAAGTGAGATCAGCCAGAAAGAGAAGTATGAATATGGGATGATCTTACTCACAGACAGAAGTTGAGAAATAAGAACAGAAGGGAAAATATAAAGCAGAGCTTGGACTGGATTTTGGTGTATTGCACCAAACTAAAGGACTGAAGTGGTTGGCAGAGAGTGTTCAGGTCCGTGTGCACCATGGCGGAGGAGGACCTAGGTAGGGGATTAGAGTGCTATGCAGAAAGCTGAGAAATTTTACACATGTACCAACAACTGTATTTACTATGGACTGTAAACAATTGACCATTTCCCCAAATGAAAACTTAAAAAAAAAAAAAAAAGTATGACGTTTGTGGTCTGGGAGGTGGTGCAATGGATAAAGTATTGGACTCTCAAGCATGAGATCCAGAGTTCAATCCCTGGCAGCATGTGTACTAGAGTGAAGTCTGGTTCTCTTCTCTCTCTCTCTCTCTCTCTTTCTCTCTCTCTCTCTCTCCCCAATCTTTCTTATGAATAAATAAATAAAATCTTTAAAAAAAAAAAAAAAAAGGACTGCTCTCAGCTCCTGATCCACTGGGCTGTCAGCCTGGGCTCACTCTGGCAGCATTCAGGAAACCAACATGTGATGAGACTAGAGAAAAACCCCAATTATGGCCTGGAGTGACCAAGCAGCTCCCAGAAATCCAAGTGTGGCCTAATTCTGGATGTGGCTACACACTGGTGCCAGACAGGTGAGAACCAGCCACAGCCTAGAATGAGAAATGTCCACTTAGTGCATTGCAACAAAGTAAAGGACTCAGGAGGGGGCGAGTATTTGGGTCCTGGAACATGATGGTAGAAAAGGACTTAGGCGGGGGGGTTAGAGTGTTAGGTGGAAAACTGAGAAATGTTAAACATGTACCAAATAATATTTTTTACTGTCAACCATAAACCACTAATTCCCCCCAATTAAGGAAAAGAAGAAAAAGTAGGAGAAGGAGGAGAAGGAAAGAAAAGAAGGAGGAGGAGAATGAGACGGAGAAGAAGAGGGAAGAAATGCCCAGTGCCTAGATTTTGGGGTGTCATATCTTCTTCTAGGACAGAAGGGTTTTTTTCAGTCTTTTTAAAAAAATGTTATTTATATAAAGGAAACATTAACTAAACCATAGGATAAGAGAGGTACAACTCCACACAATTCCCACCACCATAACTCTGTATCTCATCGCCTCCCCTGATAGCTTTCCTATTTATTCTTTATCCCTCTGGGAGTATGGACCCAAGGTGATTATAGGATGCAGAAGGTTGAAGGTCTGCCTTCTGTAATTGCTTCCCTGCTGAACATGGGCATTGACTGGTCAATCCATACTTCCAGCCTGTCTCTCTCTTTCCCTAGTGGGGAAGGGCTCTGGTGAATTGGAGCTCCAGGACACATTGGTGTGGTCATCTGTCCAGGGAAGTCTGCTTGGCATCATGCTATCTGGAACCTGGTGGTTGAAAAGAGAGTTAACATACAAAGCCAAACAAATTGTTGACCAATCATGGACCTAAAGGCTGGAATAGTGCAGAAGAGTTGGGGGGGTCCTCCATTTTGTAGGCATATTTTAGTTATATTCCAAAGATCCTGTGGCTATACTTGTTGTATGCTTCACATTGGTTTGGTCTCCCCCCCACCGCCACCTCTGAGAGATTTGGTTTGGCCCTTGCTAGTTTCACGGGCCCTCTTCTCCCCGCCCCCAGAACCCGACAGACTTCCAGAGTTCTTGGCACAGCCGTGTGAGGAGAAGGAGGCAGGACAGATCTGTGTGGTAATTAGTTTGGGTTAGTTTATGAATCATTGTTCGTGAATAAAGAAATATAGCTTCCCAGCCCAGCCATGTGTCCTAGAGTCTCTGTCTACTGCTGCGAAGCTAGCTCAGCCTGCTGGAGCCCCCGAACTTTAACGACAAATGGCACCCACGTGGACCTGACCTGCGCATCTCTCAGATAAGTGAAGACAATTTGCCTACTTATGCACTATGGCCTTCTCTTCTGCTTGTGAAGAGATCTCCAAAGGCCTCTACCCTTTCTTCACGAGACTGTTTCGCTGTTTCTGGAACATTTATCTCTGGACCACTCTGTGGTTTCCGTCCAACACCAGCCCGCAGGAGCCCAATGCCAGCCCGCATGAGCCGGCTTTCTGCCGCGTGGTGTGGGGCATTGGGCGCGGGCTCCCTCCACACTGCTCGGCCGCCAGGAGCAGGGCAGCAGACATTGTGGGCAAGGCCCATCATGGCCACCACCCCAGGGCACCTCGGCCCACACCTTCTGCACGGCTGGCCTGCACCCCCTCCTGCTATGAAGTCTAGATAGATCCCGGACCACCTGGAGACCACAGGCTCCCTGCTGAAACTGGGCCCCCTGGCCAAGATCTCCAGCTTGGGTCTGAAGGCAGACTAGCTAGAATATGCAGAGATTCTTCCAGAGATTGCTACCTACAATTCCTGAAGCTGAAGTTGCTCAAGAGGCCACTGCTGGACAATGCACTCCCCCAACAACTAAGACAGTATAGATCTAAATTTGTGTTTAAAATGATATGTCTTCTTCGTAACAAAGATTTCTCTTCTTATATATTAAAGACCATGTTTACGTGTGTGTTTAAAGTTTGTTAAACATTAACTTTAAGGTTAAAAATGTAACTTTAAGGCTATATTCTTACCAGACAGATTTAAATGAAAAAGGTTTTCAACATAGTTCTCATAAAGGTAAAATTAACTTACATTCAAAGTCTGAGTTAAAAATTAGTTAAAAATCAATATATTTTAACTAAGTTAGTCAAAAAAAAAAAAAAAAAACCTGCACACACCTAGGGTGTGTCTCCATCATAAATGGGTGTAACAAAAGGTTAAATAGACTTATTGATATGTAAAATTCTCAAATTCCTTCTCAATTAAAAACGTTAGATTGCACTATGGTTATGCTAATGATTGTAATAGTTATCAATTGTGATAAGCTTTTTTAATTTATTTTATTTATTTATTCACTTTTGTTGCCCTTGTTGTTTTATTGTTGTAGTTATTATTGTTGTTGTCATTGTTGGATAGGACAGAGAGAAATGGAGAGAGGAGGGGAAGACAGAGAGGAGGAGAGAAAGATAGACACCTGCAGACCTGCTTCACCGCCTGTGAAGTGACTCCCCTGCAGGTGGGGAGCAGGGGTTCGAACCGGGATCCTTATGCTGGTCCTTGTGCTTTGCGCCACCTGCGCTTAACCCGCTGCGCTACAGCCCGACTTCCTGTGATAAACTTCTAACCTGCCACAAGTTTTGTTTCATAGTAAGTAAATTGCAGCTGTCAAGTTCTCTACAGAAAAGCGGAATTCCAACAGTTGGCCTTCCTCATACAACGTTCCACCCCCTGGCATTCTTCCGTGGACATCTGCTTTGGACTGGCATTTCTATTGGACTCAACTGGTACACCTCTTGGACACTTTGCAGCTTCCCTTTATGCTGCTGGGTTTCTCAAAGACTGACTGCAGCCAGCTGCCTTGGGACTCTAGGCCGTTCCCCGCCCCCATGCTAAAAAATGCCTGTCGAGGCAAGTAATGCTCCCCCAGAGGCAAAAGAAGCCCCCAGAGGGAGGAAATGTTTTTTTTTAGCTGATAAAGTTTTGCCCACAGAGGCGAAAATGCCCCCCTCAGGCCTTCCCTTGGCAGCACACTGTTTCTTGTTGCTCACTTACATGTTCCTCCATGTTTGTGCCAGTTTCTTTTTTGAAAATGCCTGTACAATATAAGAAGTTCACCCCACACCCCTGAAACTACGGTCATTTAGTTAAAAAGAAAAGGGGGAATTGTTGTATGCTACATGTGAACATAGGCTCTATCTTATGGGACCTGGCCTATATCTAGGTTTTGGGACTTTGTTACAAAGTGAACCTCCTGGGATATAATTAGAGAATACCATGAAAGGAAAGGTCTCACCTGAGTGATGAGGATGAAGGGTTGCTGAGGTACTCATTGCATTGATTGGTTGGGATCAGCAGATGCAATATCATTTGGTATAAATTGAGAGTAGCATGCAGTAGAGTGAGCCCCCACCCTAGAGGTTCCAGGACTGGGGGAAATATAGGCTCTATATAGGAAGCGGGAGTTTCCTGTTGTCTTAGGGTTTAAGAAGACAATAGATAGTTATTGCTATAATCACATTATTTTGCAATTGGGTTAACTTTATTAAGATTTGCTGTATCATACACATCACCATAATTTATGTCCTTTGACATTATTTGTGTATAGCTGTGCCACCGGTTGCTTCTGTTCTCCCTGGTCTAAGCTTTTAAGAAAGTCAATATATCAAAGACTCAGTCTATGTATTAAAAAGACTCAGTCTGGGAGCTGGGCGGTAGCGCAGTGGGTTAAGCGCAAGTGGCGCAAAATAGAAGGACCGACGAAAGGATCCCAGTTCAAGCCCCTGGCTCCCCACCTGCAGGGGAGTTGATTCACAAGCAGTGAAGCAGGTCTGCAGGTGTCTGTCTTTCTCTCCCCCTCTCTGCTTTCCCCTTCTCTCTTCATTTCTCTCTTTCCTATCCAAGAACAATGACATAAACAATAACTACAAGAATAAAACAACAAGGGCAACAAAAGGGAATAAATAATAAATACTAAAAAATAAATCTTTTTTTAAAAAGACTCAGTCTGTGCTTTAAAAAGTTTGAGACATTCATTCAATCAATTTTCCCCTTTCATATTAATTAAATATTGATTTATATGACTACAAATTAATAGGAGTGTACATAAACACCACTCCCACCACCAAAAGACTGTGTCCCATCCCATACCCCCCCCTTTACTTTGGTGCCCTACTCCAAATTTAGTCAAATGCTGCTTTAGGTTTTTTTCAGTCTTTTTTATTATTATTATGAGAGAGATAGAGAATGCTTAAGCACCAACCCAGCCCTGACATGTCATAGTGTCAGGGATTGAACCCAGGACATTGAGGAACTTAGTCATGCATATTCTATCTCCCCTTCACCCTTCTGACCGCCCCTTCTGAACATTCCTTCTCTCTTTCCCTAACACATTCCCAAGTACAACATGCTCAATGGATAACAAATAAGAAAACACAACAGAGGTAAGTCTTGGAAATCAAGTTTAGGTCACTAGTGTGTGTACTTTAGTCAAAGGGATATTGAAACTTCCACCATGCTTCAGTTATGGCCCGTCCATTGAGGGGCAGCCTTAAGAGTGCTCCCTGCTTTGGACCACTTGTTTTAGGACTGACCCTACCCTCAAGGAGAAAGGAGTGATTCCATCACCAGATGCCTCTCCAAGCCATGGATAATAATGAGAACAAACTCTGTTGATTTTTTTTATACCATAGACAGCAGAAAACTATCACTCTATGATATAAAGTAATGTCTCAAACTTAAAGATCACACCAACAACACTAGTGAAAACATGAAAATGGTTGTAACCCATTTAACTACTACAACATGCCAGAAATCATGCAAGTATTGATTGTGTTTATCTCCCAAGCACCTTTCAAGGTAGATGAAGGCTAGGGGCATAAAATGGTACAGCCCAGACTTCTCAACAAATAGATTTAGAAGCTGGAATTCACCTGAAGATGCCAGTGGCCTCACAGGTAACCTCACTGAGTGTCGTAAATAAAGAGCATCACCAAAATACGTCACTAATCACTCATGGAATGCATCCTAGTAACTTCCCAGTATATTAGGCATACATTAAACTTTCTCTTCTCTCTTGGGAAACTTCCCATCCCAAAGGCAGAAACAAGTGTGAGAATGTAGACTATTCCAAATCAAGTCTCCCCTAGAACAGAAACCCTCACCAGATGGAGTTCATGAGGTGGAAAAGAGAATGTCAAGGCAAAGAAAAGAGTTAACTAACCAAACTGTAAGAAGGAGAGAAGCCCCAGATAACAGGAGACCTTGATAAAGGTATCCTCCCCCCATCTCAGTGGTGTATCTTATGCTGAGGCTAAACTTTCCAGACACAGCTGTGCAGGAAAAGATAACAGTAACCATAATAGTAACTAGGGCAACCAGAGCCTGAATAATAGGTACAAATCCCAGCCTCATAACCTTGCAGCCTCTGGTTCTGTGATGATGCTTTCTGCCCTCAGCCTGCACCCCCTATTTAAGCTTCTACTGTCCCTTTTTTCCTGGGGGGGCAGAATTCTTTAAGATCACTAGCTCTTTCTGAAGCCCATTAACATTAATAAAGTTCCTTCTTGTTGACTCTATAGGTTGGCTCTGATTCTCAAACAAGCAATATTCACAGAACCAGAAATCACCCTATTCCTAGGAGAGTGAGGGAACCAATGTAGAAATCCTGAGAGAGAGCAGGGAAGCAAGATGGCTGCAAAGCTATCACTGGAGATACGCCACTACGTTGTCTCTCCCAGGCCCCCACAATGGCGTCAAGAGTGGTCAGAGTGATCCCACAATAGGGAACATCATTTCCTTAGGCCCAACAGTTTGCAAGCCTGTCCCCTACTCTGAAGACACACAGAGGGGAGTCAGGCAGTAGTACAGTGGGTTAAGCGCACGTGGCGCAAAGTGCAAGGACTGGCATAAGGTTCCCTGTTGGAGCCCCTGGCTCCCCACCTGCAGGAGAGTCCCTTCACAGGCAGTGAAGCAGGTCTGCAGGTGTCTGTCTTTCTCTCCCCCTCTCTGTCTTCCCCTCCTCTCTCCATTTCTCTCTGACCTATCTAACAACAATGACATCAACAACAATAATAACTACTACAACAATGAAAAACAAGGGCAACAAAAGGGAAAATAAATATATAAAAAAAGAAAAGACACACAGAAAAATGTCGTACACAACAGGGACTAGGCAGTCAGAGCTTTGAATCCAGACTAGGAAAGAAGCTATGCTTCTTACCATCTGTCTCCAAGTCCACATCTTGGAGATAGGAATAAAAACACCACTCCACTGAGTTAACAAAAGTAAATTAAATCACATCTGCAGAAGTGGTCACTACTCAGGAAGTGTCTAATGGAGTTGTCTAGCTGGTACAGTTTTTTTAGAAAGCAATTCACCAACTTAGTTCTTCAGAAAATGAGCTCTATGGCATTCTGGGCTTGGGGCCAGGAGTCAGGAAAGGGAGATTCTATAGTCACCCATGGACTAGGGAATTTACAATGAGATGGGGGTCAAGTGGTAGCATATCTAGTTGAGCATACACATTACCATGTCCAAGGATTCTAGTTCAAGTCCCTGGTCCCCACCTGCAGGAGGAAAACTTTGCAAGCAGTGAAGCAGTGCTTTCTGTCTTTCTGTCTCTGTCCCCTCTCTATCTTCCCCTACCCTCTAGATTTCTCTGTCTCTATCCATTAAAATAATACAATATTTAATTTAAAAAATCACAATAAGTATCTGTATTTAAAGGTTCTGCAAATTGCCACTGTATTAAGAAGGATCTCCTAAACTCAAAAACCACTAAAGACTTTGCATAATTTTGTAACACTGAGTCACATCCAAAGGACATATTTGGGGAGATATTTTTTTAATTTCCACTCCATTCAATTTTTTAAATTTAATATATTTTAAAAATATATTTAATATATTATATTTATTAAATATATTTATTATATTTAATATATATTTTTAATTTTTTCACCACACCCATTATTTTTAAATATTTTAAAAAGAGGATACCAGGAGGTTCCCAGAAGATGGCGGACTGAGAAGCTGCTAGTAGCTTGAGCTCTGACCACATCTTCTGGAAACGGTAGGATTTTCTGCCTTTAGTAGGCCAATCAATAAGGGGTCCTAGCAGTGACACCAAGGAGGTGACTATAACTTAATTTGGGTTAAGAAACAGAGTAGAAAAAAAGGGAAAATAAAATTTTTTCCTTTTAATTATTAAGCACACCCCTCCCCTCCCCCCCCATAACCAGTCCCTGGGGACCAGCTCCTAGCAGGCTCTCCTGCTGAGCTTCTGTCTTTACCAAATACCTATCCCACCAGGGAGTATCATTCATTCTAAGTCTATACCCTTCTGAAACCTATGGCCTTTTTTCTTTCTATGTAGCCAACCCCCCCACCTCACCCCGCATAGCTAATTAAATAATTATAAATAAATAAATAAATAACTCATTCCTTTCACTGCTCTTTTATGACTGTTCTTTTTCATATCTTTTTCATTTTTTTTTCTCTTTTTCTCATTCTTGTCATCCTTTCTTCCTTAATCCTACAGCTTCCAAAGCCACAGGCCCCAGCCCCCACACCACCAAACAGTGTGCTTTTTTGAATTCACTGATACATATTTGGGAATTATTTTGGGGAAGAATTCTGACTCAGTGTGGACTCTCACTGCGAGTGTCTCTGCTCAACTTCCCTTCCTTCTTTAGCCACCCCTAGAATATACAGTGGGTAGTAGATTTGCATAACTGTCTATTTCAGCCATCCTTCTCTAGTCCTGAGGTCTTTTTTTTCTTTTCACTGCTCTTTAATCATAGCTCTTTTTCTTCTCTTTTCCCTTTTCTCTCACTTGTCTCTTTTTTCTTTTTCTTTTCTTTTTTTGTATCTTGTCATACACTTCTTCCTTCTTCTTTGCCTTTCTGAATTTGTGAATTATTTGGGGGAAGAAAGCTGACTCAGAGTGGACTCTCTATGTATGTATCTCTGCTCTAGTTCCCTTTCCCCTCTTGTTACCCCTAGAATATACAGTGGATAGTAGATTTGCATGACTGTCTATTCTTGCTATCCCTTCTTTCTTTTCTCTTTCTTCTTCACTGGGATTTGGTTACTATTTTTTCACAGATGGGAGAAATTGTTTGGCTAACTGGTAGTGATTAAACTGCTTCAATACTTGCTTCAGTTGCTACTGTAATTCCTGAGGTTGGTGAGTGCAATTGTCATAAAGGTATTTAGTACAGTGCTGCTTGTGCTCAAAACACAACAACTGAGGAACAACAGAGAATAAAAAAAGAAACACATAAATCAAAAAAATGGGCAGATCAAAAAGAAATAAAACTGCTAATTCAATGAATGAAGACAATAGCCCAGAAGAAGCTACAAATCAGCCAGAAGTAACCATAGATAAGAAAAGTATGCAAGCAATAATAAAGTTAATCACAGAAATGAAAACAACACTGGAGGAAAGGAATGGCAGTATTAGGGAAACAACAGTTGAGACCACCAAGGAAAATACTGATTATCTTGAGGCAATCAGAGAACTGAAAGCTGAAATAGCTGTAATGAAGAAAGAAGCTGAGGCAAGGGAAAGCAGACTAACAGAAGCAGAAAACAGAATTAGTCAGACAGAGGAGGAGTTAGAGAAAACTAAGAAAGAGGTAAAAGAGCTTAAAAAGAGATTGAGAGACACTGAAAACAACAACAGAGACATATGGGATGATCTCAAAAGAAGTGACATTCACATAATTGACCTGCCAGAGGAAGAAAGAGAGGAAGGGGAAGCAAATATTCTAGAGTAAATAATAGAAGAAAACTTCCCAGACCTGAATAACAGAAAGGACATCAAGATTCAAGAGGCCCAGAGAGTACCAAACAGAATCAACCCAGACCTGAAGACACCAAGACACATCATAGTCACAATGAGGAGTAGTAAGGATAAAGAAAGGGTCCTAAAAGCTGCAAGAGAGAAACAAAAAGTCACATACAAGGGAAAACCCATTGGATTATCTGCAGCTTTCTCCACTCAAACTCTAAAAGCTAGAAGAGAATGGCAAGATATCTATCGAGCCCTGAATGAAAAAGGGTTTCAACCAAGGATAATATATCCTCCTAGACTTTCATTCAAACTAGATGGAGAGATCAAAACCTTCTTAGACAAACAACAGTTAAAGGAGGCAACCATCACCAAACCGGCCCTGAAAGAGGTTCTAAAAGACCTCTTATAAACAAGAACATCACTATAATACTGGCAATATATCAGAGCAAACAAAAAAAATTTTTTTAGCAATGGCACTGCAATACATTAAATCCATAGTATCAATAAATGTCAATGGCTTAAACTCACCAATCAAAAGGCACATAGTGGGGGGATGGATCAGAAAACATAATCCAACCATATGCTGCTTGCAAGAATCCCATCCGTCACAACAAGATAAACACAGACTTAAAGTGAAAGGATGGAAAACTATCATACAGGCTAATGGACCACAAAAAAGGGCAGGAACAGCCATTCTCATCTCAGACACGATAGATTTTAAATTAAGTAAAGTAATAAAAGATAGGCAAGGACATTACATAATGATTAGAGGATCAATCAGCCAAGAAGTCTTAACAATCATTAACATCTATGCACCCAATTAGAGACCATCTAAATACGTCAAGCACTTACTGAAAGAATTTCAAAAACACATCAATAGTAATACAATAATAGTGGGAGACTTCAATACCCCACTCTCACACTTAGACAGATCAACAAAGCAGAGAACCAACAAAGATACAAGAGAATTGAATAAAGAGATTGACAGACTAGACTTCTTGGACATTTTCAGAGTCCTTCACCCCAAAAAACGGGAATAAACCTTCTTTTCAAATCCACATAACACATACTCAAGGATAGACCACATGTTAGGCCACAAAGATAGCAGCAATAGATTCAAGAACATTGAAATCATCCCAAGTATCTTCTCAGACCACAGTGGAGTAAAACTAACATTTAACAACAAAGAGACAATTATTAAAAGTCACAGAATTTGGAAACTAAACAACATACTCCTTAAGAACCACTGGGTCAGAGATTCACTCAAGCAGAAAATTCAAATGTTCCTGAAAACAAATGAAAATGAAGACACAACCTATCAAAATATTTGGGACACAGCTAAAGCAGTACTAAAAGGGAAACTTATAGACACACAATCACATATTAAACACCAAGAAGAAGCTCAAATGAACGACCTTACTGCACACCTCAAGGACTTAGAGGAAGAGGAACAAAGGAACCCTAAAGCATCCAGAAGGACAGAAATCACTAAAGTTAGAGCAGAAATAAACAACATCGAAAATAAAAGAACCATACAAAAGATCAATGAAGCCAAATGTTGGTTCTTTGAAAGATTAAACAAAATTGACAAACCCCTAGCCAGATTCACCAAACAAAAAAGAGAGAAGACTCAAATTAATAGAATTGTAAACGATACAGGAGATATCACAACTGACACCACAGAAATCCAGAGAATCCTGCGAAACTTCTATAAAGAACTATACGCCACCAAGCTAGAGAATCTGGAAGAAATGGAACAATTCCTAGAAGCATATGCCCTTCCAAAACTGAACCAATAAGAACTACAAAATCTAAATGCACCAATCACAGACAAAGAAATTGAAACCTCCCCAACAACAAAATGACTGGACCATATGGCTTCACAAATGAATTCTACAAAACTTTCAGGAAACAGTTAGTACCCATACTTCTTAAGCTTTTCCATAAGATTGAAGAAACAGGAATACTCCCTTCCACCTTCTATGAAGCCAACATCACCGTGATACCAAAAGCTGATAGGGACAGAACAAAAAAGGAAAACTACAGACCAATATCTCTGATGAACATAGATGCCAAAATATAAAACAAGATCTTGGCCAACCGGATACAGCAACATATCAAAAAGATTGTTCATCATGACCAAGTGGGATTCATCCCAGGAATGCAAAGCTGGTTCAACATCCATAAGTCAATCAATGTCATTCACCACATCAATAAAAGCAAAGCCAAAAACCACATTATTTCAATAGATGCAGAGAAAGCCTTTGACAAAATCCAACACCCATTCATGCTCAAAACTCTACAAAAAAATGGGAATAGATGGGAAATTCCTCAATACAGTGGAGTCTATATATAGCAAACCTACAGCCATCATCATACTCAATGGACAGAAGCTGAAAGCATTCCCCCTCAGATCAGGGACTAGACAGGGCTGTCCACTATCACCATTACTCTTCAACATAGTACTGTAATTTCTTGCCATAGCAATCAGGCAAGAGAAAGAAATCAAAGGAATACAGATTGGAAGAGAAGAAGTCAAGCTCTCACTATTTGCAGGTGATATAATAGTATACATAGAAAAACCTAAAGAATCCAGCAGAAAACTACTGGAAGTTATTAGGCAATATAGCAAGGTATCAGGCTACAAAATCAATGTACAAAAATCAGTGGCATTTCTTTATGCAAACACTAAATCTGAAGAAGAAGACATCCAGAAATCACTCCCATTTACCGTTTCAGCAAAATCAATCAAAAACCTAGGAATAAAGTTGACCAACGAAGTGAAAGACTTATATACTGACACTATGAGTCGCTACTTAAGGAAATAGAAACTGATACCAAGAAATGGAAAGATATCCCATGCTCATGGATTAGAAGAATAAATATCATCAAAATGAATATTCTCCCCAGAGCCATATACAAATTTAATGCAATACCCATCAAAGTTCCACCAGGCTTCTTTAAGAGAATAGAACAAACACTACAATCATGTATCTGGAACCTGAAAACACCTAGAATAGCCAAAACCATCTTAAGGAAAAGAAACAGAAATGGAGGCATCACACTCCCAGACCTTAAACTATATTATAAAGCCATCATCATCAAAACAGTATAGTACTGGAACAAAAATGGGCACACAGACCAGTAGAACAGAATTGAAAGCCCAGAAATAAATCCCCACACCTATTGACATCTAATCTTTGATAAGGGGGGCCAAAGGATTAAATGGAAAAAGGAGGCTCTCTTCAATAAATGGTGCTGGGAAAACTGGGTTGTAACATGCAGAAGAATGAAATTGAACCACTTTATCTCACCAGAAACAAAAATCAACTCCAAATGGATCAAAGACCTAGATGTCAGAAAAGAAACAATCAAATACTTAGAGGAAAACATTGGTAAAACACTTTCCCACATACACCTCAAGGACATCTCTGATGAATCAAACCCAATTGCAAGGAAGACTAAAGCAGAAACAAACCAATGGGACTACATCAAATTGAAAAGCTTCTGCACAGCCAAAGAAACTATTAAACAAACAAAGAGAACCCTCACAGAATGGGAGAAGATCTTCACATGCCATACATCAGATAAGAAACTAATCACCAAAATATATAAAGAGCTCAGCAAACTTAGCACCAAAAAAGCAAATGACCCCATCCAAAAATGGGCAGAGGATATGAACAAAACATTCACCTCAGAGGAGATCCAAAAGGCTAACAAACATATGAAAAACTGCTCTAGGTCACTGATTGTCAGAGAAATGCAAATTACGACAATACTAAGATACCACCTCACTCCTGTAAGAATGGCATACATCAAAAAGGACAGCAGCAACAAATGCTGGAGAGGTTGTGGGGACAGAGGAACCCTGTTACATTGCTGATGGGAATGTAAATTGGTGCAGCCTCTGTGGAGAGCAGTCTGGAAAACTCTCAGAAGGCTAGACATGGACCTTACATATGATCCAGTAATTCCTCTCCTGGGGTTATACCCCAAGGACTCCATAACACCCAACCAAAAAGAGGTGTGTACTCCTATGTTCATAGCAGCACAATTCATAATAGCTAAAACCTAGAAGCAACCCAGATGCCCAACAACAGATGAGTGGCTGAGAAAGCTGTGGTATATATACACAATAGAATACTATGCAGCTATCAAGAACCTGGACAGAGCTAGAAGGAATAATGTTAAGTGAGCTAAGTCAGAAAGATAAAGATGAGTATGGGATGATCCCACTCATCAACAGAGGTTGAGTAAGAAGATCTGAAAGGGAAACTAAAAGCAGGACCTGACCAAATTGTAAGTAGGGCACCAAAATAAAAACCCTGTGGTGAGGGGTAGACATGCAGCTTCCTGGGCCAATGGGGGGTGGGAGTCGGTGGGAGGGATGGGTCACAGTCTTTTGGTGGTGGGAATGGTGTTTATGTACACTCCTAGTAAAATGTAGACATATAAATCACTAGTTAATTAATAAGAGGGGGAAAATTTATTGTATGTCTCGAAGTTTTTCAAAACACAAACTGAATCTTTTCAATATATAGGCTGTGTAATTGATATGCAGACTCTCTCAAAAGCCTAGACCAAGTAGATCAGAAGCAACCAATAGCACAGCTATATACAAGATACTGGGTACTGTACAGCAAACCATAACAAAAGGACTTTACAAAGTTAACCCAATTAACAAATAATGTGATGATAACATTAACTATCGATTGTCTTTTTGAACCCTAAGACAGCAGGAACCTCACATCTCCACTATAGAGCCTCTACTTCCCCCAGTCCTGGAACCCTTGGATAGGGCCCACTTTCCCGTATGCTCTCCTAATCCATATCAAATAATATTGTATCTGCCAATCACAACCTAACCAACGCAATGATCGCCACCTCAACATGCTTCACTTCAGACTGTGTCCAGAGACTTCACGTGTGGAATGACAATCCTTCAGCTTCATTACTCAGGTGAGACCTTTCCTTTCATAGTATACTCTAATTCCATCTCAGGTGGTTCACTTTCTAACAAAGTCCCAAAATCTAGATATACACCAGGTTCTGTGAGAGAGAGCATATGTTCACATGTATCCGTAAACTACTGCAAAATATATACCTGAAAGCAGAAGTACACTAGAGTTTGCAGTGAGTACCCCCCTAACACTTCCTCTCCACTATTCCAAGCTTTGGGTCCATGATTGCTCAACAATTTGTTTGGCTTTGCATGTTCACTCTCTTTTCAATCACCAGGTTCCAGATGTCATCAGGATGCCGGCCAGGCTTCCCTGGATTGAAGACCCCACCAATGTGTCCTGGAGCTCCACTTCCCCAGAGACCCACCTTACTAGGGAAAGAGAGAGGCAGACTGGGAGTATGGACCGACCAGTCAACGCCCATGTTGAGCGGGGAAGCAATTACAGAAGCCAGACCTTCTACCTTCTGCAACCCACAATGACCCTGGGTCCATACTCCCAGAGGGATAGAGTATGGGAAAGCTATCAGTGGTGGGGGTGGGATATGGAGACTGGGTGGTGGGAATTGTGGAGTTGTACCCCTCCTACCCTATGGTTTTGTTAATTAATCCTTTCTTAAATAAAAATAAATAAATAAATAAATAAACAGGGGCTTTTAAAAATATTTTAATTACCTTTATTTACTTACTTATTTGGATACAGACAGCCAGAAATTGAGAAGGAAAGGGGTGATAGAGAGGGAGACAGACAAAGAGACACCTGCAGCTCTGCTTCACCACTCATGAAGCTTTCCCTCTGCATGTGGGGCCCAGGAGCTTGAACCTAGGTCCTTATACACTGTAACATGTGCGCTCAACCAGGTACAATACCACCCGGCCCCAAAGAGGTTTTCATCCACTTATACAAACGTTACAAAGTGTCAGAAAGAAATCTGTTCTTTCATTATATTTATATAACCTTTATCTGAGACACCTAATAATATCTGGAAATAAACTGTCAGCTATTAAGACAGGCAGGCAAGTCTGATCCTCATATTACAGTATTGCAACAGCACAGAGCATTTCTGAGACTGGGAAAGACACTGAAATACATGCCTGCCTCTCATGGGAGAATGTCAAGCAAAGCTTCTTGCTTCCCAAGTCCCCAATTCGTGCCCACCACATTACCCTTTTCTCCTGAGAGTTACAACAAAGTATGTGCAGGAAAGAGCACTGAGCTTGAAAATAAAGCGATGGAATTCAAACTTGGGCTCTGCCATCAGCAGGACATTTATCAACTGTCTCAGTTTCCTTAAAGCAGAGCTGATACTATTTGTAAGATGAAAAGTACTGAGAATGTTGTCATATAGATAAGGGATGTTACATTTAACTGAAGCATCAGATGAGAGACATATAAGCCAAGGACCTTAAAGATTGGTCCAACCCCTGTGGAAAGCAGTCTTGAGAATACTCATAATGCTAGAAATGGACCTACCCTATGACCTGGCACCTCCTCTCATGAGGATATATCCAAAAGAAGCAGACACAACCATCCAAAAAGGTATGTCTACACATACATTCATAGCAGTACAACTTATAATAGTTCAAATTTGAAGCAACACAGATATCCAATGACAAGTGAGTGGCTAAACACATTGTGGTATATGTACTCAGCTGTGAAGAATGATGCAGTCATTTCTTTCACCTCGTCTTGGATGGGGCTTGAAGGCATCATGTTAAGTGAGATAAGACAAAAAAAAGGTTGAATACGGAATGGTTTTACTCATGTGTGGAACTTAAGAAACAAAGAATGAGAAAACACAAAGTAAAACGTGGACTTGGGTTATCGATATTGCACCAAAATACATATTGCACCAAAGCAAAGGATTCTGGGGAGGGAGGGCAGGGAAAGAGCTAAAGAAGTGAGCTTGAGTTCCTGTTATATGATAGAAAAGAACCTAAGTTGAGGATGAAAGTGTTTTGCAGACACCTATCGCAGGGAGATGAATAATTGCACCCATGTGTCAACAACCGTACTGCAAATTATTAACCCCCAATAAGATGATTACAGAAAGAGAAAGACTGCTCCACAACCCCCTAATTTTACAGATGAGGGAACAGAAGCCCAGAGAGTGGTGCTGCTCGTCCAAGGTCATCTAGTTCATTAGCAACAGAGTGAGGACTTACACTTAGTGTCCTAGCTTTTAACCCACAGGTCTTCTTCCTACTACGAGCAAAAATGAGATTCATCTTCACTTGTGTTTAATATCAAAATGAGCAGAAAATTAAGCCAAATATAGCACTGAATCTCTAAGTAAATATGAAACCCTCTTGACTAATAATATATTCAGAGAAAGGGAAGATTTCTGGTTCATCAGAGAATCTAGCGGAAATTAAAAACTTCTCCCCACAAAAAGGTCAGGCAGCCCTAATACACACCACATGCAGATTAATGACTTTCAAATCATGCGCGAGCAGCACGGTTCACCTTTGCAACGAGGCTGGACGTAATTTCCTCTGTCTTTGATGACTGGATTCTCACATTGCCTGAAGGCAGCCACGATGAATATCAATCACCAACACACTAAGGGCATAAACTGAGCTGAGCATACAGGGCTGCTTAATAGAGCTCTGTGTTGATGGGAACGCACAGCAAAAGGGGTTCTGGGGACAGATTTATGACCAATTTCCAGGAACTCAATCATTCAGAAGATTCTGCACCTTTGTCCTTTTTATTTTTATTTTAATTTGAGAGAGTCTGTTGCTGAATACTTGACCAGTGTCAGCATTTAAAAGTCAGCATCATAAAACCAACATTAGTCATTCACAGAAACTCATGACCTGGATGAAATGTGCAAGTCAACAGTCCACAAAATACCCATTAAAAGGCAAGGAAAGAGAGGTCTGAGTGGTGAACTGATTTACCTAATTAGAGCCAGAGCAAGGGGGCTTGAACCCCAGATTCCAGTGGTCTACTCTTTTCTCTAATGGATGTAGACATTCACATTAGATTTTCTACTTGGATAAGCCTAAGGGGTGTCACCTGGAATTCTGGGTAAAGAGTCTGAGAGAAGACTGTATCTATTAATAGATTCTAGCTCTCTTGGAGATCAAGGATCCTTGTGCTCTCACTTTGTCATCTGTTCCTAAATTTATCTAATCCACCCACCCCTGGAAAGTTCTAGCAATGCCAGAGATGGAACCACAAGCTTGCTCTGATGGGCTGGTGGTGTCTGACCTCCAGTGATGACTGTCCTGCCACCAGGTGACCCGCATCCTTTTACACACAGTATGTGAAAATATGAACTCGCTGTTTACTGAATCGGACCTCCTTCTTTGCAATCTCCATCTAACTTGGTGGCAAAACCTCAGACCAGAAACCTGACATTCAAACACGATTCCTTTCTGTGTCAGGAACACAGACTTCTCCACTCAAGGAAGGTCTGAATTCCTCTTCTTTTTTAAGCTGTAATTCAGGTTTTCCATCATTTTTTACATGAGCAACTAGGACAGTATTTCTCCTGGAATAAATATCCAAAACCTAACCCCACTCCAACTTCATCTAACACCTGCAACGTTTCCATTCAAAATGTTCTAGGGTTAGGATGATAGCATAATGGTTATGCAAAATGTCTTTCATGCCTGAGGCACCAAGGTTCCTAGGTTCAATTCCCAACACCAAACACCATAAGCCAGAGTTGAATCATGCTCTAGTAAAAATTAAAAAACAAATAAATATTACATTTTCTGATTGTGTCTATCTTATTTATTTATTTATTTATTGCTATCAAGTTGCCACTAGGTTTCAGGGCTGGAAATATAAATTCAAAGCTCCCAGTGGCCATATGTCTTTCTTTCTATTTTTTATTTTATTTTATTTATAAAAAGGAAACACTGACAAAACCACAGGACAAGACAGGCACAACTCCACACAATTCCTACTACCAGAACTCCGTATCGCCTCCCTTGATAAATTTCCTATTCTTTATCCCTCTGGAAGTATGGACCCAAGGTCATTGTAAGATGCAGAAGGTGGAAGGTATGGCTTCTGTAATTGCTTCCCTGATGAACATGGGCATTTACAGGTTGATCCATACTCCCAGCCTACCTCTCTTTCTCTAGTGGGTTGGGGTTCTAGGGAATCGGAGCTCCAGGACACATTGATGGGGTTGTCTGTCCAGGTAAGTCTGGTTGGCATCATGCTAACATCTGGAACCTGATGGCTGAAAAGAGAGTTAACATACAAAGCCAAACAAGTTGTTGACTAACCATGAGCCTAAAGGCCCTTGCCCTCATCTTGGATCAACAACGGTAGACAATGTTCCATCCTCCGAAGGAAGGCTAGACAATATACTCTATGCTACACCTGAGGAAGATGGGTCCTGATATTGGGGCAGCTTGGAACGTTCCTACTCATGACCACAGAATGTGAGCTCAGATATACAGGGATGCAGAGGTCACATAGGCTCCTAAGCTGAATATGGACCCCAGATGACATCAAATCAATGGGGTTTATAATGAACAATATTTATATACCTTTCCAATATTTGGAAGTTATTCTCTTCCCCTGATCCAGCTTTCTGGTCCTTTTTTCAGCCATGACATCATCTCCCCAGACAATAACTTGGATCCACCTGCATATCAGATATCAGGCTCAGGAAAAAAAAAAAACTAGTATAGCCACAGGCCCCTTGGAATATAACTAAAACATCCCCAATAACTATCTACAAAATGGAAAAACACCCCAACTCTTCATCTGCACTATTTATTTCTATTTTTTATTTGATAGGACAGAGAAAGATTGGTAGGGGAGGAAGAGAGAAAAAACACCTGCAAACCTACTTCACTGCTTGTGAAGCTTCTGCCCTGTAGGTGGGGAGCAAGGGCTCAAAACCCACGTCCTTCCTTTTATTTACTGGGTATGTGTGCTGTGTCAAGTATAAACATCTTCAAAGTACACATCAACATCTTTTTTACTGCCATAAGTATTTAGTTATTTATTTATTCATTCTTTTTAATTAATTAATTTATTTATTTTAAAAAGGAGACATTAACAAAACCATAACATAAGAGGGGTACAACTCCACACAATTCCTACCACCAGGTCTCCATATCTCATCCCCTCCCCTGACAGTTTTCCATTCTTTATTTCTCTGGGAGTATGGACCCAAGGTCATTGTGGGTTGCAGAAGGTGGAAGGTCTGGCTTCTGTAATTTCTTCCCCACTGAATATGGGTGTTGACTGGTGGATCCATACTCCCAGCCTGCCTCTCTATTCCTTAGTGGGGTGGGTCTCTGGAGAAGCAGAGCTCCAGGACACATTGGTGGAGCTGTCTGTCCAGGGAAGTCTGGTTATTCATTCAAATTTTCACTTCTCTCTTCTCCTATCCCCCCTCTCCTCTCCTCTCCTCTCCTCTCCTCTCCTCTCCCCTCCCCTCTCCTCTCCTCTCCTCTCCTCTCCTCTCCTCTCTCCTCTCCTCTCCTCTCCTCTCCTCTCCTCTCCTCTCCTCTCCTCTCCTCTCCTCTCTTTTCTCCTCTCCTCTCTTCTCTCCTCTCCTCTCTTTTCTCCTCTCTTCTCTTCTCTTCTCTTCTCTTCTCTTCTCTTCTCTTCTCTCCTCTCCTCTCCTCTCCTGTCCCTCTCCTCTCCTCTTTTCTCTCTCTCTGTCATTCTGCAAACATGCATTATGCTTTTTTTTTTTTTTTTAATTCACCTGACTGTTTTCTGCCCATGTTCTAAGACTCAAAAAGCTATCTTTTCTGGGAAACTTCCCTAACTTTCACATTAAAGCCTTATTAAACACCACTCCTCTTGTTTTTCCAGAATGCCCTGAACTTAATTTTCTGGCATTGCATCTATGACATCAGTGAACACTACACAGTGAGCTCTGCCTCAGCCACCCACGAGACTGAGCAACTCGGCCGCAGCATCGAGACTCCGCCTTCCTCTGTTTCTCTACTGCCAGTATCCCCCAGACTTACACGCGAAGGGTTCCAGTAAATGCTGGACCAGCAGAACAGCAAAGTTATTAGTTACATCTTCCCTTTCTTTCTTTTTTTTAAAGAATGTATTTATTTATTTATGAGAGACATGGAAGGAGAGAGAGAAAGAACCACACTTCACTCTGGTACATGTGCTGCCACGGGTTGAACCTAGGACCTCATGGTTTAGAGTTCAGTGCTTTATCCACTGAGCCACCTCCCAGACCAAGCATCTTCCTTTTTTAGGAAGGCTCAGGGATCATATGTGCACCTGG